>NC_067403.1:261890366-262190366 GCF_016432865.1 Antechinus flavipes
TGGCAGAGGCCCCTTGGAGGACGGAGATAGGCAGCTGGGGGCCAGGCTTCCCCTCAGCCAGGCCAGAGGAAGCGGGTCCTGAGGCTGGGAACAGGGGAGCCCCTCGCACAGACCCCAGCTTCCTTTGGAGACTGAAGTGAAATCCCCTGGTCGGAGAAAGCTCCGAGAGGGCGGGAGCTGCCCCACGGTCACAGGCGAGTTAGGAGCAGGCCAGGATCAGAGCCCGGAGGGGGTGTCACGCACAGCCAGTGCCCGGTCCCTCAGATGGGAGTTCTCTGAAGTTTTAAGTATCTCAGATACAAGACAAACTTCTCCTTTCATAAAGTTCTGTTTGCAGAGTTTTTCTCATGACACTCTCCTGAAGGAACAAGGACGTATGAATATTATTCTCCACCTTTTACAGAGGGGGAAACTGAGGCAAAGAGCAGAAAATTGGTTCACCTAAAGTCAAATAGCTAAAAGCGAAAGCTCCAGCTCTTCACCTCTGGCTCCTAACAGTCAGTAGCTTCCCTGAGACAATCTGTGGTGTCTTTTTAATTTTATTTTATTTTCAAAATACATGCAAATTTTTCTCTTCTTTCCTCCCCTCCCTAAACAGCAAATAATCCAACATAGGTTAAACACGTGCAATTCTTCTAAACCTATTTCCACAATGATCATACTGCACAAAAAAAAAAAAATCAGATCAAAAAGGAAAAAAAAAATGAGAAAGAAAAAAAAGCAAGCAGACAATGACAAAAAAGGTGAAAATCCTATGCTGCGATCCATCAGGCCCCACGGTGCTCTCTGCGTGCAGACGGCTCCCGTGAGTCCCCTGGACCTGGCCTGAATCATCGCGGGTTTTGTAAGCTTTTTATTAACAAATCCTATGCCTGTAAGTTTTCAGCATTGACCCTTGTGAAGCCTCCCTTCCAAATTTCCCCCCACCCCCTCCCCAGCTGGCAGGCAGTTCAATACATGTTAAATATGTTAAAACATAGAATCCTCATTGCCGAGGATGGCCGCGTCCCTCAGAATTGCTCATCGGTTGTATTGTTGCTGCCGTGTGTGATGGTCTCCTGGTCCTCGTTTCCCTCAGCCTCGGTCCCTGTCAGTCTCCCCGGGCCTCTCCTGCTGCTGGTTTCTTACCGAACAATAATAATCCATAACATTCACATCCCCCGATTTATTCAGCCACTCCCCGGCTGAGGGACATCCGCTCGGTTTCCAGTTTCTGGCCACCACAAACGTGCGCACCCGCGGGCCCTTCTCCCTTTTTTGGGATCTCTGGGATGCAGAGATGGCTTCAAAGAGAGGCAGACCCCTCTCGAGATCATCGTGCAGATGTCTTTGTCCTCCCTTTTCCTGACGGAGGAAAGAAACAGTCAGGTGTCGTGGGCATGGAGCGCAATTTCTCATCTCGTCTCCCAGAAAAGACCTCCCTTCTCCCCCCTGGAGAGGAGCGACCTCTGCCGCTTGACCATCTTGTCCGGCCTTTCCTAGCCCTGGACCCTGATGTGGAGGCCCCTCCCCCCACCATCCCCTCTATTCCTAGATGGGAAGCCCAGCCAGGCAGAGCCAGCTGAGAACCAAGGGACTGGGCTGTTTCTGGGCCCCCCCAGGGGCTTCTGGGCCGCCTTTGGGCTCCCCTGGGGGCCTCTGGGTCAGCTCTGGGCCCCCCAGGGGCTTCTGGGCTGTTTCTGGGCTCCCCTGGGGGCTTCTGGGCACCTTTCGGCTCCCCCAGGGGCTTCTGGGATGCCTTTGGGCTCCCCTGGGGGCTTCTGGGCCACTTTCGGCTCCCCTGGGGGCTTCTGGGACGCCTTTGGGCTCCCCTGGGGGCTTCTGGGTCAGCTCTGGGCCCCCCAGGGGCTTCTGGGCCACCTTTCGGCTCCCCCAGGGGCTTCTGGGCCACCTTTCGGCTCTCCTGGGGGCTTCTGGGCCGCCTTTGACCCTTGGCTTCGGCCTCTCAGGAGCGCTTTCAGCCCCGAGTGGGCTCCGAGGGCCGCCTTGCCTTGTGGAGCTGCCCCATTCAGGCACAACTGGCCGCTCCAGCTGAGAGTGGAACAGCTGGTGGCCTGAACAGCTGGCGGCCGTTACTTCGAAGAGAGATGGCCTCCTCTGGCTTTCTTCTCCAGTGATCCAAGCCCCACCTTTGACCTCTTTCCTTCTTTGGCAGCGGACAAAGGCCGGCTCCGTGGCGCTCTCCGGCCGTTCCGGCTAATTGCATCGGGGCCGGGCGTGGACACTGCGGCCATCGCCTCCCTTTTCTCTGAAGGCTGAAAGCTGCCACCCCCACCTGCCATGGGGGGAGACGGGCCGCCCGGCCCCGGGCACAGTGAGGAGTGAGAGGCCTGGAGGGGAGCAGCCTGGGCCCAGAGACCCGCTAAGGCCGGGCGGGGTTGGGGTGACCCACGGAGCTCGTTCCCCGTGCGGCCCCCGACTCCCTGCCTGGTTGGGGCCCCCAGCTGGGGACAAAGTTTGCTCACACATGGCTCTGGGAGGAGGCCCTGAGGCACATCTGGAAGCGGAGAAGGGCTCCGTCTGCCCGGCTGGGGGGCAGGGGACGGGCCGGGGCCGGACCCACAGAGGGACGGCCTGCGCCTTCTCCACGGGCAGGGTCACTCTCCCTTCCAGCAAACGGTTGGGCTCGGCCTCCTTTGGCCTCCCCACCACGGCCTCCTTTGGCCTCCCCACCACGGCCTCCTGCCCGTCCCAAGTTCACAGCTGGTTTTCCCGGTTCCCCAACATTGGTCTAAATATTTCTCCTGCTCCTAAATCCCCCTCCCTCCTCTCTGCCCTCCCAGCCCTTCCAGGCCCCTCATGCACTGGCAGCTTCCTTGATCCTCCTGAGCTCCTCTGGGCCGGCCTGGCCCGTGTCTCCAGCCAGAGCAGGGGCGCTGAGCCTCTCTCGGGCCGAGCTCGCCGCCCCTCAGGTCTCCGTGGAGCCCAGACTTCCAGCCCCCCCGGCAGCGGGTCCCTGCCACCCCAGAAGACGGCTCCCTTGTGCCGCCACCTCCTGCCTCTCGGGCCTCCTAATCTGCGGCGTGTGATTGCGCCTCAGGAACGGGGCCCCAGGAATGGGGAGGGCCGGGGGGGCACGGGAACAATGGTGCCTTTTCCCCAGTGAAAATGGAGCTTTCGCTAAACCGGAGAAAGCTCCCGTGGCCCTGCGCCCGCCGGTCTTTTTCCTGGTGACCGACTGAGCTGGCGGAGCGAGAGAGCCCGGGCACCGGGGAGGGGCAAAGTCCAGCCCACGCTGGGGGGTTCTCCTGGTGTCCAGGGCCGTCCCCTGGGCCGACAGCGCGCTGCTGGGAGCCTGGTCGTCCTGAAAGTGGCCAAAGGTTGACCAACAGCTGCCACCTTCTGGGCCGGGCACCCTGAGCTCGGGCACCTGCCCCGGGGAGCCCAGAGGAGACTTGACAGCCCAAGAGGGAGACACATGGCGCACAGTGGGCGCTTCCCGAGGGCACAAGGACTCACTGAGTGCCGGGCACTGTCCAGGAGCAGTGTGGGGTCGGCGGCACGGCCGGGCTCTGCTCCCAGGGTCTCTGGCTCTGACATGGGCCCTTTCGCCACCTCCCAGTGCCAGCCGGGGTCCTCAGGGCGTCCGTTTTCTGCCTTGAAGAGCAGGGGAGGTGGAGGGAGAGGAGCAGGGGCTGGACGGGGCTGATGCTCGGCCACCAGACAGGGTTGGGGGGTTGGGCTCCTGGGGCCCCCCAAGGGTCTCTGGCTCTAGCATTTGATGGAGGCGGGCGATGATGGTGATCTCCGATCTGTGGCGGCTTCCTCAGATTTTCCTGCTGCTTTTTCCTTTGTGGGCCCCTCTTCAGGGCAGGAACTAGGGACCTTGGGGGGGTATCTGGCTTCGGGAGCTCTCCCAGTGGGAGGCTCGTTCCCAGGCTGCCCCCCTCGTTCCCAGGCTGCCCCCCCATTCCCAGGCTGCCCCCTCATTCCCAGGCCGCCCTCTTGTTCCCAGGCTGCCCCCCTCACCCCCTCTCAGCCATGTGCTCCCCCCTCCCTCTTTTCAGTCAGGGACTCCTCCGGGCTGCTGCCCGTGAGGTCCGGGGCGCGCCCCTCTCGCTTGGTGGCCCCTGGTGGCTTGGCTTCCCAGAAGGAAAAACAAACAGACCTGGCTGATTTGCATCTGTGATTCCTGACATCCCTTGGGCAGCTGCAGGGACCAGGGCAGAGGAGGGGGTTGGGAAGGAGCTTTCCCCGCCCCTGGGGGCCCGGTACTGGGCCGGAGGCGGGCAGCGTCTCCAAGGCCGAGAAACCCCCTGCCCGAGCCCGCTCTCTGCTCAGGGGCATCCCGGGAGAGGGGAGCCCTCGCTCGCTCGAGGGGGCGGCCGGCCGAGGTCCACCCCCGACTCGGTCCCGCCACTGGACGGCTCCTTCCTCACCTGGCACGGGGGGCTTGGATGCCCGCTCCTGATCCCCTGGGCCCGTGAATACAAATAAGGCGAGGGACGCTGGGGCCCAGAGAGTCTGAGGCCGGGGAGAGATGGGGGCGAGGTGGGGGCCTGACTGGTTGTGGCAAGGGGCAAAGGTCACGGGAGCTGGGGGTCTGCAGACCTGTGTGCCCATCTTTAAAGTGAAGGGTTTGGGTTGGGTGGGGGTTGTGGGTCTGCAGGATCAATGACTGAGATTCTAGGGAAGCTTGGCTCCAAGGGGGGCATAGATCTGGCCCCCGATTCAGATCTGGGGTCCCCTCAGTGCTGGGGAAAATCACGATCCTAGGAGGTGCCCTTTTCTGGAGCACTTTATGCAGCTGCCGTGTCTCATCTTGAGAAGACTCCATCCCAGGGGGGATCACTGAGCGCTGGATGGAGGGGCGGGCTCCCCACACCTGGAGCTGCCCTGACGTGGAGGGCTTGTGGGCTGCAGGAAAGGAAGCTCCTAGTCACCGAGGCCATGTCCTTCTGTCCTCCTGTCAGCCGCGTCCTCCTGTCCCCCATGTCCTCCTGTCCCCCTGTCCCCCGTGTCCTCCTGTCCTCCTGTCCGCCGCGTCCTCCTGTCCCCCATGTCCTCCTGTCCCCCGCGTCCTCCTGTCCGCCGCGTCCTCCTGTCCCCCATGTCCTCCTGTCCCCCGCGTCCTCCTGTCCCCCGTGTCCTCCTGTCCCCCATGTCCTCCTGTCCCCCGTGTCCTCCTGTCCCCCGTGTCCTCCTGTCCCCCATGTCCTCTTGTCCCCCATGTCCTCCTGTCCCCCGCGTCCTCCTGTCCCCCGCGTCCTCCTGTCCCCCATGTCCTCCTGTCCCCCATGTCCTCCTGTCCCCCGTGTCCTCCTGTCCCCCGTGTCCTCCTGTCCCCCGTGTCCTCCTGTCCCCCATGTCCTCCTGTCCCCCGTGTCCTCCTGTCCCCCGCGTCCTCCTGTCCCCCGCGTCCTCCTGTCCCCCATGTCCTCCTGTCCCCCGTGTCCTCCTGTCCCCCGCGTCCTCCTGTCCCCCGCGTCCTCCTGTCCCCCGTGTCCTCCTGTCCCCCGTGTCCTCCTGTCCCCCATGTCCTCCTGTCCCCCGTGTCCTCCTGTCCCCCGCGTCCTCCTGTCCCCCGCGTCCTCCTGTCCCCCGTGTCCTCCTGTCCCCCGTGTCCTCCTGTCCCCCATGTCCTCCTGTCCCCCGTGTCCTCCTGTCCCCCGCGTCCCCCTGTCCCCCATGTCCTCCTGTCCCCCATGTCCTCCTGTCCACCGTGTCCTCCTGTCCACCAAATCCTCCTGTCCCCCTGTCCCCCGCGTCCTCCTGTCCCCCATGTCCTCCTGTCCCCCGCGTCCTCCTGTCCCCCATGTCCTCTTGTCCCCCATGTCCTCCTGTCCCCCGCGTCCTCCTGTCCCCCGTGTCCTCCTGTCCCCCATGTCCTCCTGTCCCCCACGTCCTCCTGTCCCCCGCGTCCTCCTGTCCCCCGCGTCCTCTGTCCCCCATGTCCTCTGTCCCCCATGTCCTCTTGTCCCCCGCGTCCTCCTGTCCCCCGTGTCCTCCTGTCCCCCATGTCCTCCTGTCCCCCGCGTCCTCCTGTCCCCCATGTCCTCTTGTCCCCCATGTCCTCCTGTCCCCCCCCGCGTCCTCCTGTCCCCCATGTCCCCCTGTTCGCCGCGTCCTCCTGTCCCCCATGTCCTCTTGTCCCCCGTCCTCCTGTCCCCCGTGTCCTCCTGTCCCCCATGTCCTCCTGTCCCCCACGTCCTCCTGTCCCCCGCGTCCCCCTGTCCCCCGCGTCCTCCTGTCCCCCATGTCCTCCTGTTCGCCGCGTCCTCCTGTCCCCCACGTCCTCTTGTCCCCCGTCCTCCTGTCCGCACCCCCTGGTGCTGCATGAGGCCCTGCCCTCCCTCAGGCCGGCCCCTTGGCTCCTCCCCAACGGCTCATTTCAGAGAAAGGCCCCCAGAACCCCCCTTTCAATGACTCCATGTCATCTCTTCGATAAAGAGCTAACTCAGTTTCAATTGATAAATGACGGACAGAAACAGCTACACCCAGAGAAAGAACACTGGGAAATGAGTGTAAACTATTTGCATTTTGGTTTTTCTTCCTGGGTTATTTCTCCCTTCTGAATCCAATTCTCCCTGTGCAACAAGAGAACTGTTCGGTTCTGCACACGTATATTGTATCCAGGATATACTGCAACATATCTAACATGTATAGGACTGCTTGCCATGTAGGGAAGGGGGTGGAGGGAGGGAGGGGGAAAATCGGAACAGAAGCGAGTGCAAGGGATAATGTTGTAAAAAATTACCCTGGCATGGGTTCTGTCAATAAAAAGTGATTTTAAAAAATGACTCCACATCGCCCTCGCCGTGGACCCCGTGTCCGCGTCAGTGCCGGCCCTGAGGAGTCAGGGAGCCCGGCTCTCTCCCTCTTTCTCTCAGCCCAGGGCTGCCTCTCACACGGCCGCCTCCTTCTGAAGGCCCTGGGCGCGGGGTGAGCCGTGGCGTCTCCGGGAGGCCGGGGAGTGGCTTGGGCTGGTGGGGAATCAGAGGCTGCCGGGGTCAAAGGCCGCCTGGCCCACCCTCCCCCCCAGGGCTCCCGTGTCACTCCCGAGAGCTGCCTCCCCGATCCATCTCTCGCCGGTGACACTCCCATTGTCTGTGTGACTGCCCAGTGACGTCCCGGCCGTGGCTGGCGGCTGCAGGGGCTCCGACGGGCGGCCGTGTCCGTCCCACGAGGGGCTCGGGGTCTCCGTCCACTCCAAGAGCACAAAAGCGTCCTTGACACTCTGGCCCCTGCAGCTGTTTGGGCGCTCACCCGTGGCCATAATGAAGACGGCCGGGGGGGGGGGGTCCTTTCCCAGAAGTCCCTGCTCATCAGGCTCCTGGGGTCGCCCAGTTTCATGTAAACCGGGATCCCCACCTGGGATGGACGCGGCCTGGGAGGGAGCAGGTGTGAGGATGCAAACGCTTGGTGAGCGGCGTTCTGGCGCCGCGGGGGGAGCAGGAGTCAGCCTCGCTCTTGTGCCCCTCAGGGACGGACACGCCACCGAGGGAGGCGGGCAAGGGGCTCCTTCCCTGGAGCCGGAGACCCCCGGCCCGAGGCCTGCAGGCCTGAGGCGAGGGGGATGATGCTCGCGGGCCTCCCCTCTTCCTCCTCCTCCCCTCCCTGGATGGCACAGAAGCCACTATCCTGCCCCACGTCCGGCCCGGCCCGAGCCCGCTTCCCATCTGTAAAGACGGCTTAGAGAGAGGCCGACAGAGGCCAGCCTCATCCGAAGGGCAGAAGAGGCTGAGCCGGAGACTCCCGGAGTCAAGAGCAGGGAGGGTCACTCCCGACTGGACGGGGCGGAGAAATTCCCTGGGGATGGGCGCGGAGGAAGCAAAAAACTTCCCAAGCACAAGGGGGCGGCTCTGGGGGGGCCCGAGGAGTCAGCCGTGGGGCGCGGAGGCCCGCTCAGCTCGGACCCACACGAGCGTAGACCAACCCCCGTGAGTATGTGGACACACAGACACAGACATAATCATGCGGCAGGGACAGGGGGCCCGGTTCTAGGCGGCCCCGGGCCCGGCTTTATTTCCTTGGGGAGACGAACCACTCGGCCTCCATCTCACCGTCTCCCCCAGAGCCTGCCTTTGTCCACGGAGCTTGACTCCGGGTCCGTGGCTGACTTTCCCCCCTCAGGCTTCTCCCATGTGGATTCTCATTGACAGAGGAGCTCTTCCACCGTCACTTCCAGCAAGGCCCTTTGCCTCCCACAGTCTCAGTTTCCCCCTCTGTGAAATGGGAGAGTGAGGCCGGATAGTCCGATTCTGGGACCACCAAGCAGGGAGGCCGGTGGCCCGGGCCAAGGCCATGGAGCCCCCCCTTGGGTCAGCATCTCTCTTCTTGGTTACTGCTTCTGACTAAAATGGAGGGGGGGGCTTGGAGAGCCAGGGGATGATGGCAAGGAAGCAGGCTCGTTTCTGCAGGAGCAGGGGGAGCGACCCACCTGTGAGCACGGAGCTGAACGGCCAGGGAGAAGAGAAGGGGGAAGAGGAAGAAGAGAAGAGGGAAGAGGAGGAGGAGGAAGGGGAAGAGGAGGAGGAGGAAGGGGAAGAGGAGGAGGAGGAGGAGGAGGAGGAGGAGGAGGGTATCTAGAAATGGCACCTTTTGTCCTTGAAGTAAGCACCCCATGCACCCCATTTCATGCTTTCTTTCAGGGTGTGATCAGAGGATCCGCGGGCTGGAAGGCAGGGACCCAGATGGAACCCCAGAAGTGGGACAATGCGCCCCATGGGGTGGCCCCTTATACCCCGAGCCTGTCCCTCTACAAAAGCCCACGGGATGCTTGCTATGGATCCGTCCCGGAGTGACCGGAGAGGGGGCAGGACCGAAGGCACAGAGTCGGCCCTCCGGCCGCTCCAGAGCTGTGCTCTCACCCCCGACTCCCCGGGCATTTCTTTAGTTCCCCTGAGTCTGGTTACCTGGGGGCCGGCCGTACCCCCGACTCCCCCAGGAGACTTTTAGCTCCGGTGTTCAGGGGAATTTCCGAACAAGCAGAGGGGCTGCCCGGGGAGGAGGGAGCCCGCCCCGCTGGAGGGCCCAGGTGCTGGGAAGGGATTCTGTTGGGGCCGGCTTCCGGAGGCCCCTCCCCGCTCTGAGCCCCCTGCCCTCCCCCCTCCCCCCCTCTGCCCCCAGCAGCATCTTTGGAGCCCTCTGCCCGGCCTGGGCAGCCTCTGGGGCCTGGGAGGGGGCATCGAAGGCCCCCCTCCCCCCTCCGTGGTGGAGAATTCCTGCTCCTCCTGGAATAAATAAACGGCTCGTTTGCCTTCCAGCAGACACGCGGTCACGTCTGGGGTGACGGGGGCGCCTGCTGCCCGGACAGCTGCAGGGAGGCCCCCTTCGCCTGCCTCTCTGGGTCAGAGTTGGACCCGGGCATGTAACCGGAGAGCCAGGGACAGGTGTGGAAGGGGCCCGGGAGCCTGTTCTGTGCGAGGAGGAGGCAGATGCTCACAGTCGGGAGGCAGAGGACTGGCAGAGTTGACCCCAGAGGGCCTCCACCCTGGACAGTTCTGATGCCCACCTGATGCCCAACATCCTGGCACCACAGTACTCCTTGGGGTCCTTGTAGAGACCTTCTTGTGAAGGGGCAGCCCCGGCCGGCTCCGGGCCTCTCGGGCACTCCCAGCGCCGCCCCTTTCTGCCAGAATCGTGGCACCGGGACGGGCAGCCGGGGAGAGGGGGCTGGGGCTCTGCGAGGGGCCATGATTCCTGGTTTGTCACTCCCCAAAATCCAGATGGACACGGGCCCTGCACTGCTGCCACCGCCCAGCAGCCAAACTTGGAGGGGGTCCCTGGGGGGCAGAATTCTGGGGCTCCTGGAGTATCCCTGGGGTATTTCTGAGCTGGCTTTTGGGTGAAGGAGAAGCCCCGAGCACGTGACCCCCAGGCTCACCAGCGGCCCCCTCCCCGGTCTGCCGGGGCTGTAAAGGGTTCCTCCGGCAGCAGGTGGGACAACAGCAGCCGGCCTGGCTCAGCTCAGAGGTGGCTGACTGAGCCACGCCCCGGCAGGGATGGGGAAAGTCATTCAGCAGCGTCCTTGCCACCCCTTCATTAACCCAAAGTCAGGGGAGGCTCACGCTCTGCTCCCCTGCCAGGCTCCCGTTGCCTCCGGCCTCCCTCAGCACTGAGGAAATGACCCTCACCCACGATTCTTGCACAGATTGTAGGGACCCTCCCAGGGTTGGCGTGCTCCTGTGCGGTGTCCCTCCTCCCTTCTCCCTCCTCCCCTCCCAGAGCTCATCCTCCCTCACAGCCTCCAAGGCTTCCCCAGTCTGGGCTTAGGAGAGAGGGCGGGAGGACTCGAGGAAAACCCGTCTCCTGTTCCTCGGGACCCTGCACAGGTCTCCGAGACCCAGGGCTTGTCCCGGCTCGGGAAACCTTTGCGGATGGACGACCGGACGGATGCTTTTGCCACAGTCTCCCAGTGGGAGGGCAGCCCATTCGTGACGCCGACAGTGAGGCTCCTTGGGAGCCCCGTTCGTTGCCCTCTCGGTCTGAGAGGGAAGGACTGAGGACAGGTGGTGTGACCCGCCTCCGAGTCCCCACTCCACGTCTCTGGGCCCCAGCGCCTCCTCTCCAGCCTATTGCTCCAGCTCATTAACCCCGACCTCCAGTCCCTTCCACCTGCGGCTACATCTCTGGCAGAGGATGGAAAACTTCCTCCCAGAATCTTTCTCCCAAAGGAGTCTGGGGAGAGGAGACGGGCCTGAAGCACCGAGGCAGGGCTGGCCGCCGGCCACTCCGATACCCTTTGGGACGTGCGGCCCAAGGAGAGCGTGGCTCCGGCATCTCAGTGCCTCGGTGAGCCTCGGTGTAGGTTAAGCCATGCAGTCCCGGGGCCCAGCCCCTGCCTCGGTGCCCCGCAGCTGGGAAGCTCAGCATCCCCTCTCAGCCTCATATAGAATCTCCTTGTGTGTTGTGTGGTGGCGATGGAGAAGAGCTCCCGGCCTCGGTGGGCCTGAAGGGGCCCTGACGGCTCCGGCCGAGCCTTCTCACCTCCAGCCTCAGCAGAGCTTGCTCACTCCGGGCAGTTTGGCCTGTTAGTCAGTCAGCAGCTGGAGAAGGAAACCCCCCCTGCCCCCACCCCGGTCCTAGGTTGGTGAGGAGCTGGCCAGGGGCAGGGGTCCCCAGCGGGCTTCCCTCAACGGGGACCTTCTCAGGGCATCGTGGGTGTGGGGCTGGAAGGGCATCGAAGGTGAACTCGAGCTGAGGCTGCTTCAGGAGAGCTGAGGGGCCTGAAAAGAAGCCAGGAGACAGCGGCTGCTCTCCGCCCTCCCCCAAGCCTCAGAGGTCGTGGGCTGTACTCGGTGGCCTTGGGACGCTCTCTTCTGGCGTCCCAGCCTCCTTGGGTTAAGCAGGGAGCCCCTAAGGGTCGGGGGCTGAAGGGGGGGAAGGGAAGGCAACTGGCCCAAGCTGTCTCAGCCGCCTCCCCCCTCCCCCCTCCAGGCAATTCAGACTAAGATGTGATGCTCTGTAGCCCAAGGGGCCTGGAGAGGCCCGAACCCCCGTTTAGCCTCGGCCCTGCCCTGGCTCAGTTTCTTCATCTGGAAATGGGGGCGTGGGGCCAGCCGCCCGCTCTGGAAGCCCGCTCCTGCACCCACAGCCCTTCCTTCCCCTGGGGAACCCCAGGAGGGGCGGGAGGGGCTCTCCTGGAAGCCGGGGAGCGGAGCCTCGGATCGGAGGCTGCGGGAGCCGGGGGAGCCGGCCTCTCCTCAAAGCCCCTTATCTCGGGCGGCAGATGCGCCGGCGCCCGCCCGAGGCCGAACGCGAAAATGATGGAACAAAATGCGGAGACAATGGAGGGGCCGCGGCCAAAGCAGTCCGGCCCATTGTCGGCCCCGAGTCACGGAGCGGCGAGCGCGCGGGGGGCGGCGGTGGGCAGGGGAAGAATAGGGACAAGCGCGGGGCCCCCCGAGCTGAATGCGGCCGGGGGGCTGGCCGGCCGCCGTCGCCATGGAGACGGCCCTCTCCCCGCAGAGGTCTGATGGGCCATTGTTCGGGGGACACAAGATGTGGCGTCCACCAGATGGTCGTGTGCTCCCGGACGCGTTATCTGAGGGGCCGAGTGAAGGAATGCGGCCGCCTCCCTCCGCCCGGGACGCCATCTGCTCGGGCAGACGCCGCCCCCGCCCGGGCGCCCTCCGCCGCCGCCCCTGGCCCGGCCGCGCCCGGCCGCCCGCCTTAATTAGCTAATTTCATCGGGCCTTTGCTTTCAGGTAAATTGCATTTCACACCCGAGGGGCTCGCAATGGCCCTTCGCGAGGGTGGGGGGCTGCCGAGGTCCCCCCTCCCCTCCCCCTCCCTCCTCGGAGCCTCCAAGGCGGCCAAACCCCACGAGGACACCTGGACTTCTGTCCTCCCCGAGGAGACTCCTGGGGGGAGGGGGGAGGGAGGCGTCCCAGCCAACGAACGGGATCCGCCTCCCCTCTACCCCCCCTCACCCCTCCCCCCCATCCCCGACCCTTTGGAAGCTTCTCTCTCCTCTGTCTCGCTTTAAAAGGAGAGACAGCCCCGGCCTCCTCCCGGGCCCGCAGCCCCTCGCCCACTTTTAGGAAAGGGTGTCAAACGTTCTTAACTGGGGGCCCCCGCGAGAGCTTCGCCCTCCGGGGGTCTCCGGAGTAGGGCCCCAGAAATGGGGCTTTCCCTCCCTCTTAGGGCCACCCGGCGGAAGCCCCGAAAGCGGGGAGGGGGGCGGCTCCTAGGAAGGGCCACGGAGCGATCGCGGGCCCAGGGAGCAGCCCGCCCGAGCTGCCGGATGGGGGAGCACAGAGCTGGGGCTCGCCCTTCGTCCCCGGGGCGCCCAGGGTTAGCCCGAGCCGCGGAACGCCGCTTGCGTCCGGGTGCTGGCGACGTCCCGGGGCCACAGGACAGCCCTTAGAACCCAGAACGGACCGGGACCGCAGAACGCGGGACGGGGCGGGGAGGAGGGCGATCGCAGGATTGAGGAGCGGGGAGGGCGCCGGGCGAGGGCCGGCAGGGCTCCTCCTGCTAAGCCCGCGGTGCTTGAACGCCCTTGGCTCCCGCTACCTTTCTCCCCCCACTTTCCGGCCCAATTGGCCTTGGTAGTGTTCCCCGCGAGACGGTCCCGCTCCGGCTGGAGCCGCGGGCCCCCCGCGCCCGAATTGCCCCGCCCCCTCTCGGAAGCCCCCCGGCCAATTTCGGCACCCGCGGGAATGAGCCCCGAGCCGGTGCCGCGTTGGGGAAAGAGCTTGATAGTGGCCAAAACCAGGGCGGGCTGGACAGTTGTGAGGCAGAAAGCAGGTACAGGCCCACTGAGGCGGCCCCGCTGCCCATTACAGAGCTTGAACTGGGGGGCCTGTGGACAGAAAGGGAAGGAGAGAGGGGAGGGGGAAGAGGGGAGGGAAAGGGGAGGGGGTGACTTTTAGCTTTGCCCCCTACTCTCCTCTTCCAAACTTCCCCATCCTTGGGGACGGCACCATCAACGCCCCAGGCCCTCAGGCTCGCAAGTCGCATCCCACCCTGGATTCCTCTCTCTCTCGCCTTCTCCCCCCACACCGCCCCCTCCTCCATCCCGGGTTGTCCATCAGGCCAATGGATTTGGTCTCCTCGGCATCTCTCCAGGAGGAGGCCCTCCCTCCTCTGGGGTTGGTCTGCCTGCCTCAGTCTCCCGCCTCTGCAGCCCATCCCCCATTCGGCTGCCAAAAGGATTTTCCTTAAATTGTGGGCCAGGTCACCCCCCCCCCCAAGTCCCAGGGGCTCCTTATCAACTCCAGGACAAAACCCAAGAGCCTCGGAGTCGGCCTCGGGCCACAGCGGGCAGCGAACTCTGGAACAGAGCTTGTTTGTCTTGCTTTCCCCACGGAGACGGAAGGGAAGCTGGGAAGGAGTCGATTCAAACTTGAAAATAAAATGAATTTAAATTTAAAAAATGGATTAGAGCCCAAATGCAACGGAACTTTCCTAGTTTAAAAAAAGACATTTTAAAAAAGACATAGATCAGGAAAAAAAGGCTTCAGGAGGGGCTTCAGAAGAGGGGCTTCAGGAGGGGGGCTTCAGGAGGGGGGTTTCAGGAGGGGAGGTTTCAGGAGGGGGGCTTCAGGAGAGGCTTCAGGAGGGGCTTCAGGAGGGGGGTTTCAGGAGGGGGCTTTAAGAGGGGGCCTTCAGGAGGGGGGTTTCAGAAGGAGGCTTCAGGAGGGGGCTTTAAGGGGGGGTTTCAGGAGGAGGCTTCAGGAGGGGCCTTCAGGAGGGGCTTCAGAAGGGGGGCTTCAGGAGGGGCTTCAGAAGGGGGGCTTCAGGAGGGGCTTCAGGAGGGGGGCTTCAGGAGGGGCAGGCAGGAGGTGTTTGTGCACGTGTGGGTGCCCGTGTCTGTGTATCTGTGGGGGGGGCTTAATTGGCGGGGGCAGCTGCGCCGCTGGCCCCGGTGCCAGGTTTGCAGAGTCAGGGCCGCTGCTCGGGAGCCACCGAGGACAAAGCCGGAAGCGGGAGGAGAACGGAAAATTTTCCTTCTCAGGCCGCTTTCTGACAAGTTTGCCGAGTGCCAAAAACAGGCCTGGGGGCCTGCGGGAGGGGGAGGGGAGGGAGGAGGCGGGGGAGTAGGAGAGCTGCCTGGTTGACATCTGGCTGCAGCTGTGTAGGGAGAGAGGAAGAGCTGCCTGCAGAGGCTGGGGGGGGGGGGGACAGTGTGGGGGGGCACGCAGAGGGGGGGGGCTGCAACCTTGTCTCCCCAAAAGCCAAGGGCAGATGAAGCCCCCCTTCCAGTGGAATTCTCCTGGGATGGCTTGTCCCTGTCTCTGTGTCTCTGTGTGTGTCCCTGTCTCTGTGTGTGTCTGTCCCTGTGTCTGTCTGTCTGTCCCATGACTCAGACCGTGCTTTTCATCCGGCAATGGCCAGAAACAGGGGAGCTCAGCCTTTGGCCAGAAGGTGTTAAGGGGTCTCTCCCCCAGGGCAGCCTCCCCTGCGCTCCGGTCCTTTGTCTCCCGCCTTCCCCAGCTTCACTTGCTCCCGGGACCGGCTCAGTCCGCCCATCCCTGGGTCTCCCTGGGCTTGTGTCCCCGTCTCTCGGTCCTGCCCCCCAGCCCCGCCCTTTCTCTCTATTCAGAGCCGCGGGCTCTGCCCGGGGAAGCCTGACGTCTGGGAGTGCCCCGAGGCCCCCGATGGAGCAGACTTAGCGCTTCAAGTGGACGTCTGGCTGAGCTTCCCCCAGAGCACCCCCTGCTCCCTCAGCGCCCCGGCTGGTCGCCGGCTCCTCCCCCAGAGCACCCCCTGCTCCCTCAGCGCCCCGGGCTGGTCGCCGGCTCCTCCCCCAGAGCACCCCCTGCTCCCTCAGCGCCCCGGGCTGGTCGCCGGCTCCTCCCCCAGAGCACCCCCTGCTCCCTCAGCGCCCCGGGCTGGTCGCCGGCTCCTCCCCCAGAGCACCCCCTGCTCCCTCAGCGCCCCGGGCTGGTCGCCGGCTCCTCCCCCAGCGCACCCCCTGCTCCCTCAGCGCCCCGGCTGGTCGCCGGCTCCTCCCCCAGAGCACCCCCTGCTCCCTCAGCGCCCCGGGCTGGTCGCCGGCTCCTGCTCAGGCTGCTTTGCTGAGCAGTGGGGGCTGGGGGCTTCTCTGCATGACTTGGTGGGGTCTAAATCACTTCTTCTGCATCCTCTAAGGTCCTTTCCGGCCAGTCCTCTGCTGCCTTCCCTGCCTCAGGCTCCTCCTCAGGCTCACCTGGGGTCTCCCCTCCAGGACAATATGCAGGGCGGCTGCAGGAACCCCGCGAGGGAGCCGCGGTTCAGAAAGGAGTCGGGGACCTGTGGGCGCTGGGAACGCCCCGGGAACACCGGGGACGGGCCGGCGGGTGGCTGGGGGACCAGGGAGGGGCTCAGCTGTGCCGGGGGCGGGAGGAGGAGGAGGGTCGCCCTGGGATGGTCCAGCCTTTGTCGGCTCCCAGGGGCCATTAGAGGGCCCGGCTCGGCCACCTCCCTCCTCCACAGGCACCAAGGTTCTCCGGGGCTCCGGGGGCTGAGGGACCACCTTTCTGCCCTTGGCCCAGCGGGGAGGGAGGGAGGGGGAGCAGACCCTCCTGCTGCCTGTGGGGGGTGGGGGTCCGGGAGCTGTAGGATGGGAACCGAGGCAAGAGATGGCTTTGGTCCGGCATTGAGGGGCAGCTCTGGCACATCTGGCCCATGTCCTTAAGGCTCAGGCCTCCCGGGGAAGGCCGGCTTCAACCTCTGATCTCAGGCCCTTCCTGGGCGGGTGGGGGCCCACAGCACTTGGGCAATCTCCCCCTGTAGAGCTCCCTCCCCATCCCCAAGATCGGAGCCCAACCAGAAAGGCAGGAGCTGGACTCACAGGCCGGGGGTCCCTGGGGCCTCCAGCAGCTGAGCCTCCAGGTGAGCTTGGAGAGCCCCCTTCCTTATTGCGGAGGGCTCTCCACTGCGGGGGGCGGGGCTGAAGAGATCTGGCTCGTCTCCTCCCTCCCCCCACACGTAGCCCCTGCACCCCCTCCCGCCGACTCAGCCACTGGCACCGAGCCATTGGGGGGCAGCCTGGCCACCCGGGCACACGGGGCTGCTCCTGGGTTAGCTACAGGGCGCAGTGGGCAGCGCACCAGCCCTGAAGTCAGCAGGCCCCTGGTACCGTCTCCTCTGGGCCTCAGTTGGGCAGCTGGCGGCTTAGAGGACGAGTGTACGGGGAGGTGACTGCTCTGTCTCCCACACACGGGAGGTGGGCTTCTGGGAAGGGTCTGGGGAGGAGGGGACGAGGTCACAGGGATGGAGGCAGGGAGGCAGGGAGGAGGGGAGGCAGGGAGGAAGGGAGGCAGGGAGGAGGGGAGGAGGGGAGGCAGAGAGGAAGGGAGGAGGGGAGGAGGGGAGGCAGGGAGGAGGGGAGGCAGGGAGGAGGGGAGGAGGGGAGGCAGGGAGGAGGGGGAGGCAGGGAGGAAGGGAGGAGGGGAGGAGGGGAGGAGGGAGGGGAGGAGGAGAGGAGGGGAGGAGGGAGGGGAGGAGAGAAGGCAGGGAAGAGAGGAGGCAGGGAGGAGGGGAGGAGGGAGGAGAGAAGGCAGGGAAGAGAGGAGGAGGGGAGGAGGGAGGAGGGGAGGCAGGGAGGAGAGGAGGAGGGAGGGGAGGAGAGGAGGGGAGGAGGGGAGGCAGTGAAGAGAGGAGGAGGGGAGGAGGGGAGGCAGGGAGGCAGGGAGGAGAGGAGAAGGGGAGGCAGGGAGGAGTGGGGGAGGCAGGGAGGAGAGGAGAAGGGGAGGCAGGAAGAGAGGAGGCAGGAGGAGGAGGAGAGGAGGGGAGGCAGGGAAGAGAGGAGGCAGGGAGGAGGAGAGGAGGGGAGGAGGGGAGGAGGGGAGGCAGGGAGGAGGGGAGGAGGGGAGGAGGGGAGGCAGGGAGGCAGGGAGGAGAGGAGAAGGGGAGGCAGGGAGGAGTGGGGGAGGCAGGGAGGAGGAGAGGAGAGGAGAAGGGGAGGCAGGGAAGAGAGGAGGCAGGGAGGAGGAGAGGAGGGGAGGCAGGGAAGAGAGGAGGCAGGGAGGAGGAGAGGAGGGGAGGAGGGGAGGAGGGGAGGCAGTGAAGAGAGGAGGAGGGGAGGAGGAGAGGCAGGAGGAGGCAGGAGGAGAGGAGAAGGGGGGCAGGGAGGAGTGGGGGAGGCAGGGAGGAGGGGAGGGGAGGAGGAGAGGAGGGGAGGCAGGGAAGAGAGGGGGCAGGGAGGAGGAGAGGAGGGGAGGAGGGGAGGCAGTGAAGAGAGGAGGAGGGGAGGGGAGAGGAGGGAAGGAGGGGGAGGCAGTGAAGAGAGGAGGAGGGGAGGAGGGGAGGCAGGGAGGCAGGGAGGAGAGGGAAGGGGGAGGCAGGGAGGAGTGGGGGAGGCAGGGAGGAGGGGAGGAGGAGAGGAGGGGAGGAGGGGAAGCAGGGAAGAGGGGAGGAGGGGAAGAGGGGAGGAGGGGGAGGAGGGGAAGAAGGGGAGGCAGGGAGGAGGGGAGGAGGGGAGGCAGGGAAGAGAGGAGGAGGGGAGGAGGAGAGGAGGGGAGGAGGGGAGGCAGTGAAGAGAGGAGGAGGGGAGGAGGAGAGGAGGGGAGGCAGAGAAGAGAGGAGGCAGGGAGGAGGAGAGGAGAAGGGGAGGCAGGGAGGAGTGGGGGAGGCAGGGAGGAGAGGAGAAGGGGAGGCAGGGAAGAGAGGAGGCAGGGAGGAGGAGAGGAGGGGAGGAGGGGAGGCAGTGAAGAGAGGAGGGGGAGGAGGGGAGGCAGGGAGGCAGGGAGGAGAGGAGAAGGGGAGGCAGGGAGGAGTGGGGGAGGCAGGGAGGAGGGGAGGAGGAGAGGAGAGGAGGAGGGGAAGCAGGGAAGAGGGGAGGAGGAGGGGAAGAGGGGAGGAGGGGAGGAGAGAAGGCAGGGAGGAGGGGAGGCAGGGAGGCAGGGAGGAGAGGAGAAGGGGACTCTTGTCCCCTGGAGCTGGTGCAATTTGTCTCTTAGAGGGGAGGTCTTGGGCTTCTGTTCAGGCCTCAGGCCTTGCTGCCCGTGGTTCCCAAGGAGCCCGTGGTTGGGGAGTGGGCTGGGGACGGAGGAGGGCCAAGGACAGCAGGATGGAAGCAGCTGTCACACCTGAGCGGGGAGGATGCTGGGACTGTCTGGGCCCCTTCCAATCTGAGGCCGCCTGGGCACAATCCGCACTCGGGCCCAAGGCCGGACTCTCGTGGGGAGCACCCCAGGCTGCCTTCCCCAGGGGGAGGAGCCACTCACGCGGGCAGTGTCCGAAGAGGAGCTGGTCACCCACAAACCTTTCCCGGAGGTTGGGGGCGGGGCCAGGCCGGGAAGAGGGACAGGAGGGGCTGCAGCCCAGGGAAGCCCCCTCCCTTTGCTGTCACTCCCGGGGCTCCTCGGGGACCCAGGCCCCCTGCAGAGATCTGGGCTGCAGGTCAAAGCCCCCCTAGCCCCAGGGAGGAACTAGAACTTCCCTGGGAAGGCCCCTGAGGGGTGGGGGCAGGTTTGCCATTCAAGCGGGACTTCAAGGTCCCTCCCCCGTCTGAGGTTCGGTCCCGCCCTCCTCTTCATCCCGAAGCGCTTTGGTTTTCCGCCCTCTTGCCCAGTGAGGGCCAAGCTCACCCGCCCGCCTTTTTTTGTCCAGATCCCTTGGAAACAGGGCACCGGGCTTTGCCCCCGACTCCCCCCGAGCCTTTGCTCAAATCCAGGGGGCTCGGGTGGGGGTGGGGGGGCTGTGCAAAACCACAAGGAGGGCGAGAGCCCGGGGGCCATTTGGAGCAGGAAAAGAGGCTTTTGTCTGTGGGTTGGGGAGGGGAGGGCTGGGGGAGGCCCTGGGGCTTGGGCAGCCTCCGGCATGGAAGGAGTCCCCTTGTTATGGATCAATGTGGCGCTGCCGTAAAGGCCAAAGGTTGGCCCTTGGGGGACCCGCCCCCCCACCTCAGTCCCCCGGAGCAGCAGGGGGCGCTGATTCTCAGCCACAAGAACGCAGAGCTGGGCTCGGGGTTAGGCGGCCAAGCAGCCAGTAAACGTGGGCACAAAACGAGGCGGCCCTGGGGGTAGTGGCCGAGGCTGGGAAAGGAACGGCCGCAGTGGGAGGCGGGTGAACTGTGCTCTGTGAACGTCACGGAATATATTGTTCTGTAAGGAAGGAGCAGCGGGAGGAATCCGGGGAGGCCGGAGAGACTGACAGGAGCTGATGCTGAGGGAAGGGAGCAGGAGCAGGAGTTCGTTACATACCCCAGCAACGATACTGTGTGAGGATGGATCTGATGGGAAGTAGATCTCCTCAATAAAGAGAGCCTTAATTGATCAAAGATGGACAGAAGCAGCTCCACCCAGAGAAAGAACACTGGGAGATGAATAGAAACTGTTTGCATTTTTGTTTTTCTTCCCGGGTAATTTATACCTTCTGAATCCAATTCTCCCTGTGCAACAAGAAAACTGTTCGGTTCTGCACACATATATTGTATCCAGCATATACTGTAACCTATTCAACATGTAAAGGATTGCTTGCCATCTGGGGGAGGGGGGGGAGGGAGGGAGGGGAAAAATCGGAACAGAAGTGAATGCAAGGGATAATGCTGTAAAAAATTACCCTGGTATGGGTTCTGTCAATAAAAAGTTATTATTAAATTAAAAAAAACATTTGGGCACCTACTGTGTGCCAGGGAAGGGGGGAAGGGCTTGAGATCGCGTTGGGGAAGGAGTTAGAAGGAGCCAGGTGGGAAATGAAACATTTTACTTTAATTTCAAGCCTAACTTAGTTTTTTCAGTGGAGAAGCATTTATTTTCTCTCCCCCCAATAAACCACAGCACAGGAACAGCAGATCTCTAGTCATGGCTAAGCCTCGTCCAGCCAAGTACATCCCCCAGGCCCCAGAGCCTCCCGCCCTGAGGTCCCGTTGTCCCCTGCGCCGGCTCTGGGCCCGCCCCCGGGCTGGGGGGGGGAGGGGGAGAGGGTCGCTCGGGACCTTTCGGCGAAGGGAGCCGAGGCAGCCGCTTCTCCCAGGGAGCCCCCGAGGTCCCTCATGGCCTCTCAGGGGGCCCCGCTCGGGCCCCGGTCGGGCCCTGTCTCGCCCTGTCTCGGATGCACCCGAGGCCGCGAGAGCGTGGGCAGAGCTGGGGCTGAGCCAAGGGCTCGCTGGGACGGCTTCCCCTCCCTTCCCCGGCCCGGGCCGGGAGCTGCCTCTGTCTGGGCCGGAGCAGCCAAGGGGCTTGTGTTGGGCCTCGGGGAGGTGGTTACGGGCAGCCCCCCTGCATCAGCTCGGGCCTCCGCTGGGAGAACTGGGCCGGGGTCCCCTTCTGGGCTGATGGGAGAACGGAGAATGAGCGATGGAGCAGCGGGGGGTGGGTGAGGGGGGCAGCTGGGGGGCGGGGGATGGAACAGCCGGACGCCCTCCTCCCGCACCTTGCGCGGCCTTCTCCGAGGGGCTGGAGTCCCAGCCCCGGTTCCCCAGCCCCCCTTCTCCTTCATCCCCGCAGCCACAGGTGCCCCCCCCAGCTTTCTGGAGTCCGTCTGTGGGGCTCCAATCGCCCACTCGAAATGTGGGCACGGCTCCGGGCCGAGGAGGCAGATTCATCTCCCCAGAGCCCGGAGACTGGCCCCGAGGGGGCGATGCCGAGCTGGGCGTCGGGCGGGTCCGGCTCTGGTCCCCCTGGTGTCCCCTCCAAGGCCCCACGAGCTTCAGGGCCAGCAGTGGGGGCGCGACCAGCGCGAACCCTCATTCCGCCCGCCCCGTCTGGCCCAGAGAAGGCTCGGGGCGTCTCCGCGCGCTGTAAGGGAGGGCAGGTGGGGGCGGGTCAGACTTCTGGCCCAGAGGAGGAGGGGGGGGGGGTCTGCCCCTTCCCACTCCCAAGTTCCATTAAGTTCATGGGTCTCCGAGCAGAGACGAACCAACCCTCAGACCTCAGGCTGTGTCTGTTTCCTGAGCTCTGACTAAGTGGGCAAGAGGCTTCTGCCAAACGTCATGGCCAGAGGGGATGCTGGGATTTCTCCTTGAATTTCCTTTAATTTAAATTCCGCCCATGACAGCGCAGGCGGGGCAGGGGGGGGGGGTTGGGGCCCCTTGTCAATGTCAAGTTTGGCTCAGCAGAGCATCCCCGCCCCCCCCCCGCCCCCAACAGTGACCACTTCAGGGTGTTGGCGGGTCAGCAGCTGGGCTGGTCCTGGTGCCGAGTGTGAAACAGACCTGTGAAGTCTCTGTCTCTGCATGAGAGAGAGACACAGAGACACACAGAGAGACAGAGACAAAGAGACACAGAGAGAGAGACAGAGACAGAGACAGTGAGAGAGAGAGAGAGAGAGAGACAGAGAGAGAGAGAGAGACAGAGATAGAGAGACAGAGAGAGACAGAGACAGAGAGACAGACAGACAGACAGACAGAGAGACAGAGAGAGAAACAGAGACAGAGAGAGACAGACAGACAGACAGACAGAGAGACAGAGAGAGACAGACAGACAGAGACAGACAGACAGACAGACAGACAGAGAGACAGAGAGAGACAGACAGACAGACAGACAGACAGACAGAGAGACAGAGAGAGAGACAGTGGCAGCAGCAAAAAGGGTTCCCACTGGAGGAAATGACAATGATGGGTGGGGGTGAACTAGACTCTAACTGGTGAAAGTGAGAGAAAGGGAGCACAGACTGGGCAGGTCAATGGTCAGCGCAGAGAAGAAAGCAGAGGCGGGACTCCCTCCCAGCCCGGGCCTCAGGGTGAGGAGCTTCCCTGCATGAGACCAGGGATGCAGCACATGTGGGGGGGCTGAGGTCGGGACCCCAGAAATGCCTTTGTCCCTTGGGGGGGACTTACAGAGGAGCTTTTCAGAGGCGGGGAATGAGGCCCCGGGCGGGGTTGGCACATTGGCGCCCATCTCTGTGCCCACAGACGCCCAAGCCCTGGGCACCTCTGGCATCGTGACTGAGCTTTCTGAGCCAGAATATCCTCCAAGGGAAGGAGACGACAATGGCCAAGGGAAGCCGGAGGCCTCGGAGGCCGTCTCCGCGAGTGGCCGTGGGTTTGGGAGTGAGACGGTGCAGCTCACTCTGGGTCGTTAAGTCAGACGGGCAGGGGAGCCTGGGCCCAGGGCCTGTGGGTTTTAGCTCTTGTTGCCCCCCCCCCCTCAGCCAGATCACCGCAACGTACCCTGATCTTGGAACAGATTCCATTCCATTCCTTCCTTCCTTCCTTCCCTCCTTCCTTCTTCCTTCGTCCTTCCCTCCTTCCTTCCTTCCTTCCTTCCTTCCTTCCTTCCTTCCTTCCTTCCCTCCTTCCTTCCTTCCCTCCTTCCTTCCTTCCTTCCTTCCCTTCTTCCTTCCTTCCCTCCTTCCTTCCTTCCTTCCTTCCCTCCTTCCTTCCTCCCTCCCTTCCTTCATTCAGTCCGTCCCTCTCCCTCTCTGCAGGGCCCCACATTGGGGTCCATGGGAGGAGGAGCCCCCACCGCCATTTTCTAAGGCCTCTGTCCCCCCCACAGCCTCTGAGCAGGAGGAGCCCCTCCCCCTTATCTGGAGTGGTTCCCGCCGTGTCCTTTCGCTGCTGGCCTTCCAGACAGCTCTCTTGGTGGTCCCTTCCCCTCAATGAGCCTCAGTTTCCTCATCTGTAAAATGGACCCAAGGTCCCTGGAAGCTTTCATTCCTTGCCCCCTGTGCAGATGAGGGGAGCCTGGGCTTGGAGCTCGAGCAGGCCGCCCTCTCCAGGAGCACTAAGAACCCCCCATTTCTTGCCACTCCCAGACTTTTGGGGGGCAGGGGCACAGCGAGCTCCATTTTACTGGGGGGCCCGCGGAGCAGGAGGTGGCGCTGGGCTAGCACCGGGGGCTTTGGGGGCCCGAGTCGCCGAGGCCGTCTCTCTCTCTCTCTCTCGGCGGGGGGCTGCTGTTCCCCCGGCCCGCGCGTTCCCGCTGGGCTCTGGCTGCCGGGCTCGGGCCCGGGGGCGGGCGGTGGGTCCCGGGAGAGGGGACGCCCGCCTCGTACGACCTCGGGGGCTTGGCCGTGGCCCGGGTGGAAGAGGAACGAAGAGGGCTGGAAACAGCGAGCACAGAACTCTCTGCGTTTATTAGGAAATGGATGGAAGAGGAAGACCCTGGAATTACATTGTGACCCTCATTAAGAAGCGAACCCCCAAATCATCCCCAAGTGATTCTGATCGCCAGAAAACCCAACACCAGAAACATTCCTGCCCCGGCTCGGCCTCTGCGCCCCCTCGGACCCCGGCTGCTGGGGGGAGCGGCCCCCGCCCCCGGGGCAGCGCCTGGGGGTGCTCAGGCGGCTGCTGCTGCTGGGGGGCCCACGGCCAGGGCCGGGCTCCCCCTTCTAAGCCCAGGGACCCCCCGGCCCAGGGGGTGCAGGTGGGACAATCTGCCTTATTTCTCCAGTAAGAAACCTTTGGTTGGCGGAGCCCGGCTAAGGCAGCGCCCCCGCAAGGCCGTCCCGAGGAACACGGGCTCCAAGGTACTTCTGTGGCCGGACGTGAGGAGGAAGCCATCGCTCCCTGAGACCAGGGGCCCCAGGACCCCCCGCCCGCTGGAAGCTCCTTTCTCGGGGGAGGAGCCCCTCGGGCACGGGAAGGGCCGCAGGCGCCCGCTCACATCAGGCCCCTTTCCTGAAGGAAGCTTCCAGAGAGGAGGAGGGGCGGCGACCTGCGGCCTTCCCTGGGGTCCCTGGCTGGGAAGGGGGCACAGGCCGCGCCGGGGAAGCCGCCCCCTGCTGTGCTCGGTGCCCCCGGCTTGGGGACGCACAGAGGGAGGCAGGGGCCCCCTTGGAAAGGAGCCGCTTGGGACCCCGGGAACCCTCCCCACGTTGGGGTCTTTTTGGAAGGGGGGGCTCTGCTGCTTTTCCAGCCCCGCCGTGGGGGAGGACGGCCCAGGCGGACCCCAGGATGCCGCCGCTCCGAGGGGCCCGAGCCTGGCGGCCGCCGCGCTGTCCTCCAGGCGGGTGAGGGGGAGGTGGGGGAGGCTCCGGCGCCCTCCCTCCCCGTCGTCCCCCAGCCCTCCTCCGCCCGGGGCCGGGAGCCCAGGGGCCTCCCTCAGGAGGCTTCGTCCGGCGTCCTCCTGGGAACCGTCAGCTGTTCGTAGGTGGGGAGGGAGTTATTGGCCAGGAAGAGCTCGGGGCCGGCCCGCTGGGGGGGCCTCCCGCCGCCGGCCCTGGGGTCCCCCTGCTGCAGGGCCACCAGGTGATGGAGCATGTCCGTGATGAGGTTCAGCTTCTGGTCCATCTGCATCACCTGCAGGGAGAGGGGCCGTTAGATGGGGCTGCGGGGGGGGCCCCGAGAATCAGCCCCCCGACGGCCCCGCGGGGAAAGGGGCCCCCAACCCGGGAGTCAGACCCGCAGAGGGAGGGGCGGGGGCAGTGACGCGGGACCCATGGGGAGAGCGCAGCCAGGCTCGGGGCCAGATCGGGGCGATAAGGGGGAGCCTGGCGGCCGAGGCTCCAGGAGCCGCTTCGGGCCCCGCCAGAGGGGCAGCGGCCTGGAAAGGAATGCTCTGAGTCATCCGTCTGGCTGCTGGGACCAGGGGCCGCCCCTGGCGAGCGCGTCCCCAGTGAGGGACCGAGCCAGGCCCCGGCCGGGAGGGACGCGCGGGGCCCGGGACCCCGACAGCCACTAGGAAGGGGGAGCCAGGAGACCCGCGGCCTTCCCCCCCCCCAGGCCGCCTCCAGCTTTCCCGCAGCAGAGATAAGGCCCCAGCGGCCGCGGGTGACCACGGAGCGTCCCGAGCCGGGCCTGACCGACTGGCGGTCTCCGGGAGGCTCAGGGGGACGGACTGGCCGGGCTGGGGACGGGGAGCCCGGTGCTGGGGGAGCCTCGTCCGGGGCCGGGCTGGGGCTGGGGAGCCTGGTGCTGGGGGAGCCTCGTCCGGGGCCGGGGCCGGGCTGGGGACGGGGAACCCGGTGCTGGGGGAGCCTCGTCCGGGGCCTGCCAGGCTCAGCCGGGCTCCGGGCTCTGGCCTTGCTCTGCCGCTGCCAGCATGGGCCCGTTCTGGGGGGGGGGAGCTCATACTCTGGCAGATGCCTTAGGCCCTGGGCAGGAGAGGAAAGTCGGGGCCCCAGCAAGTGCCAGCCGAGGTGGGCAAGGCCCGCCTCCCGGGGACGCAGCCGGCCGGACATTAGTTCTGTGTCAGTGGGCAGAGCCTGCCTGCCTTCGGGCAGGGGAGGCTGGGGGAGGCCCCTGGGGGCCCTTCCTCCCGGATTCCTGCAGTGCCGGCCCGGCTCTCCTCTCGGGGCCAGCGTCTCTTCCTGGCCCGGGCCCCTCTGAAAGGCTGCTGGGCACAATCTCGGGGAGCCCCCGGGTGCCCCGAACTCCTCCCAGGCCTGTCCGGCAGCCACTGGTGCCTCCTACTGCGCAGGGACGTCGGGACGGGGCAGGACCCGCGGCTGCCCTTGGCCGTCCTGGACAGAGGGCCCGGGGCTTCGGGGCCCGGGGCTCAGGTGGGGTTCGTGGCTGGGCTGGTACCGACCCTGTTCTGTCTGAGCAGAGAACGCGGCCGCGCTCGCCAGTGACGGAGACCGTGGTGGGACGGGGGGGACGGCGTGTTCCAGAATCGCCCCAAAGTGGGAACGCCAGAGAAGCCGGGAGGGGGTGGGGGGGGGGCGGCAGCCCCAGGGAAACCGAGCGGGAGAACCAGCCAAAGCCCGGAACGGGCCTAATGAGGGCAGCCGGGCCCGGGCCTGACGCCGGGCTCGTGGTGGGAGAGGAGCTGGAGGCGCAGCAGCTTCTTCTGTCCTCTCAGATTTCTGCTCCGGAGGAAGAAATTCGGAGCCAAAGGGGCAGAAAAACGGGACGGCTCAGACCCAGCTCAAGAAAATTCAAGAAAAGCGTCTTTTTAACGGGCAACTGAGGCAGATTTTGGGGGAGAACAGCCGCGTTCTAGGAGAAGTGAAAGTGTTCCAGGCTCCTCCAGAACACGTTCTATTAAGCACCAAGAATTAGAGATTAGCGTCTGCCAAGAAACCCCCAGCGGGGTCACCAAGAGATGGATGGGACCGGAGCCCAGCCTCGGTTTCCTCATCTGTAAAATGGGTTAAGCCGAATGTCTCCTGCTTCTCAGGGAGGTTGTGGGGAAATGGGCGGGGGGCTCCCATGGGGGGGCGAGACGCCGCTGTTACCTCCCCATTTTCTAACCCCCCGCCCAGAGGAGCATTTGTTCTTTACAAAGAGTCCCGCATTCACTCAGAAAGAGCCACACGAGCGATTCTAATGCCTGGAACTAAGGAGCTTTGCCTGGTGGTAGAGAGCCAGACACCGGGAAAACGGCCACAGAATTCGTGCTTGGGCAGGGTCTGTGGGGGTGGGGCAGGGGGACGTTCCTGGGGGGAGCCAGGCCGGGGGGGGGGCGCACAGGGGCCCCGGAGAGTGCTCCCAGCGGGCAGGAGAGGAACGAGACCCTTTCACTCCCAGAGGTGCGGGAGGGGGGACCGGTCCAGGCAGGGCAGGGCCGCGGCCTCGGGGGTCTCTCCAGGTCCCCTCGGCCAGTCCCGGAGCCCGATCCGGCCGATTATTAACCTGCCGGGAGACAAGGCCTCCTTTACGCCCTAAAGCGGCTCCGGATTAATAAGCGGGCGGCCGGGCAGAGAAAGAGAGCAGTCAGCAGGAGCAGCAGCTACTTGGGCCCTCCCGGGCTTCGGGTAATTAGGCCCAGGGCACTGGGCTGTGTGACGTGGCCCCCGAGCTCTTCTCAAAAGAAAATCTGGAAAAAGCATCTTTCAAGGGACGTGTCTGTCCAAAGGGGCCCCCGCGTCAGTGACTCCGAGCGGAGGCTCCGGGGCCGGGACGGGGGGGACGGCGTGTTCCAGAATCGCCCCAAAGTGGGAACGCCAGAGAAGCCGGGAGGGGGGGGGGGGGGGGGCGGCAGCCCCAGGGAAACCGAGGGGAGAACCAGCCAAAGCCCGGAACGGGCCTAATGAGGGCAGCCGGGCCCGGGCCTGACGCCGGGCCTGACGCCGGGCTCGCGGTGGGAGAGGAGCTGGAGGCGCAGCAGCTTCTTCTGTCGTCTCAGATTTCTGCTCCGGAGGAAGAAATTCGGAGCCAAAGGGGCAGAAAAACGGGACGGCTCAGACCCAGCTCAAGAAAATTCAAGAAAAGCGTCTTTTTAACGGGCAACTGAGGCAGATTTCGGGGGAGAACAGCCGCGTTCTAGGAGAAGTGAAAGTGTTCCAGGCTGCTCCAGAACACGTTCTATTAAGCACCAAGAATTAGAGATTAACGTCTGCCAAGAAACCCCCAGCGGGGTCACCAAGAGATGGATGGGACCGGAGCCCAGCCTCGGTTTCCTCATCTGTAAAATGGGTTAAGCCGAATGTCTCCTGCTTCTCAGGGAGGTTGTGGGGAAATGGGCGGGGGGCTCCCATGGGGGGGCGAGACGCCGCTGTTACCTCCCCATTTTCTAACCCCCCCCCCCCCAGAGGAGCATTTGTTCTTTACAAAGAGTCCCGCATTCACTCAGAAAGAGCCACACGAGCGATTCTAATGCCTGGAACTAAGGAGCTTTGCCTGGTGGTAGAGAGCCAGACACCGGGAAAACGGCCACAGAATTCGTGCTTGGGCAGGGTCTGTGGGGGTGGGGCAGGGGGACGTTCCTGGGGGGAGCCAGGTGGGGGGGGGGGGCGCACAGGGCCCCGGAGAGTGCTCCCAGCGGGCAGGAGAGGAACGAGACCCTTTCACTCCCAGAGGTGCGGGAGGGGGGACCGGTCCAGGCAGGGCGGGGCCGCGGCCTCGGGGGTCTCTCCAGGGCCCCTCGGCCAGTCCCGGAGCCCGATCCGGCCGATTATTAATCTGCCGGGAGACAAGGCCTCCTTTACGCCCTAAAGCGGCTCCGGATTAATAAGCAGGCGCCGGGCAGAGAAAGAGAGCAGTCAGCAGGAGCAGCAGCTACTTGGGCCCTCCCCAGCTTCGGGTAATTAGGCCCAGGGCACTGGGCTGTGTGACGTGGCCCCCGAGCTCTTCTCAAAAGAAAATCTGGAAAAAGCATCTTTCAAGGGACGTGTCTGTCCAAAGGGGCCGCGTCAGTGACTCCGAGCGGAGGCTCCGGGGCCGGGCCGGGGAGGACGCCTCCGGCTGGGCCTCGAGGGGACCTGGGAAATGCCCCTTCCCCAGGCCTGAGGTTTGGGGGTGACCCGGGAGTCCGGAGAAGGGAAAGGCGGTCTGGGGGGGCTGCAGGTGGGGGAGGGGTGTGACAGGGCTCCCCCCGGCCTCTGGGACAGGACACGATCCGGACCTTATCCGACCTTCTCCTGCCGAGCCATTCCCGAGCTGGGGTCACTTCGGTTCCTTATCTTGGGGGGAACAAGGGAGAGAGTCTCTGGGGGCGCCCGAGCCCCTCAGCACACCTGCCCCTGGACACCCCAGCTGGAGCTGTGAGAGCCACACACGGGCAGGCGGCCCCAGAATGCCCACGGGTAAAGGGCCCCCCGAGGCCGGGAGGAGGGGGCGGCTCCCCAACCATCTGGTCCCCTCCAAGCGGAGCTCTCCCAGCTTAGTGGGCAGCCTTTCCTTGGCACCTGTCCCTTGCCCAGACGATGCCCGCCCGGCCCCCTGCCCGAGCCGGGCTGGGAGGTGGGGCCCTGACCCTGATGCCACGGCATGGCGAGGGCCAGTGTGTGCCCGAACCGAGCCGTCAGTGCTGCCCCCGGGCCCTGACTTAAAGCTTCTGGGTGACCCCAAGGCTCTTGGGGGAGCTCCGGGCCCTCCTGACGGGAGACCGAAAGGAGGGGAAGAGGGGGCTCCTCAGCCCCTCCCCGAGGCCTCCCCGAGGCCCTGAGCCCTTCCTTCCTGCCGACCCCCACTTAGCCCGCGCTTAGGGCAGGAGCTGCCCCCTCTCCGCCGGCCCCTCCGTGCCCCCCCGGCCCAACAGAACCTCCCAACCCCCTGGGGAGGAGACACCGTGGGACGGGAGCCCTGCTCCGTGGCCCTTTCCGGAACGCCGGGAATTGCAGCCATTGGGGGGGGGGACCTTTGGGTCCCGTCCCCTCTGCTCCGTCTGCAGGGAAGGAGGCCGCTCCCGGGGCCCTGGGGCCAGACTCTGGGTGCCAGGGGGGGAGGCAGAAGGTCAGAGCTTAGAACCCAGAGCCCAGAACTGAGAGGTTTAGAACCCGGAGCAGTGTCCGAGCTGGGGCAGACATGGAACATCAGAACATCCAGATGTTGGAGCCGGACGGAACCCGACGACCTAGAACAGGGAAGGTTCCAGCTGGAGGGGCCTCGGATCAGGGAACCAAACCAACCGGGGCTCAGAGAGACCCATTAGACCAACCTACGCCAGGGGGAGGAGCTGCCCCTGCCCCCCAGTACCCCCCCCGCCCAGGCTGGGCCCCCCCGACCCCCCAAGAAAACAGCCCCAGTGGGGAGAGGCGGAAGCTGTCAGGGGGATCCGAGGTCACGGGAGCCTCGGCGCTGAGAAAGGGGAGCTGGGCCCAGGGAACGTGCCCAGGAAAAGACCGGGGCCTTTGCATACAGCAGGTGCTTCAGGGATGCTTGTGGAAGGGAGGAACGACTCCTTTCCCACCAACTGTCTGTTTTACAGGGGGGGGGGGGCTCCCGGGCTCCTGGGCCCCAGCTTGGCGCCGCCCCTTGTCCCGGAACATCCCCAGGCGGAGGTCTCACCGACCCTCCTGCGGCTGCAGTCCTGGGGTATGTCGGACTGACCGGCCCCCCCGGCCCCCCCGGCCCCCCGGCTCTCCCGGTGCCCAGCGGCAGCGCTCCCCAAAATGCGGGGGCCCGAGGGGCTCCGCGAGCCGGGAGATCTGACGTGGGGGTGTCCCCGGACCGGGGCCCTGGGCCCTGCAGAGCTCTGAGCCCGAAGGGGCCCGGAGGCCTCTGGCCCAGCCAGCCCGGCCCCGGGGCCCAGAACTGCCGCCTTCCTCGCTCATCCCCGGGAGCCTCCTTCTGCCCGGCCGCCGGCACCCTGCCCCGGCTTCCTTGTCAATGGGCCCTGTGGCTGCCCCGGCTCTCACCCACAGCAGAGGCTTGACCCTAAGCAGGGGCCGGGCCGCTCCTCCCCTGGGGGGTGTGAAGAGGGAGCCCCCCCCCCCACGGGCTTGGTCACAGGATCAGAGAGGCTGCGGCTTCAGGCAAGTCTGTGGCCCAGAGTCTGCTCTCTGGGGAGCTGCAGCCCCGGGGAAAGAACTGGGGGGCGCTGGGGGCGGAGGAGGCGGCCTTCCCCCGTGTTTGCTCTGGCACCGGGCACCCTGATTTCTTTTTTCTAGCAGCATGAGCTGCCCTGGCTCTCCCTCCCTGGCGCCTCGCCAGGCTCCCGGCCTTCCTGGCGGCCCGGCCCCTTCGGGGTTTTCAGTCACCCCCAATCCAGCTTGTTCCCGCCCAAATATCAAGGGTGTGTCCGGGGCTCTTCCCGCTCTTGTTCCCGCTCAGCTCCCATGACTTTTGTCTTCTTCCCCGCTCCCTCCCTCTCCCTCCTTCTCTCTCCATCACCCTCTCTCTCTCTGTCTCTGTGTCTCTCTCTGTCTCTCTCTCTGTCTCTCTTTCTCTCTGTCTCTCTCTGTCTCTGTGTCTCTGTCTCTCTGTCTCTCTCTCTCTCTGTCTCTGTCTCTCTCTGTCTCTCTGTCTCTCTCTGTGTCTCTCTCTGTCTCTCTGTTTGTCTCTCTCTCTGTCTCTGTCTCTCTCTGTCTCTCTGTTTGTCTCTCTCTCTCTCTGTCTCTCTCTCTGTCTGTCTCTCTCTCTCTGTCTCTCTGTCTTTCTCTGTCTCTCTGTTTGTCTCTCTCTGTCTCTGTGTTTGTCTCTCTTTCTGTCTCTGTGTCTCTGTGTCTCTCTGTTTGTCTCTCTCTGTCTCTGTCTCTCTTTCTCTCTGTCTCTCTGTCTCTCTTTCTCTTTCTCTCTGTTTCTCTCTCCCTTTCTTTCTGTCTCTCTCTCTCTCTGTCTCTCTCTCTGTCTCTCTTTCTCTCTGTCTCTCTGTTTATCTCTCTCTCTGTCTCTGTCTCTCTCTGTCTCTCTGTCTGTCTCTCTCTCTCTCTGTCTCTGTCTCTCTGTCTCTGTGTCTCTCTGTCTCTCTCTCTGTCTCTCTGTCTGTCTGTCTCTCTCTCTCTCTGTCTCTGTGTCTCTCTGTCTCTCTCTCTGTCTCTGTGTCTCTCTGTCTCTGTCTCTCTGTCTTTCTCTGTCTCTCTCTCTGTCTCTCTTTCTCTCTGTCTCTCTGTTTGTCTCTCTCTCTGTCTCTGTGTCTCTGTGTCTCTCTGTCTCTCTCTCTGTCTGTCTGTCTCTCTCTCTCTGTCTCTCCCTCTCTCTCTGTTCTTTGTCCAAGGTCCTTCTGGCTTTTACCTTCCCTATTCTAGGTTTGAGACCCTCCCGTCTCTGCCCGTCCTTCCTATGCCCGTCCCACGCCGGAAGCTTGTTCACACTGACCGTTGGATGCTCCTCTGGCCCCTCCTGGGGAGAGTGGAGACATTGCCCAGGGGCCCCTTGGTCGCCGGCAAGGCCCCGGCCCATGGGGAAGGCGAGCATCGGGGAGGGCGGCCCCCACGTCAGGCCATGCTGCCTCCCTGTGCGGGCGTCCGCCATTCCCGCCGGGGGACAGCTGGGCGTGGAGGGGAGACCCAGGAGCCGGCCGCAGGCGGTTCTGATCACTGGCCTTCATGCCGAGGCTTGTCTCAGGCCCCCTTCGTCCCTGTGGCCCCTCAGCCGGGGACCGACGGGTCCGGGCCAATCGCGCCCAGAGAGCGCCTGTGGGGACGTGCCGAGCTCCCGGGCACAGGCTGTTCTGCAGGAGCATTCCCCCCCCCACGTGCACCCACACGCCCAGGAGGGGCCTGCACACACGCCCCCAGAACAACAAGGACGGAATTGCTCAAAGGAGAAAGGGCAGCCACGGGGAAAGAAGGCGCGGGGCCTGGGCTGGCGGCGGGCTTCCTCAGAGCCAGGTTTTGTTCTCAGTGTTCCCGTCTGTAAAGCGGGCACAAGAATAGCATCTCCCTCCCTGTGTTGTCACCAGCACAAAGTGAGATCCGGACAAGGCCCGGCACACAGCAGGCACTTAATAAATGCTCACCGGCCAGCTGATGCACGGTGCTCGTACGGCATCTACTTCCAAAAAGACTGAAATGCAACTTGTGCTTATGCCCCCCAACATTTCCCCCTGTAGGTTAAAGAGTCAGCGTCTATGAGGAGCTCAAAAAGAGCCTTGGATTTAAGGCAACATCTACCTTGACAAGTGCAAACACAGAAGGGGGAGGACGCGTCGGACAGCGCGGGAGGGGGGGGAACATGCCGGACAGCGCGGGGGGGAGGGGATGTGCTGGACAGCGCGGGGGCAGAACGTCGCAGGTCATGCCTTACCCAGAAACCTTCTGCCTCTATTTTGGGAAGATTCCTGTGACAGAAGGGCCAGAGGGTTGGGGGGTCCAGATAATGTCACAACATAGGAGAGTGATTGTAACAGGCAGGACCCTCACGCCTGACTGAGGTGGGCATGGAAGGAAAAGAAAAAGGGGGTCCGGGAGCGATGGCGTGCTATTGAGACCGATCTGGTTTTTAATAAGTTACGGCTAATACAAAATGGGAAATGGAGAGGAGAGAGGACATGGACCCGACTAAAATCATTGCCTACAGAAGTTTTACCAGCGCAAACCAAGGAAACTCAGAGCCCCAAAGAGCTCCAGTCACCAAATACCTGAGAAATATTCACCAAGGGAGCCCTGGATTGAGTAAATTAACTTATTTCTAAAACTTCACAGAGAACGATCAAGGAAGATTCCGTCTGATTCCATGACAGATGAAGAGCACCTGATTCCATCTGAATGCCGTTACCTACACACACGATCCAGATAAATGTATTTGTAGGGAACGGGCAGGACTTCACAGGCAATGACCCTAACCCCACTCTACTTCGCGGCAGACCACATGTTATCATCTTACAATTTACAATTGATTGAAAAAGATTGGGTATAAGATTTCATTTAAAGAAAAAAAAAACTTCCCTAAGAAAAATCCATAGGATCAGATGGATTCACTAGTAAATTTGGCCAAACATTTAAAGAAATTAAGTCCAATAATAACTATTTGGGAAAATAGATGGAGTCCTACCTATGGCACAAATACGGTGCTGATTCCTAAACCTAAGAAAGAGTCAGTACAAAGAAAACTATAGATCAATTCCCTCCATGAATATTTTTGCACAGATTTCAAACAAGACTGTAAACATCATACACTGTAACTAGGTAGGATTTATACCAGGAACGTAGGGATGGTCCAATACGAGGACAAATATCAGCATCTCTGACCATCTCAATAACAAAAGCAACAAAAATCAAATGACAGCATCAACAGATACAGAAAATATTCCTATTAAAAACACCAGCTTAAAAAAGCATAAGAATAAATGGAGCTTTTCTTAAAATGCTAAGTGGTATCTATTTAAAATCACTAGCAAGCATTATCTGTAATCGGGATAAGCTAGAAGTCTTCCCAATAAGATCAGGAGTGAAGCAAGGGTGTCCAGTATTGATATCGTACCAGAAAGGCCAGCTCTAATGATAAGAGAAATTGAAAGAATTAGAATAGGTAATGAGGAAACAAAGTTATCACTCTTTGCCGATGATATGATGCTACACTTAGAGAATCTAAGAATCAACTAAAACACTAGATGAAATAATGAACAACTTTAGCGATTTCACAAGGTGTAAAATAAACCCACATAAATCAAAAGCATTTCTATATATTCTTAACAAAGTTCAGCAGCAAGAGATGGAAAAAGAAACTTCTTTTATTTACTTGATTTTTTGGTCAGTCTATAAGCTTTTTTTATTTACTTGATTTTTTTTTTTGTCAAAGAAACTTAAGATAACTATAGGCAAAAAATATTATTTTTAAAAGCTTTTGATTTAATAAAGTCAGATATTGCCATTTATAACATGGCATCAGCAGAGCAATAACATGTGACAACAGAGACAACCTTGTTTGACGATCGCAATAATAAATATTTGTCGAGGCAAGACAGAGCTCCCCAAAGGAGTCTGACACAGGATTAGGGGAATAGAGGTCACTCTCAGGGTTCAGAATAAAGAGGGAATCCCTCTACATGCTCTTATCAAAGAATCAAGTCCTTGAACTTTGTAGAATCTTCTGGAATAGAGATGAGGCTCCTCAAATGAATTAGCTTAATCATCCATGAAGCAAAAACTAAGTGGATGAAGAATATCTGTTGGCAAGATTATGTGTCCAGATTGTCTAAAACTCACCTATCCATATATATATTCATATCTAATCTATATTTTTATGTCTATTTCTATGTCTGTGTCTATGTCTATATGACAAACCATATAAATACATAAATAAATTAAGCCCTCAATAAATCAGGAGGAGAGCAGGTCAAAATCACCTTGGAGAATTCCTCATGGAAACAAAGGGTCATAGGTACCCCTTGACTGGGGAATGGCCGAACAAGCTATGGTATATGAAAGTAACGGAATATTATTGCGCTTATAAAAAATGGCGAAGGAGCTGATTTAGAAAGACCTGGAAAAATTTACATGGAACCAGGAATACATTGTATACAGTAACAGCAAAATTGTGCGATGATCAACTAAGAAAGACTCGGTTTTTCTCAGCAGTTTCGTGATCCAAGACAATTCCAATAAACTTTGGAAAGAAAATACCTTCTGCATCCAGAAAGAGAACTAGGGATATTGAAGGTAGCTAGGTAGCACAGTGGGTAAAGCACCAGTCCTGAAGTCAGGAGGACCTGAGTTCAAATCTGGTCTCAGATACTTAATACTTTCTAGCTGTGTGACCCTGGTCAAGTCACTTGACTTCAATTGCCTCAGCAAGAGAAAGAGAGAGAGAGAGAGAGAGAGAGAGAGAGAGAGAGAAAGAGAGAGAGAGAGAACAAACCAGGGATATTATATTGAAAGTAAATCAACAGATGTTATGTTCACTTTTTCCTATTTTTTTCCTCTCGTGATTTTCCCCTTTTGTTCTGATTTTTTCTCCCCACATGATTCATAAAGAAATGTGTATTAACTAAGTTATATATACATGTATAATCAGAAAACATAAAACAATAAAAAAGACTGTGGAGAGACACATGATGGATGGGTGTGAGCAGACTGTAACGTGTTACGAATATGAAACCTTGAGATTGAGTTGGCAAAGAAAACAACACCAGGGAACTGTGGGAGCAGAAGGAAAAATGGGCTGGTCAGAGGATGAATAGGAGGGATAGTAGGTGGGCAGGTGGTGAGCTCTTTCAGCATCCTGGAGATTTCAAGTGGATATAAGAGAGGTACCCAGTGACTTGGCTAGACCCCAGGGACAAACCTGTGGAAGGACACAGACAAGAGCCCCACGGCAGGGATACCCACGGCTGGGGGCAATCTACATCCTTAGGACAAAGAACCACAATGGAGAGCTTGGACATTCCCTGGAGTATTTGCGTCTGCCTGGCACTGTGCCAGCCTGCACTGGGAGTACCAAGAAGAAGGAGCAAAAAGGAACCCCACCTGCGCTCAGGAAGCTGACGTTCTCCTTTGGGGCATGGTACGGACACAGAACAGTTAATGGTAAGCCTGTGCCCAGTAATGATGGAGGGCTGGAATCACTTTGGGGGGAAATTTCCGAGTGAGCTTTGAAGGCTGGCTTTGATGGGAGCACGCCAGCCTTTCAGACGTTAAAAACCTGTTTTTCAATGCACCCGATTATTTTCAATCAATTCAAACCAGGCGTCGGCCCCTGACATGGACCCACAGCGCAGCCACAAAGAATCTCTGACTCGGGTTCACCAGGACTCAGTGAGAGGGAAAATTTCCAAAGTTTTACTTTTTTTTCTTTTCAGAATTTAGGAAAAAAAGCCAGTTTTTCAAATCTCTTTCCAAACCCAACCACCTTCGAGGGAGCCTTCCCAAGTACATATCTGCCATGTGTCCCAGGTTCAGGAGGCCCTGGCATCCACACTGGTCTCATTCATGGAGGACTCACCCATTTTGAGTTTTCCCCACCTGCACTGTGCTTCTTTAGGTGGACGTGGGGGGCTGCTTGGGCACCAAAAGCATGCACATAGAGGACATGGGCGCAGATGTAGATATAGACATAGATGTAGACATAGACATAGACATAGACATAGAGAAAGACTGGACCCAGAGGTCCAGATCCAAGCAGACTACAGGTGTGCTGAGGGATGGGAGAGGAAGGGAAGCATCTATTAGGCACCTAAAATGGGCTGAGTGCTTTATAAATTCTATTCTACTTGGTTCTCACAACAATTCTGGAAAGTGGGTGGAAAATGCTATCACCCCAGTTTGATATTACAATTGAAGAAACTGAGGCAGTCAGAGATGAAATGATTTGCCCAGGATCACACAACTAGATAATGTCTGAGGATGGGTTTAAACTCAGGCCCAGTGTTCTATCTATTGCAGCACTCTCTAGCTACCTGGAGACCTGAATGACATATGTCCTGTCTTTATGTCCATGTCTATGACTATGTCATGTTTACATCTACATCTATGTCTATGTCTGTGCTTACGTCGATGTCCATGTCTATATCTACGTCTATGTCTGTACTTACGTCTATGTCCACGTCTATATCTACGTCTATGTCTGTGCTTACGTCGATGTCCACGTCTATGTCTATGCTTACGTCTATGTCTGTGCTTACGTCGACGTTCACGTCTATATCCACGTCTATGTCTGTGCTTACGTCTACGTCCACGTCTATATCCACGTCTATGTCTGTGCTTACGTCGATGTCCACGTCTATATCCACGTCTATGTCTGTGCTTACGTCGATGTCCACGTCTATGTCTATGCTTACGTCTATGTCTGTGCTTACGTCTATGTCCACGTCTATGTCTGTGCTTACGTCGATGTCCACGTCTATATCCACGTCTATGTCTGTGCTTACGTCGATGTCCACGTCTATGTCTATGCTTACGTCTATGTCTGTGCTTACGTCGATGTCCACGTCTATGTCTGTGCTTATGTCTATGTCCACGTCTATATCTACGTCTATGTCTGTGCTTACGTCTATGTCCACGTCCACATCTCCGTCTCCGGCTCCATCTATGTCTTGTCTATGGCTATGAGTGGGAAGCAGGGGATGTTTCTGAGCTCAGAGCCAGGGCTCCGGGAAGGCACATAATTAGGGACACAGCCCGGGGAGGGGGTGATGGAGGAGCTGTCGATCCAGCTCAGATCCTTCGGGAACTGCTTCAAGAGCCTCCCCAGTGCCCATCCCCTCCCACAAAACCTGGCTGGAGTCATCACCGCCCTTGTGGGGAGGGCCATGCCTAGGTGAGGGAATACCCCCCTCACCAGCTTGTGGCCCATCTGACACTGAAGGAATTGGGGAGATGCCTGACCTGCTCTGAACCTCTCTGCCTCGGTTTTACCATCTGTAAGATGAAGTTTGTGTTACGTGTGCGACAGATCAGGTCTGCCGGGGTTGGGGAGCATCTCTCTACACTAGGAACTGTCCTGGGGAGTGTATTTGGGGCCCAGGGGATGGGGCCCTTGTCCTGCTGGCCTTCCCTAGGAGGGGGAAAAGAGCGTTCTTATTCTAGAAGCCAGCCTAGATTCTGGGCCAGCCCGGACCCCTTGCTGGAGCATCCTGAAGCTGGGCTGGCTGGCTCTAAGGGTGTTCCAGGGCAGTGATGCTCAAGCCCGAGTGACCGGCGCCTCCGTGGAAAAGCTCTCCTGGGCGTCACGGTTAGCCCGGTCCTCTGGACCCCGGACAAGTCGGGGCTTGAGTTCTCCCAGCCTGGAAGGGGCGTCAGTCAGTCAGTCAGCGAGCACTTCTTATTCACTTCTTATTATTGACTTCTTCCTGTGGGCCAGACCCTGTGCTAAGCTCGGGGAGGAGGGAGGGGGCTTCTGAAGAAAGGTGATAGAACAGGCGGTTGGCTCGGTTGGCTCGTGAAGTTTCCCACCCAAAGGAGTTCAGCTGTCGCCAGGTGCTCGGCCCCAACTGGGGCCCCAGATCTCCGTGCCGGAGACCGGTCGGCGGGGTACCTGAGGGAAGGGCCGGGGTGTACATTTGCACAAGGATCCCAGGCACGGAGAGGAGCTGGGGGAGCGGTGAGCCTGGTGGGAGGGAGGGATCCCCCAGTTCTGCTGCTGGCGTCCCCCACTCCGGCCCATCCCGCAGCTCTGCTGCTGCTGGTGCCCTCCACCCCCGACCCATCCCCCCAGTTCTGCTGCTGGTGCCCCCGGCCCGGTCGCCATGCTAGGGTGGCGATTCCAGCACCGCGGCCAGCAATCGCAAAGCCCCAGTTCTCTGCTGCAGATTCGGGACAGTCTTGGGGGAAAGGGCTGGGAGGCTCTTTTTTGCGGTTTGCCTCGGCTCAGGAGTCAGCCCGCCCCACCTGCGCCAGCCTGAGAGCCCAGAGACGCAGGAAGTCGGGGTAACGGAGAGAGAACACTTTGTACCAACGGCCAGACCGCTGCTTGGCAGCCAAAGCCCGGGTCGGAATGGAGAGTCTGGAGCCTCGAGCTCCACATCTGCGCTCAGGATGGGCAGTGGGGGGGAGGGGCGTGAGCTCCACATCTGCACCCAGGATGGGCAGTGTGGGGGAGGAGAGTCCTTCCCAGTAGCCCGTTCTTCCAGCACTCCCACCTGTGGAGGCCCATGCTCGAGGGCGGGCCCGTCAGCTCACTCCTCCCAGCACCAACCTCGCAGCCCGGACTCCCGGGGTTCTCTCCTGGCCGGGTCTGCCCCAGGAGCAGGCGGGGGCCATGGAAGGAGAGGGCCGAGAATCTTCCACATGGAGACGATAAATGAGTCCCGGAGCTGAGGAAGAGGGGGAGGAGGAGCGAGCCGGGGAGAGAGCTCAGGGGCACCTGCGTGGGAGATTGCGACCTGGGCAAAGGGGGCAAGGAGGGGGCACACACACGGGGGGAGAAGCGGGACAAGGCCGGGCCACTGACAGACAAGCTGCAGGGTGGGCGGGGCATGCAGGGGAGAAAGGAACAGAATCACAAGGGACAATCTTGGACCCCAACCCAGCTCTTGGGGTCCACAAAGCTGGAGGCCAGAGGGGCCTTGGAGACTTCTCCGGAGCCTCGATTTCTCCTTCTTCCAAATGGGTGCATCTTCCACCCTGGTGCCCCTTCAGGTGCTGCTGGGCAAACCCACTAAAGCCGCAGCGGGAAGAGAGATGGAGCATTCTGGGATGCAGAAAAGGAGGCTTCCTGTGGGGTGGGGCCGCCGTTCTCCCCTGTCTGCTCCCCAATTCCATCTGGCAGTGCCACAGGGCAGCTCTCAGTGAGGCCTCAGGCCCCCCCATCTCAAAGCCTGCCCTATTTCTCTGAGTGTCCACAGGGAGCAGGGGAGTTCCCCTCCCCCTCCCCTTCCTTCTCCTCCCCCTCTCTTTCCCCTCCCCCTCCCCGGGGCCGAACCCCCCAGTCGCCACCTATGGCATCCACGTTCTAGCAGAACGACCCTCCTGCCTCGGGTGTAGCACCTTCGCCTGCCCACGACAGAGCCGGCTCGTTGTGCTCCCAGGAGCTCCGGGTCCCAGAAACACTGGGTGGCGTTCGGCCGACATTTTCCCCCCAACACCGCTCGTGCCCCACGTGGGCAGCCCCTGCGCCTTCAGGGTCACCCAGAGGAGTGGCCAGAGGGGGTGCCGGTGACTGGGGGACTCCCGTCCTGCTGCCCCAGCCTGCAAGCGGGGGCCGCTCCGGGACCATGCTGAGAAACTCAGAAAGGTAAACTGAGGCAGTCCCGCCTGGCGGGCCGCGGGCTCAGAGTGGGAAGGGAAGGCGGGGAGGAGACCCTGCCCCCTCCACGAAGCGCCCCGGACATGGGCAGGAAGGCGCAGGGGGCCCAACGCCCGAGGCTGGGATGGAGGCTGCCTCTGTCAGCAAAATCCCTGGGTAATGGCCAGCTACCCCCGACCCTGAGCACTATGTGCTGACGTCCCCCTGCCCCTGGGGTTCCCTCTGTAGCAGACCCGGGGCCAGCCCAGAGGCTTCAGCTCCTGCAGCTCAGACCCCCCGAGCCCCAACATCACAGCCCCAGCTTGGGGCCACTTCGGGGGGGAGGACAACCAGAGGCCACCATCTGCCCGGGATAAATATCCCAGATTCCAAAGGGGGGCGCAGGGGCTTCCCGTACAAGACGGGGGGGGGCAGTTTCCATGGAGCTTCGGCTGGTTCCTCGGGGGGCCACTCCTCTCATTTTCCACCTGGACGTGGCGGGGCTGGGAGGGGAGGGGGAGATGTCGGCTGCCTCCCATCCTGGCTGAAAGGGCAGCTTGTGTCCCCAGCCTGGGAGGGGGCTCCCCGGTCTCCCCTGGGCCTCCCTGCCCGGCCGGGGCCACAGGAGCAGGATCGTGCAGAGATTTGCTAAGTAGGTCAAGTACAGGGACCACTCCCAAGGAGGGAATGTTTCCGCCTCTCACCAGATGCCTCCAACCTGAATCATGAGGGAGTCACCGGGACATCCCGGGCCGAGCAAGCGCAGGAGACTGACTGTGGGCTCTGCCTGTGGGGGCAAGCGAATGGACGGAGGGGCCGATGCTGCCCCGGGAAGGGCCTCCGCCCCACCCCCTCCTCTGCCCCGGCTCTCGCTCTAGAACCTGAGGCTCCCTGGTGCTGAAAGCCTGTTCAGGGTGGCAGGGTCCGGGTCTGGGGCCTCCCCCTAATAGCTGCACAAGCCGCCCGGCCTCAGGGCCCAGTTCTGGGCGATAACAGGGGCCGCATCTGCCTCGGGGGCTGCCGGGGGAAGTGCTCTGACAGCTCCAAGGCCTGCCCCGGTCTCTGAAGGAAGCTCCCACCCAGAGTCCAGAGGCCTGACCCAGAGTCCAGAGGCCTGACCCAGGCCTTCTTTTAGACTGAGTGCTCTGCACCAACTGCTGAAGGAGACCTTTCGAGCCCCCCAAAGATAACGGGGGAGGGGAGGGAACCCCGATGATCTGGAGGCTCAACAGCCTGAAAAGGCTTGCGAGAATTCCCAGATTTACAGATGAGGAAACTGAGGCTTGGAGAAGAATGATTCAGGTCACTCAGGTGGGAGAGCTGGGAAAATGTGGGAGCTGGAAGGGGCTCCAGGGGCCATGTGAGTCCCACGTGGGGCTAGAGAAGGCGCACTATGGTCCTGAGCTGCCCTCACTGCCCCTTCCTGAGGCTGTACCGCATGGGTCCTCCTTAGGCCCAACCCTGGCTCTGGGACGAGGCTGGGCCTCCTCCTGGTCCTCAGGCCGGGCCTCCCCGACGGAGACTCCTGGATCCTGGGGCTTCCGCTAGAGCCTCCCCCCTTGGCCCAGGGCCGGGGCGTCCCCTACTCCCAATTGTTCAGATGTGGCTCTGTTCACTGTCTCCTCATTAGACTGTGAGCTTCTGCAGGGCAGGGCTGGCCTCGACCTTTCTGTGCATCCCCAGGGCTGGGGCTTTTCCCCAAACTGGCCAAAGCTAAACTTCCCTCCCCCCGTGGGAGCCGGCAACGAAATCCCATCTCTGTCACTTGGGAGAGGGAGAGGTGGGGGAAGGGGCAGAGACAGAGATGGGGAGAGGGAGAGGGGGAGAGAGAGATGGGGGAGGGGGAGAGAGAGGGGGGAGAGGGGGGTGAGATGGAGGAGAGATAGAGACAGACAGAGAGCGAGCCAGACAAAGATGGGAAGAAAGACAGGGAGAGAGAGACAAAGACAGGGAAGGGAAGACAGAGGCAGAGAAAGACAGAGAGACAGAGATGGGAAGAAGACATGGGGAGAAAAGTAAATGGGACAGAAAAAAAGGAGGGAAAGAAAGAAAAGCTCAAAGGAAGAATTCTGGAAGAGGAGATGTAGAGAGAACAAGGGAGAGACCCCAGGGAGGAGGGAGAGAAGGAAGGAGAAAGAAGAAAAATGAAGGGAGAGGAAAGTGTCAGAGAGAGAAGGGAGAGACATGGGAGGAAATCCAATTTCTCCCAGCACAGCTTCTGTAAGCTAAACCTGGGGGGCTGGGGGGGGAGGGGGGAACCCAGGGGACAGCGCGCCTCCCCCTCCCCTCCCCCTGGTTCTTTAATTAGAGGGCAGCCTGGAGGCCTGAGGCTGGGCTCCTTCCGTGCTCCGTGCTGGGGGGCAGCGGCCTCGGCTCCTCCCAGGAGGGGGGGTTCATTTGCGTGGAATTTGCTGACTCCAGAAGTCGTTTTTATGAGCTGCAGCCACTGTGGCTGCTGACCCGCGGGTGATCCTGGACGCAGCAGCCGAGCAGAGGACAAGGCCGTGGGCTGGGCCTGGGACCCCTGGGAGGGATGCTTTCTTCCTTCTTTCTCTCTCTCTCTTTCTATCTTTGTTTCTCTTTCTTTCTTTCTCTCTTTCTTCTTTCTCTCTCTCTCTCTCTCTGTCTCTTTTCTTTCTCCCTCTTTCTTTCTTTCTTTTGGGACCCCCCAGAAGGGATGCTTTCTTCCTTCTTTCTCTCTCTCTCTTTCTTTGTCTTTCTCTCTTTCCTTCTTTCTCTCTTTCTTTGTCTTTCTTTCTCTCTCTTTTCTTTTTCTCTTTCTCTCCTTTCTTTTTTCTTTCTCTCTTTCTTTCTTTCCTTCTCTTTCCTTCTCCTTCCTTCCTTCCTTCTCATCTTCTTTCCTTCCTTCCTTCCTTAGTTCCTTCCTTCCTTCCTTCCTCCCTCCCTCCTTTCCTTCCTCCCTTTTTCCTTTCTTCCTCTCTCCCTCCCTTGCTTCCTTCCAGGGAGGGTCCTGAGAAAAAAGAACCTAGAATTTCTGAGCAGGAACACAGAATGGAGCCTCATAGATGGAAAAACATTGAAACTACACTATCAGAGCTGAGACTGTCCTTAGGACAATCAACACAGAAAGTTGGAACTTGGAGGAACCTTAGAATAGAGAACCTAGAATGTCTGAAGTGGGAAGGACCATGGAAAACAATCATAGCTGTAGGGGGCTTTAGAATGTGGATCCCAGACGATCCAAGCTGAGAAGGGTGTTAGAACATTCTTGATGTTTTAGAATATAGGACCTAGAACCTCAGAATAGACTTAGTGCCTTGGTACCTTGGTATCTTAGAACAGACTATCCACTCTGGAAGGGGCTTTAGGATGTGGCCCCTTAGACTATCCAAGCAGAGAGGGATGTCAGAACAGACTTAGCGCCCTAGAATGTGGGACCTAGCATGGCCAAAGTAGGAAGGACCTTAGAGCACAGAATAGGGAAGCTGGGAGGAGCTTTAGAGGCGCTGCTAGCCACCTCCCCTCTCCCCCCACCACTGGAAATGTGTGGGTGGAGGAAGGAGGAGCCAGCCAGTTCCCTGGGTGCCATTCTTTGGGACCTCCCAAGCCCCAGCACCTGCCCAGGGGATCGGGCCCCTGACACCTCCTGCCCCCCCCCCCGGGGGGGGTCCAGATTGGCTTCTCTAGAGCGAGGGCCCTCTGAGCCAGGCCCCCGGGCCCTTCTCAGGGCTCCCTCTCTCACCCTGCTCTGGACACTGGCTAAATGGCAAAGGTTTGGGGGAAGAACCTCCCTATGGGGGCACCTGCTGTCCACACCTGCCTTTGGGACAAGCAGGGGGTTCTGGGAGAGAATCTGTGGGAGCCTCTGACTGGCCACCGCCTGGAGCCCCGGAACTGTGGGGGAGACTCCCGGGGACAATGTCTCCTCTATTTTCCGGTGGGGGCAGTGGGAAGGGTGACCCCAGCTCAGGGGAAAGCGGAGCATGGCAGGCCTGGGGCCGTGGAAGGTCTGGCCTGGAGGCCGGTGAGAGGGGCTGCAGGGTGCAGGCCGGGGCCTCTGCAGACATTTCCCCTGGGCTGGCGGTGGGCTTCTGGGAGTCCTGACATCCCAGCCCCCCAGTCCTGGCCTTCCTACACGATGGGCCCTTTCTGCCTGGGAGCGAGCCCCCCCCCCCCTCCACTCATTGGGGCTGGGGTTTCTCAGCCCCTTCCGCCAGAGTCAAGGAGGAGAGCCGGGGGCTGAGCGGCCCCTGGGGGGTGGCAGCTGGGGGGAGGAGGGGAGGTCAGTGCCGGCCGCAATCACGAGACCCCGACAGGTGAGGACAGAGGGGCCTGGGCAGCTGGGAGCGGCGGTGGGGGGAGGTGGGGAGCGTTCCTGAGCCGACAGCTGGGGGACGGCGGGGGCGAGATCGGCAGCCGGGCACAGGTGGAGGGACACGTGCGGCCGGGGGAGGGCGGCCAGGAATGTGCATCTGTGATGGGGGGGCAGAGGCAGGGCCCCCCCCCCAGTGCTCGGGCGGCCTCCGAATAGCCCGAAACGCTCACAGGAGCCCTGGAAGCGGGGATCAGCACGAAAGAGGGGCTCACAGACAGCCCCAGCTGTATTTAGGCTGCCTCAGGGCAGCTCCGAAGGGGAAACCTGGGAAAGACGCTGGAACAGTCCCCTCTGGTCCCACCGCTGTCCCGGCCCCGAGCTGACGGGGCCACCAGTCAGTGGTCAGCCCTGGGGGGGGGGTTCCCCAAGGCTCCGAGCAGGGGTGGGGGGTAGGGGGGTGTTGATGGCCGCCTGCTAGGGTCCGCCTTCTGAGGACTGTCCAGGAGCAGCTGCACAGGGAATGGGGGGGGGGGGCTGACACAGGTTCCGAAGAAGTGGATTGTGGGACTTCCAGGGTTTGTGGTCTAACTCCATAGACCAACTGTGGAGAAAGCGTCCTGGACGCCCACCATGGGAGGCCGTGGTGGGCACGCCGAGCCCGGGGGCTTCCCCGAGCCTCCTAGATTTGCGCCGGTCCGAGCCTTTGTTATTGGTCCGGGGAGACAGAACCAAAAGCAGAGGCGGGGACTTAGGCTGGGGACAGGCAGACCCGGGGCCTTCTGATCAGTGAGTCCTCCCCCCACGGGTCCGGGGGGATGGGGGGGGCAGCAGGCCCCATCCCCCACCTCAGACACACACAACATCCCAGGCCCGCTGGGCGGGGCACAATCCGGCCTCAAAAACTGGCGAAAACAATGGAATCCGTTTGTGCAGCGGCTGCGTGGCCCGGGGCGCCGCCTGACGCAACCACAAATATGCTGGAAGCCCGCGGGCGCTCCCGGCGCAGACTGAGGAGCTGAGGGCCGCCGGCCGTTAACCCTTGGGACGCGCGGGGCCGGGGGGGGGGGGGGGGAGGGGGGGGAGGTGGGGGGAAGGGCTCCCCGGGAACGGCACGGGACGCGTCTCCGTGGGGAGCCCCAGCTGCCCCCTTCCCCCCCCCCCCCGCCCCGCCATCCCGAGGGTACAATGAGTGGCAAGAGAAAGACTCTGCCCTTCCCCCTAAGAGGGGGAGGGCTCTTCCTCCTCAAGGTCTCTAGAGACACCGGCTGCCTCACCTGGAGTCAGCCCCGGGCGGAGTGAGGCTGCTGGGGCCCCCCGCTGGAGGTCACCCTGAATCCGGGTTCAAGGTGTGCCCTTGGCTGGAGGGAGATGCTGGGAAATCCCGGGGCTGCCTCTGGGCTAGTCTGAACGTGAACTTGGGCGGCGCGGCCAAATGTCGGGGCGCGGCCAAATGTCGGGGCGCGGCCAAATGTCGGGGCGCGGCCAAATGTCGGGGCGCGGCCAAATGTCGGGGCGCCGATACTCCGCCATCCGTCCCCTTAGGAAGAGCGATGACAGGGCCTCCGGATACTGCGGAGGGTGATTTTTTAAAGTGTCCTTGCCTCTGGAGGAGAGAAGCAGGGGGTCCGAGCCAGGCGGAGAGAGGGCCCCCGAGTGCACGAAGCGCTGCGGGGTTTCTGAGGAGGACCCGGAGGGGGGAACAAGGCAGGAAGCAGATTTAAGCGGATCCCTGAGAAAGGGGGGTTTCGGCAGGTCGGGCGGAGGAGGAAACCTGGGCGTACAGAGGGATGGAGGGAGCTAAGGAGCGGTTCTGGAAACGGCCCGCGGCCGGCCCGGCAGAGCTAAGGCTTAGGACGGGGAGCGGCGGCAAAGAGCCGCCGGCGCCGGAGTTCGGGCTGTCAGTAAGGAGCGGGGAAAAGTCGGGAACAAGGAATTCTATTAGAAGTGGGAAGAAGGGGGCACGTACCCAGAGCTCTGACAGGAAACCCCGGGTTACTTTGCTTCGGACACTTGTTAGCTGTCTGAACACTTAGCCTCTGCTTCAGTTTCCTCATCTATAAAATGGGGGTGATAATAGTACCTGCCTCCCAGGTGGCTGTGGGATCCATGAGCTATGGAAAGCTGTTACCCGCTGTCATTATTATTAATATCCGTGGATGGTTCTGGCACGAATGTTCCTTCCGACAATCTTTCTAAGGCTCTAAGGGGAGAGGGGGCCGTGTTGTAGCTCTTCTTGTCCCCGCGGGACCAAGGACAGAGCCATCGGGGTCAGTGATGGCCAGAGCGGGGTGTGAGCTGCCCCCACCCCCGTGACCGGATCCTCTTCTGGAAAAGCAGGCCCTCAGGAGCCGGAACCTGGCTGCCCGGAGCCGTGGGGGCCCCTCGGGAGCCGGAACCTGGCGTGCGGGAGCCGTCGGGGCCCCTCGGGAGCCAGAACCTGGTGGGCCTGAGCCGTCGGGGCCCCTCGGGAGCCAGAACCTGGCGGGCCGGAGCCGTCGGGGAGCCGGAACCTGGCGGCCCGAGCCGTCGGGGCTCCTCCGGAACGCACGGGCCCGCCTCCGCCTCCACGGAACAGAGCTGGGGGGCACCCGCAGCCCCCGTGAGGAGAGACCAGCCTGACCCGTCAGCCGCAGCTGGCGAAGCCTCCCTGCTGCCTCTGCACCCTGTGCAGCTGCCCTGGTGGCCACCGGTCCCTCAGACCAGGGCCCAGCCTCCCTTCTGCGGGCCTCTGAAGTCCCGGGACATCTGGTGGAAGGGGCTGGGGCCCTGGGTCAGCGCCGCATTGACCCGGGCCAAGTGCCTGGATTCCGGCCCTGCTGGACGCAGTGATGCTCGATTTTGCTGCCCTGTGTGCTGGCCGGGGCCCTGGGGGTTGGGGGAGGGGAGCAGAAAGTCCCTTCCCCCAAGGCCGAATGTTTGGGCTCCCTCCGCAGGCCCAGGAGGTGCTGTCTGTCTGAAGGGCAGGAGCCTGTCCGGGACTGTCTGGGCTTTTGCTCCCCTGGCTGCCCTTGGGCAAGTTCCTCCCCGTCCCCCCCTTCCCCCCCCCCCTAGCCTGGCTGCTTCCCCTGGGAGAAAGCTGGAGAATCTCCCTCCCCCTCCCCCCACCATGTTTGGCCCCAGGGCTCCGACGACAGCGTACAATTGGCTCCCTTCGTTCTCCCTCCTTCTAGGACGGGACTGAAGCATCCCCATTAGGGGCTCCTGACTCCTGAAGGGCAGGAAGTGCCGTCCACAAAGTCCTGGAAACAGGAACCACACCGAGAGCCGGTCTCTCTGCCCAGCGGGTCCCCAGTGACCTGGAAGCCGAGGCTGTAACTGATCTCCCAGCTCTCTTGCCTTTTTGGTGTCTTCATCATGATGATCATGGGGATCTGGCTTCAGATTTCCACGGGATCTGAGGTCATGGGGATCCGGCTTCAGAGGGGATCGCACCAGGGCGCACGGGCCTCAGGGTGGCCCCTTTGTGCCCGTCAGTCCAGAGCAGGGTAAGAGGCCTTTCCTCCCAGGCTCAGAGTCTGCAGCGGAAGCCCCCTGCTCCTGCCCCTCCCCCAGGCTGTGACGCGTTTTGCCCCAGCCCCGTTCTCATAATTACCCCCCATTTCTTTCCCTAAGAGAATAGTTTGCTGAGACTCAGTCTGCAACGTCAAGAGTCTTCTGCTTAATGAGTCCATCTAGCTCCTTCTCAGACAAGGACCTGCTGGGGCTTCCCTGGCTGTGCCCTGGGACTGCCCCAACACTCCTAGTAGGAGCAGGAAGGGGACGGGGATCCCTGGGGTGGGGGGTGGGCCAGCTGGGAGCAGGCCGTGAAGGGTCCCCACGCACTCCGCCCAGGCGAAGGCCCCCCTCTGGACAGCTTGGTGCAGCCAGCAGGGGGGGCTCCAGGGCATCAGGCCGCTTCCTCCCGCTCCCCTCTTCCACGTCTCCCGGTTTCCCTTCTGAATGGGGATGAGGATGTTGCACAGTGGGTCTCCCAATGATTCCCTTCCACTCTGGGATGGGGGGAGGGGGGGAGAGACCTATCCCTGGGCACAGGGGGGAGGGGCCCATGGCAGAGGAATACGGACAAAGGACCTCGCCAGGAAAGGATCGTCCACTAGAGCAGGTTTGAGGGTCGAATGCCCGGGACGCCCACAGGGCTACTGGGGCCAAAGAGAGAAAAGATCCCCCAGGAAAACTTCCCGGAGGAGTTGGGCCTTGAAGGACACGGGGAATTGGGGAGGAGCAAGAGGACCACGGAGCTCCAGGTGATTCCTGCCCGGGAAGGGGCCTGGCCGAAGCCAGTTTGTGGAGTCAAGTAGCAAGCATTTATTAAGCACTAACTGTGTGCGTGGCACTTTCCAAGTAGGGGAATACAAAAAGAAGCAGAAAATCAATTGCAACCTTCAAAGAGCTTATGTTCTAATGGGGAAGATGAGGCATAAAAATACCCGAAGGGAGCAGAAAGGAGGGAAACCTGCACCCGGAGAAAGAAGTCCAGTCAAGAGCAGGAAGGCGAGTGTGACGGCCCCAGGAAGCCAGAGGACAGACTTGGTCCCAGAGGTACTGGGACCCACAGGAGGGGCTTGAGCAGGAGAGTGCCCGTGGGAAGCAGTGTTTTAAGAAGACTGACTCCGCCTCGGATCGGAGAGTGGAGAGACTGGATTCAGGCAGAGACGTGGCCAGGAGGCGGAGGCCAGGGGCCTCAGCTGGTGGAGGGAGAGGGTCACTGCGAGAGACGTGATGGAGAGGACTTCCCCCCGGGAGAGACATGGCCCATGGATGGGACTTCCTAATTTGGACTGCCTTGGACCACAGGCCCAGCAGGAGGGGCCTCAAACCAATCCCACACAGGGAGGGCTCACACAGCAAGGAGCTGGTGTCAGGACATGATCTGAACTCGGGACCTCCTATTCTGGCTCAGAAGATCCTTTTATTTCCAGGCTTCCTTGAAGCTACTCCTGCCTGTCTCAGAAGGAAGGCAAGGCCATGGCCAGAGCAGGAACTTGTCCCAGACGTACTGTCTCTTACAGGCAATGAAAAGAATATAAAGAAAAAAAAGAGTCAGGGCCCCAGGAGTCCCTCAAAAATGATTTTCATCTGACACAAGAGATTGAACATATTCACGTAGAGAGAGAGAGAGAGAGTCATATAGAAACACATTAAAGTCAAAAGGGAAATTGGTGGGTGCTAGGAAAGGGGAGTTCGAGAGATTGAACTCCCAAAGGAACAAACCTTAGACTCAATTAATTTATAATTATTTCAAACATTCAGAGAATAATGATAGTATTACATACACTTTTGCAAAAAATAGGAAAGCAGAGGTTCCTTCCAAAATTTCTCTATGGTACAAATAGTATATAGATACATAACCAAAGAGACAAAGCAGAAAAAGAAAACTATAAATTACTATCCCTAATGAACATAGACACGAAAATTAAATAAAATATTACCAACGAATTGATAATAAACATCTGAAAGATTATTCCACAAGCAATTTGCATTTGCACCAGGAATTTAGAATTGATTAAACATAACAGACAACATTAATAACAAAAAGCACATGATTATTTCGATAGATGTTAAAAACAAAAAGCTTTGGAAAAGCCCACAAACCTTTGTCAAAAACATTAAAAAGCATAAGAATCAATGCCGTTTTCCTAATATGGTAACTAACCTGTTTAAAAACCAAGATATATTAGGTAACAAAGAAAGCCTAGAAGTCATTCCAATAAGATCAGCAGTAAAACAAATATTTCCACAATCTTCACTATTATTTGAAATAATTTTACAAACGCTAACTATAACAAGAAAAAAAGCCGTTGACAGAGCAAATATAGGCAAAGGGTAAATAAAACTGTCCCTTTTTGTAGGTAATAGGATTAATCTACCTAGAGAACATAAAAGAATCAACCAGATTATTAAGTGAAGTACATTATAACTTCAACAAACTTCAGAATATCAAAATAAGCCCACACAAATCATCGGCGCTTATGCGTGTTACCAACAAAAGCCAGCAGGATGATAAAGAGAAATTCCATTCAAAATAACTATTGAATGCATGTAACATTCGGGAGTTTCACTGCCAAGATATATATAGGAACTATATGACTATAACTATAAAATATTCCTTACAGAAATACAGATTTGAATAATTATAGAAATATGAATTGCTTGTGGGTAGGATGTACCAGTACAGTAAAAATGGAAACATTACCCTTATTCAGTGTCAGACCAATTGACCTACCAACAGATTACTTTCTAGAGCTAGGAAAAAAAATTAATAAAATTCATCTGGAGGAGCAAAAGTTCAAGAATCTCAAGGAGAATAATGAGGGGGGGGAAAGAAAAAAAGGAGGCTAACATTGTCAGATCTGTTACCATTAATCAAAGCAGAAATTTCACACTTACAAAAAGGGGACAGATTAGTGAGCAAACAAGAGACAGTGAGATCAAAGAAGTTAAAAGTAGACTTTTGATTATGTGAAACTAAATGCTTTTTGCACAATCAAAACCAATGGAATTAGCATTCGAAGTGAAACTAACTGAGAAACAGAATTGAGTCAGTAAGCTTCACATCCAAGAGCTATAAAGGAATGGATTCAAATCGATAAGAACAGAAGCTATTCATTGATAGATAAAAGACCAAAGGAGATGAACAAGCTAATGAACAATCAAATGAGAAAATGGTTTTAAAAAGTCAAGGGACAGGCTGAAAACAGAGAAAGAAAATTATAGACCAATCTCCCTAATGAATATTGATGCTAAAATCTTAAATAAAATATTAGCAAAAAGATTACAGAAAATCATCCCCAGGATAATACACTATGACCAAGTAGGATTTATACCAGGAATGCAGGGCTGGTTCAATATTAGGAAAACTATTAGCATAATTGACTATATCAATAACCAACCAAACAAAAACCATATGATCATCTCAATAGATGCAGAAAAAAAAAAAAGTCAAGGGACGGCACATATCCTAACGGCAATTTACAACAGATACATTTTGATTATACGAAACTGATAAACCTTTGCACAAACAAAATTATCGCAACTAGAATAAGAAGGAAAATGATTGCAGAAAAAAATCTTGGCGTCATTTTTTATTGGATAAGGGTTTAATATTTGGTATATAGAGAAAACAAAAATATACAAGAATTAAGCCAGTCTTCAATAAATAAAGGGTTGAAGTAAAGTTAAAGGCCTCCTACGGAGGCCTATATACAGCAGGAAGTCTCTATATACACCGAAAATACAATGACAGAACTTTTTTGGGGGAAGAGATAGCAAATAACCGGAAACAAAATGGAGGTCCAATGGGGAATGGCCAAATGGTACCGAGTCTTAGAGCGTTATAAGAAGTGACAGACAAGAAGAACGCCGGGAAATCTGGAAAAACTCACCCGCGCTAATGCAGAGAGAAGTCAGCAGAGCTGGGAAAACCAGCCCATGGTGATGACGACGACGACTTGGAAAGAACGACTGCCGCAATACAACTGAAAGTGAATGCTGTGAAATGGCAGAGAGCAAGCTTGGCTGCCAAGGAGAGCTGGGACAGTGGGGGGGGGTGTCCCTGGTGCTTAGCATGGCACAGGAGAAGGGACTTTCCCCAATGTATTCATCCATTTTGCTGAATTTTTCCTCTTTATTCTAGGGGGATGGATTCCTGGGAAAGGGGAAGGGGAAAGCGGGAGGGGGGGGGATTTTAGGTGATACAAAAGTAAAAAACATCAATCAAAATATGTTTAAAGGTAAAGCAAACTCTGTCCCCTGAAGAGACCAACTAAAGAGAAAAAGGTCTGGTCCGTCCAGAGTGAGGATGGTGGCTCTTCCTGCCCTGGCAAAGGAACGGGACCCGAGGGGCGCCGTCGGCCGGGGCCGTGCTGGGCACCCAAGGCTCCCCACACACAAACCAGGCCCGGGAGACGTGGCGGGCCCGCTCTGATTGCCCTGGGAGAAAAGGCAGAGGGGGGGCCCAGGAAGAACCGGGTGACCTGAGACAGCTGGAAATCAGCGGCACCAGGGACACCATGGAAGCTCCTGCCTGGACCCTTTCCAGGGATGCTCCCTTAGAGCAGCCGGCCTCCTTAAAAGGTCCAACCGACCCTTGATATCATGTATCAGGCGCCTGCCACGCTCTGGTCAAAGCCCTGGGAGTACAAAGACCCCAGCAAAGCAGAGGCCTGCGCCCTCCTGAAGGACACAGCCGGGGACCCAGGGGGAGACGGGGCTGAGAAGGGGCTCCCAGCTCGGGGCCTGGCCTGGCTGTATCCTGGGGGAGGGGGCAGGGGGCCCACGGCATCTGGGCAGGGGCAGCTGTCTCTGTCTCTGTCTCTGTCTCTGTCTCTGTCTGTCTGTCTCTGTCTCTGTCTCTCTCCGTCTCTCTGTCTTTATCTCTCTGTCTCTTTCTGTCTCTGTCTTTATCTCTCTCAGTCTCTCTGTCTCTGTCTGTCTCTCTGTTTCTCTTTCTCTCTCTGTCTCTCTCTCTCTGTCTCTGTCTTTCTCTCTGTCTCTCTTTCTCAGTCTCTGTCTCTGTCTCTCTCCCTGGCCCCAGGCGTCTGGACAAAGGTCACGCGGGTCATTTCCACTTGGGTATCAGGTGAGAACGGGAAATTACCCCCAGACTTTCGCTGGCACCAGTTGTGATTCTTTATGGAGCCTGCGGCCAACGGGCCCCTCTCAGATCTGCCTCTGATCATTACACAGACATAACTTTCCCCAACGAGAATCCCCCGAGTTTTAAAACAGAGCCAGGAAGGTTCCACGCTCAGGAACACTGAGGAGTTTTCTGGCTGACTTGGCCTGGCCTTCGGCTCGCGGACCCTCCGCCTTCCCTTGCCGGCTCCCTCGGGGCTCCCTCCTGCTGCCTCCTGGGGGCCACTGCTCGGCTCAGGCCCCTTCGGGAGAGGAGCCTGCAGGCCCAGGGCGGATTTCCGGGGCCGTTTGCCGTGGGCCGAGAGCGCCCTCCTCCCTTGGAAGATTCTGAGTCGTGGGGCCCCGCGCCAATGGCTATTTTCGTCCCCGAGGGGCCCCGCAGACCTTCCTCAGCACTTGGGGAGGGTCCCATCTATTCCAGATTCAGATGTAAAGAAAACAGATCGCCAAACTTTCATCATGGAAACCGGGCACGGCGCCAGGGGGCAGGGAACGCGGGGGGCCGTGCACGGAGCCAAGGCAGCAGGATCGAGGTTCCTATTGATCTGGTCACTCTGACGGCGAACGGACACGTCCATCTTCCCAGGAGGGGAGGGGGGAGGAGGGGCCACCGCGCACCTCACTGGGATGGCCAGCGAGCCGTTAACCCACCAAAACACGCACGCACTCATCCAGAACCTTCCTCCCTCCCTCCCTCCCTCCAACCATTCTTCTATCCATTTACTCATCTCGGCATCCATCCCTCTCCATCCAATATGTTCATCTTGGAAAGTTTCTGTGTGAAGGACCAGGCCCTTTGGTTAGACACAAACGGCCCACGATGGCTGCGTCCCCCCCTCAGGAAGTCCCTGCCAGCCTCGGGAGCCGGGAAAGCCGCAGGATCTTCGGTCTCGGAGGCGGAGGAGATGGCGGAGACCTTCCGGGGTACCTCAAGCGGAGCCGCAGCCTTTGCTCCCAGGCCCAGCCCTGACCCCGGGGGATCCTTGGGGAGGCTCCTGAGGAGAAGAGAATCTCCCTCGGCCCCTTCCCCAGCGCCCCGGTCGGCCCCGAGCAGAACAACTCTTCTCGTCCGGGATCGCGGCCGCTCTTCCCCTACTAGAAGGGGCCCCTTTCCAGCCGGGCGAGTCAGCGAGGGGCGCGGGGGGGGAGGCGGCTCCGTCACCAAGGCCCTGGGACTGTCCGGACTCTCCTGCGAGGACCTCCCGCCTCCACCTCCACCTCTGGCCGGGCCCAGCGGCTCTCCTGTGTGGGTGCGACCCATGACCTCCCACCAGAACCGAGCCAAAGCCCGGGAATGGCGGTCCCAGCGTCCCAAAGGCAGGCCCCGGCTCCTCTGCTCTCGGGCCGAGGCTGCCCGCGCCGAGTGGTCTGGGGCCGACCAGGACCAGCGGAGCCTCCAGCCTGTCCCTGCTCCCAGGAGACAGACAGGGCTCGGCTCGTCCCTCTCGGGGCCTGTCCCACCACGAGCCCCCGGGCACGGCCGGCACCGGCCACAGCAGCTACAGCGGGAGGCTCGTGGCGTGGCCGGGAGGATGTGGTCTGGGTTAGAGAGAAGTTCTGGGAGGCAGAAGCAAACACAAACCTGGCCCCTCCCTTGGGGGAGGAAAAGGGAGGAGGGGGCCCCAAAAGGCTGGGATGGGGAGGCTCCCCGCGTCGGCCCATTCAGTTCTGCTCCCCCGGAGCTCCCCGGGGCTGGGGGCTTCATTCTCTGCCTCCGGGATAGAGAGGATCCACTGGGGGAAATGCCCTGAGGAGGGGGCTCCCGGCCTCTGAAGCTGCCTGGGACGCGGGCCCTGGGCTCCCACCCCCTAAGTCAGTCTTGCCCACGGAAAACCTCCAGGTAGAACGGGGAGAAGTCACCGTCTGGCCCCATCACCAGCCTGCAGCACCCCTGAGGCCAGTGTTGGGGGGCTGAGAGCAGAGCCAGGGGCACTGGGCTCCCAGCATCCCGTCTCCCACCTCCACACTTTTGCACCAGCCATTCCCAACGCTCGCAACGCCCCCCTCCTTCAGAACATTCCCTCAGGGCTGGGCTGAGGTGCCCCTTGGGGGTGGGGAGAGCCCCCCCTTGCTACATACTCAGGGCCCCCCTCCACGTCCTCAAGCTTCCTCTCCTCACTGGGCTGAGGTGCCCCTGACGCCAGGCCCACCTTCCTTCTGCCTCAGCATCCCCAGCTTCGAGGAGACGAAGGGTCAATGGGAGTGATTAAAAGGTGCACGTGGGGGGCGGGGCGGGAATCCCAGGGTCCGGGCCCGGGTTCACAGAGGGAGCTCAGGGTGAAGCTCATTGGGTCGGACCGGGGACACGTGGGCGCTTGGGCGGCCCGGGAGCTGGCGGGGGGTGGGGGGGAGAGGGGAAGGCAGGCTAGGGGAGGAAAGTCCGGGCCCTCCGGATGTTTCTCCCCCAGGGGCTAGGCCAGGTGGGAGGGGGCGAGCAAACCCCTGCCCAAAGCCTATTTCTCAGCTGGGATCTGGGAGCCCAGCATCTCTGCCAGGGATGGGGGCAGAAAGCAGCCCCCCTGGAGGCCAGGATCCTCTGGGGACGGCTCATTGCCAAGGGCAGGGACCTCTTGTGATCCAGGGGCCCAGGAGGAGGCCAGACAACCTGGGCTCTCCCACTGGGAGTGAATGAGGCGTGTCAAGCACCCGGCTCTCTCCTTGGGCGCCCGCCCCCAACCTGGCAACCCCAGGGTCACTCCCAGGTGCAGAGGGAACATTAGTCATATGAGAGCCGGCAGCAGGCTTGGAGCCCCTGCCCTTCAAAGCCAGCTTGTCCCTGGCCATTCCACCCACCTAGCCCCCTACCCCCAACCAGCCCTCCTCCAGCCCTCCTCCTTCCATCCATCCTCCAACCGTCCTCCTTCCATCCATGCACCCAATCAGCATCTATCTGTCGGGACACCCATCCCTCCATCCATCTAGTCATCATCTATCCGTCCGTGTAGCCATCCATCCTCCATCCGTCCTCCATCCATCCTCCATCCGTCCTCCATCTGTCCTCCATCCATCCTCCATCCGTCCTCCATCCGTCCTCCAGCCAGCACTGTCTTCCCCATTTTCTTGTCACAAATACACAGCGTTCCAATTTTTCTCCCTGCCAGAGTAATTAATGCCAGGAAGGACTTAATCAGAGGCCCGGGAGGATCACAATTACTCTCAGGCTAGCCTGGTCTGTTTGCAATTATGTTAATGAGGAAATGGAAAGGGAAGGAGTTGTCCCTTCCCCTGCTTTTAATTTTTTCTTTTCTTTTCAGGGACCCCAGAATAATTTGCCCATTATCCAAGAATTAGGCTAAAAATGTTGTGCAGCTGAGGGAAACCTGCGCCCAGGACCCGCTCTGGAGGCCACCAGGGAGCCGGGGCAGACTTGGAAGGAAGAGACTGAGACCGTGGCCACCGGAGACCGTGGGCACAGGAGCCCGGAGAAGGTCGGAGGGTCCCAGCCCCCTGTAACTGAGGACTAGAGGGGGAAGGGGCTCTCCCGGGCAGGAAGGGAGGAGGGAGGACGTGGCTCCGGGTATCTGGACGCCAAAACCAGGCCTTGTCCCGGCAGACGGCCTCTGAAGGCCAAGGCTGGTCCAGGAAGGCCTCAGGTCGCCTGGACTCTGTGCTCAGCCTCCCATCAGCTGACCAGCAGCCACAACCACACGAGGCCGGACTCCAGGACCACCAACCACCGGCCCTGCCACTATAGGCTCCCCACCGACCCCGCTCCGAGCCTGACCATTGGGAGGAGCAGGGAGGGGCATTGGAACTGGGTCTAGAAGGGTGGGCAGCTCCAGGATGGTGGAGACATTGGGGGAACAGCTTCCAGGGCTGAGGAGGAAGAGCAGGAGCAGGGGCCAGTGCTGGCACACAGACCCTGCAAAGGGGTCGACCCCGAGGCAATGGTCCAGACTCGTGCGGGGGGACAACTAAGAGGAGAGCAGGACCCGGTTCTCCCAGAAGTTGTGAGTCTCCTTCCTCATCCCTGAAATGTTTCCTGTTGCCGTGAGGAGAGGGAATAAAGGAGTCAACATGGAGGGGAGCAGCGGTGGCCTGGAGACGGGCCTCCAGCCTGGGGCTGCTGAGGCGGGGACAGGTGGGGGCAGCAGGGGCATCTGGCTCTCCTAGGTGAGGCTCCAGCACAGCGGCCCATTGTGGCCGCCCAGTGGCCGCCTCCCCCCAAGCCTTCCCTCGCTCTCCCCCATCTAGTTTCTCTGCTCTGGCCCATCTGAGTTTAGTGACAGGACAAGCCTCATCTTATCAAGCACAGAAAGCACTTGTGCGCCAGGATCAATGGCGCCTTTATTGGCACCGAAGGGCTGACATTTCCCTCCAGCACAACTCTGTCACAAGGCACATCTGTCAGGTGCTCCCGGTGGGAAAGCAGGAAGCGGCGCATTCAAGTGCTGGGCGCCACACTGAGCCAGCAGATGGAGGCCAGGACAGATGACAGCCCAGGAACAGAGAGATGGGCGCCCAGAGGAGCAGGGGGGCCAGCGTTCTCACTGGAAGCCCCCCCTCCAAGTCCCAAGGCATGGGTTCATGCATGTATTCACTCTACTTACTCATTCATTCATTCATTCACTCATTCATTCATTCATCCACTCATTCACTCATGCATTCATCCTGGATTATGTGTAAGCCCCAGAGCAATGCTAATATAAAGTGTAGAGATATAGAGTGTAGAGCCTACTAGTCCTGCCCTCATGGAGCTCAGGGTTGGAGAAGAAAGCCTTCTTGGCCTCTTTGTAGCTGCTCTGTAAATTGGAAGCTTGAGGTGACAGGATCTCTCCAGGTCTCCTGCCCTATGGCTCTGGAATTGGGAATCCCTAAGATTCAACTAGAGGCCAGAGGGATGACCACCTTTACAAAAAGAACTTGGGGGAAAACAGATTCTTGTTTCGGTGCGGTTTCCCTGGATTTCCTTCCCAGCTGCAGCCTTGGTGCACTTCTTGGACTAGTGACTATGGACTTACTTCTCCTGGCCCAGAAGAAGAATCCAGGCAGATACAAGGGTAGAAACACTCCCTGCCAACTTGCATTGCTAAGCAATCTCAGAATGGGAGAGGTGCTGCAAGCCTGAAAGCTTGGAGTTCCTCCTGAGGCAGCCCCTCCCGCACTGGGACTGTGCTCACTGAGCAAATTTGTTCTGACGCCTAAATCCGTCTGGTTGTGCCCTCTGGGACCAGTGGAGCAAGGCTCATCCCTCATCCCCTTGTCTATTTCACCTCTGTAACATGTCTGGTGGATTTCACTCTCCAGCATCTCTGGTCAATTGCATCTCTCATTGCTTTCTCCCCTGTGGCATCTCTCATCGATTCTACCTCTGCACCATCTGCCCAATATGCCCTTTTTTCTCTTCTTACTTTGCCCCCACCCTGACTTTCAGCACCTCATGCCTCACTGTAGTAGCTGCTGGTGGGTCTGCCTTCCTCAAGTGTCTTTCCACTCCATTTCATCCTTTTTTAGCTACCCCAGTGATTTTTCTAAAATGCAGGTCTGACCATGTCATCCCCCTCATTTTTCAAGAGCCTCCAGTGGCTCCCTGTTACCCCCAGGATCAGATACTAAATGCTCCGCTTGGCCTTCAAAGCCCTTCATAACCTGCCCCCTCCTCCATTTCCAGGTTTTTTACACCTTACCCTGGAGCAGGTGGGCTCCAGTTTGCTAGCTCCCTTTTGTTAATGCTCTGGATGGTTTTGTGCCTACAAGTTTCGGATTTCACACGTAAAGAAGTGTTTGTGCTGGATAAAGAGGTAACTAGATCAGGTGCCTGAGTCAGTCAGAGGCACCCTTGTCCACAGGCTAATTCAGGCCTGCACAAGGAGCTGGGAGGAGTGTGCCAACCCCTGAAGCTTCAAATTCTGCATGAGACCGTCTGGGAGGCCCTGAGCGCAGGGGCAGGGAGAGAGCGCCACGGGCCAAGGCTGAGAAGGTTGGGGGAAGGAAGGAGGAGGCCAGACAGCCAACAAGCATTTTAGCATTTGCTCTGTGCTAGGCACTGGGCTAACAGGGTGTGAGGAAAGGCAGAGATGCTGCTGCCCTCGCTCCCCCCGAGGAGGCAAATGCTCGCTGAGCACCCGAGATTCAGCTTGCTAGGCTAGAAAACGAAGTGCCTCCAGGCGGGTTTCAGACAGGGAGCGGAAAAAAAGCCCGATTCACCCCTGTGGAGGCACTCAGGGTTCTCCCATCCTTCAGCCCGGAGATTGTGCGTGTGTGTGCAACTGTGCACGTGCACACGTGTGTCGGGGGAAGAGGGAGGCACCCAGGGAGTGAGAGGGGACAATGGCCTCAGGACAACAGAATCACCAAGGCCATGGCTCCAACCCAGAGCGGAGAAAGGTCATTCTCACCATCCTCCACCATCAGGGCTGCCCAGGCCCCTCTCCGGGCTCGTTCTACCCACAAAAAGGGGGGCTTGCACCCACGGTCTCCAACCACCTGGGCAGGGCGGGCTTCCCTTGGGGAACGGCCACCCCCGGGGAGCAGTTTGGACTCGGTGGTCCCTGGCGTCCTCCCACTGCGGCTGAGGATTCCAGCCAGACAGATGACAAACGGACTGTCGCGCCTCCCGATCCCCAAGTGTGAACGGGGACTTTCCAAAGAAATGAGATGGGATGAAAAGGCCGGATCGATCCGGGCTCGGGCCTCCTTGGCCGGGACCAAAGGCCTTTGTGTCGTGTGTCCAATTCATCTTCGCGGCGCTCCTGGGAATAATGGAGCTGAGCGGCAAGGCCACTTTGTGCCCGTCCCAGCGGCCCCAGCGGCCGCCATTCATCGGGAGCCCACGCGGGGCCGGCCCGGCCAGGGGAAGGTGGAGGCTAATTGCTTCTGTATGGAGGTAGGCCCGCAGACAGGGGGAACAATAGTGGGGCAGGGGAGGGGGCAGGGGCAGCAGGCGTCAGGCACCCGCCCTCGCTCTCCAGCCTGGCCCCTCGGCCGCCCCTGCCCTTCATGGATGGGGGGTGCCCGGGCCTGAGCCCTGTACGTGGGCACCGGAGCTGGCAAGGGGGGACCCCCAGGGGGAGCGGGGGAGGTCAGTGGGAAGGCGCAGGGGAACTTGGACAGAGGGGCAAAGCAGAGGCCCCCCTCGCTCAGGGGTTCGGGGGATGTCCCGCAGGGCGTGTGGTCTCCACACCTGTCTTGAGAGGGTCCCCGATGGCTTCTCCCGGCCAAAGCTGCCACCCAGGTGCTGGGGAGCGCTCCCTCTCTGGGTGGGGGCCGCCCACCTCCTCCTGAGGCACCCCAAGTTCCCCCGACACCTGACCCCAGAACCACAGGCCAGCGCCCGCCGGTACCTCCCAAGGGCTGCCCCGTGGATTGGTGGCGGCTGGTGCTGACATTCCCTAATTGTGGGCGCCCCGCCTCCCCATCCCAGAGAGCGCCTCCGGGGATCCCGAGGCCCCTGGCGGAGTCCCAGGCTCGGAGGGCACCGGGCAGAGCGCTCAGGCCGGGGGTGGGGGATGCCAGGAAGCCCGAGCCTGGTTCGGGGGGGGGGCGCCCCGGAAGTGAATCCTTCCATTTAGATGCAGAAAGAAATGTGCTGGACAGAGTGGGTGACCCCGAGGGTCAGCCTGGCCGCCCTCTGTGGCCTGATCAAGGGCCTGTCCGTGAAGCTCCCAGAGGCCCCTCGGGCTCTGGCCACTGAGCCGGGCCCAGAGTCGCCCAGGAGTGCAGCAGGGGCTCAGCTCTGCCCACAGGCCCAAGGTGGGCCACGCTGCCCGCAGCCCAGAACCCCTCCCCCCACAGCCCGGGACCTCTCTGCCCCCTCCCCCCCCACAGCCTGGGACCCCTCCCCCCCACAGCCCCGGGCCCCTCTCCTGCCCGTGCCCCGGCTCCTGGGCACCGCCTGCTTTTCAGGCTCCAGGTTTTTGTTTTTAAGAGGAGTTGGGGGAGGTGAGGGCGGATAAGAGCGCTTCCCCACCCCCGCCCCTCGTCCCCCAAAGCTGCTCGTCAGCAAATCTCTCTCTCGTGGGGTTTGCCAAGAATCTCCTGGCCCGGTCTGCGGGCGCACTGAGCTGGAAGGGGAGGCGGGGGAGGGGCCGGAGCTCCCACCTTTGCAGCTGCAGCTGCTTGTGTTGGCTCTGCGCCTATCCTGGGGTGGGGGTGTGGAAACAACTCAGGGATCTCTGGGAGAGCGTCCCCCGGCCCTTGCAGGGTCAGCTTCCCCCTCCCCCCCTGCAGGGTCAGCCTCCCCCCCCCCCCGCAGGGTCAGCCCCCCCCCCAGGGTCAGCTCCCCCCCCCCTGCAGGAGAGGACTCCTAGCTCTGACTTCTGAGCCTCTTCCCTGATGCGGGCCTCAGTTTGCCCATCTGTGAAATGAGCGTTCAGGACTAAATGATCTCTGAGCCTTCTCCGCAGCCGGAAGCCGCTGGTGGCAGCAACCTCAGGAGCCCTGCTGGAGGCCGCTGGGAGGTGGGGGGGGGCCTAGAAACCCATCGACTGTTATCTGGGTTCCCCCGGACGTTTATTTCCGATGCCGTTTGACCCGGGCTGGGGGCCCTCAGGGGTCCTGGGGCCCCACGGCTGCCTCTTGTGGAGGGTCCGGGGCTGGGACCTGGGGCAGTGGGAGGATTCACCCCGGCGGCCTCTGACTCCAAAGCTGCTCTCTCCCTGCTGCACCCGCCTGTTCTAAGGGCCCTGGGTTCTGGGTCCAGGACGGCCGTGGATCGGCCAGAGGCTCGGCCCGGGGTCACACAGCCCGGGGTCCGGGCCGCCGCCCCTTCCGCTCCCTGGGGGGGGGACCCTCCCAACCCAGGCACCTGCTCCCCCTCCCGCTCCGGCCGGGTCAAGGGGCAGGGTCGGGCGGTCCCCGAGAGAGCGAAGGCCCCGACGCTGCCCCCTGCGCGACATCTCTCCCGCCCCTGAGACACATGACGTCACGGATCCTCCGTCGCCCAGCCGCGAGGTAACGGCCTCCCCAACATCTGCATCCTAACCTCGTTAAACCCTAACAGCCTCCATGTAGCAAGGAGCCGGTGATTAACGGCCCCAGCCCTGCAGACGCCGCGGCCGAGCCCCGGGACCCGAAGCAGTGTCAGGTTTGGGACCCGGGGGCGTGAGGGGGCGGGGCGGGCGGGGTGGGGGTTGGGGGCGTGAGCGGGGGCGGGGCGGGCCCGGGGGCGTGAGGGGGCGGGGCGGGCCCGGGGGCCATGGGGGGCGGGGCAGGCCGGGGGCCGCGGGAAGGAAGTGGGGTCTGTGCCCCAGAGACAGGCCCTCCCGGTGCCCGCGGCCAGAACGCCGTCCTCGGGGTGCAGAGAGAGGGAAGGAGCCTGGAGGCCGCCTCGCCCCAACTCTTCCTGGGAAACTGAGTCTTGTCACAGGGCCTCCCCCCTCCCTGGCCCCAGCGGGCCCAGACCCACCCCCGGGAAGCTCGTCCCCAGGGAGGGCGGGGAGGTCACGTTCATTCATTCTCTCCCTCACCCCTGGGACAGACATTGGGCCCGAGCTCCCCGAGCCCCTCGGGTACTTTATAAAGCAGCCTTCTCTTGGAGGGGAGGGGAGGCGGGGCGGGCGGGGTGGGGGTTGGGGGCGTGAGCGGGGGCGGGGCGGGCCCGGGGGCCATGGGGGGCGGGGCGGGCCCGGGGGCCATGGGGGGCGGGGCAGGCCCGGGGGCGTGAGGGGGCGGGGCGGGCCCGGGGGCCATGGGGGGCGGGGCGGGCCCGGGGGCGTGAGGGGGCGGGGCGGGCCCGGGGGCCATGGGGGGCGGGGCGGGCCCGGGGGCGTGAGGGGGCGGGGCGGGCCCGGGGGCCGCGGGAAGGAAGTGGGGTCTGTGCCCCAGAGACAGGCCCTCCCGGTGCCCGCGGCCAGAACGCCGTCCTCGGGGTGCAGAGAGAGGGAAGGAGCCTGGAGGCCGCCTCGCCCCAACTCTTCCTGGGAAACTGAGTCTTGTCACAGGGCCTCCCCCCTCCCTGGCCCCAGCGGGCCCAGACCCACCCCCGGGAAGCTCGTCCCCAGGGAGGGCGGGGAGGTCACGTTCATTCATTCTCTCCCTCACCCCTGGGACAGACATTGGGCCCGAGCTCCCCGAGCCCCTCGGGTACTTTATAAAGCAGCCTTCTCTTGTAGGGGAGGGGAGGGGGGCGCTGAGGTCCCAGAGCCTTCCAGGGACCCCTGGGGGGGCAGGGCGGAGGGGAGGCTGACCTTTGCCTTCGGAGAACCCCAAACCTGGGGAGACGGGAGAGGAGGGAGGGAGGGAGGGAGGGAGGACCTCTCGGTCTGGCTAACGAGCAGCCCCTGCTCAGGCCCAGAGGGAGCCAGGGTCGGGGGGGAGGGGAGGCAGGCTCCCGGTCTCCGTCCTGCCTCCCAAGCTTCGCCCCCACTGACAGTTCCGCTCAGGCCCCTCCCCCCCCAGCCTTCGGCCCCACCGAGCTTGGGCCCCGCCCTGCCCTTCCCACTGGCCGCCGACCTGTCACCCCCTTGTCACCTGCACTCCATCCAGAGAGGAGACGGCTGCTCTGGCGCCCCCTGGCAAACGTGGCAGCCACTGGCTGACTCAGGACAGCCTGGCAAAGGAGGGCTGGCACCAGAGGGGCTTGTGAGAGAGAGAGACAGAGAGAGAGACAGAGACACAGAGAGAGGCAGAGACACAGAGAGAGACAAGAGAGAGACAGAGAGACAGAGAGAGACAGAGAGAGACAGAGACACAGAGAGAGACAGAGAGAGAGGCAGAGACAGAGACACAGAGAGAGACAGAGAGACAGAGAGAAAGAGACAGAGACAGAGACACAGAGAGAGGCAGAGACAGAGACAGAGACACAGAGAGAGACAGAGACAGAGACACAGAGAGAGACAGAGAGACAGAGACAGAGACACAGAGAGAGACAGAGAGACAGAGAGAGGCAGAGACACAGAGAGACAAGAGAGAGACAGAGAGAGAGAAAGAGACAGAGACAGAGAGAGATAGAGAGAGACAGAGACACAGAGAGACAGAGACACAGAGAGAGACAGAGAGTCAGAGAGAGACAGAGAGTCAGAGAGAGAGAGACAGAGAGAGGCAGAGAGACAGAGACAGAGACACAGAGAGAGACAGAGACAGAGACAGAGACAGAGACACAGAGAGAGACAGAGACAGAGACACAGAGAGAGACAGAGACACAGAGAGAGACAGAGACAGAGAGAGAGACAGAGAGAAAGAGACAGAGACACAGAGAGAGACAGAGACACAGAGAGACACAGAGAGAGGCAGAGACAGAGACACAGAGAGAGACAGAGACAGAGACAGAGACAGAGAGAGGCAGAGACAGAGACACAGAGAGAGACAGAGACACAGAGAGAGACAGAGAGAGAGAGAGAGAGACAGAGAGAAAGAGACAGAGACACAGAGAGAAACAGAGACACAGAGAGACACAGAGAGAGGCAGAGAGAGACAGAGAGAAAGAGACAGAGACACAGAGAGAGACAGAGACAGAGACAGAGACAGAGAGAGGCAGAGAGACAGAGACAGAGACACAGAGAGAGAGACAGAGAGACAGACAGAGAGAGACAGAGAGAGAGACAGAGACACAGAGAGAGGCAGAGACACAGAGAGAGACAGAGACAGAGAGACACAGAGAGAGACAGAGAGAGAGACAGAGAGATAGAGAGAGACAGAGACACAGAGAGAGACAGAGACAGAGAGACACAGAGAGAGACAGAGAGAGAGACAGAGAGATAGAGAGAGACAGAGACACAGAGAGAGACAGAGACAGAGAGACAGAGACAGAGAGAGACAGAGAGATAGACAGAGAGAGAGACAGAGAGAGACAGAGAGAGAGAAAGAGACAGAGACAGAGAGAGAGACAGAGACACAGAGAGACACAGAGAGAGGCAGAGACACAGAGAGAGACAGAGACACAGAGAGAGACAGAGAGACAGAGAGAGACAGAGACAGAGAGACAGAGACAGAGACAGAGAGAGACAGAGAGATAGACAGAGAGAGAGACAGAGAGAGACAGAGAGAGAGAGACAGAGAGACAGAGAGAGAGACAGAGACACAGAGAGAAGCAGAGACACAGAGAGAGACAGAGACAGAGAGACAGAGACAGAGACAGAGAGAGACAGAGAGATAGACAGAGAGAGAGACAGAGAGAGACAGAGAGAGAGAAAGAGACAGAGACAGAGAGAGAGACAGAGACACAGAGAGAAGCAGAGACACAGAGAGAGGCAGAGACAGAGACACAGAGAGAGACAGAAACACAGAGAGAGACAGAGAGACAGAGAGACAGAGACAGAGACACAGAGAGAGACAGAGAGACAGACAGAGAGAGACAGAGAGAGAGACAGAGACACAGAGAGAGGCAGAGACAGAGACACAGAGAGAGACAGAGACACAGAGAGAGACAGAGACACAGAGAGAGGCAGAGACAGAGACACAGAGAGAGACAGAGAGACAGACAGAGAGAGACAGAGAGAGAGACAGAGACACAGAGAGAGGCAGAGACAGAGACACAGAGAGAGACAGAGACACAGAGAGAGACAGAGAGACAGAGACACAGAGAGAGACAGAGAGAGATAGAGAGACAGAGAGAGAGAGACAGAGAGAGGCAGAGACACAGAGAGAGACAGAGACACAGAGAGAGAGACAGAGACACAGAGACACAGAGAGAGACAGAGACACAGAGAGAGACAGAGACAGAGACAGAGACAGAGAGAGGCAGAGAGACAGAGACAGAGACACAGAGAGAGAGACAGAGACACAGAGAGACACAGAGAGAGGCAGAGAGAGATAGAGAGACAGAGACAGAGAGACAGAGAGAGGCAGAGACAGAGACAGAGACACAGAGAGAGGCAGAGACACAGAGAGAGACAGAGACACAGAGAGAGACAGAGACAGAGACAGAGAGAGGCAGAGAGACAGAGACAGAGACAGAGACAGAGAGAGACAGAGAGACAGAGACAGAGACAGAGAGACACAGAGAGAGGCAGAGAGAGACAGAGAGAGAGACAGAGACAGAGAGACAGAGAGAGACAGAGACACAGAGAGAGACAGAGAGACAGAGACACAGAGAGAGACAGAAAGAGACAGAGAGACAGAGACAGAGACAGAGAGAGGCAGACAGCGGGCACGGCCTCCGTGACCCTGTAACCAGGGGTGAGCCCGCGGTGCACGTCCGGAGACCAGGACGGCGTGGGAGGCTCCGGGCTTCCCCTCTCAGAGCCTCCTTACCAAGGTCCCTCTGGATTAATGAGTTGGTTGTGTAGAAAAGGACCAGTAAAGCCTAGATGCCATCGCGTCCCTCCCATGAGAACCTCTCCTGACTCCCGAGGGCCTCCAAGGCCTTTCCCCACCGGCTCCTCCTCCCGCCCGGGGGACCCTGCGCCTCCCGGGCCCTGCCCGGCCTGTGGCCTGGAGACTCGCCCTTTCAAGGCTCAGCTCCGGCCTGTGCTCCGTGCAAGGCCTTTCTGAGCGAGTCCCCCGTCTGCCAGGTCCCTGCCCCCAAGCAGAAATGGCTTTTGGGTCACTCTGTGTTTATCTTGTCTATGTTTCCCCCTCATTCAGTTGTCGTTTGGTCACATCTAACCCTTCGTGACCCCTCTGGGGATTTTCTTGGCTAAGATGCTGGGGGGCGGCCATCTCCTTTTCCATTTTACAGATGAGGAAACTGAGGCAAACACAGAGGACTTGCCCAGGCAGGCTCTGGGGCGGCCCCAGTGCCCACCAGTTCCAGGGACTGTAGAAAGTTCCCAGCTCTAGCTGGGCACAGACTGATAAGGAGAACCTCACCCGCAGACTGGCTGGGAAAGGGCTTTGGAGAGCCCGGCCCTGCCTCCCAGCAGGAAATGTGGAAGAGACTTCCCGTCTCAGGCTGGAGTTGCCTGCATTTTGTGATCTCCAGGTGAGTCCTCCCGATCGATCGGAGGCTTCTGACTCGCGGCTCCCTCCCGAACCCGGCCCCTAAAGCTCCTTCTCAGAGGGAGTCCTCCCTTCCTACTCCCCCAGCCTCCCTGTCTCGGACCGACCATCTCTCATTCCCTCAGAATCCTCTCAATTTATACAACTTGGCTTGGTTGGTTTGGGTGGATTCAAGTCATTTCAGGAAAAATCACTACAAAATGAATCGTGAAACGACAACACGGAAAGCGCTTTGTCCGCCGCTAGCCACTGTTATTTATATATTAATATCACGCGCTGGTCCCGCAGTGACAGGTGACAAAGAGAAACAATTGCTGACTTCAAAGAAGGGAATCTGTGCAGGCCGAGTAATCCGCTAGGAGCGGCCCCAGCCGGTTTGTGTAGGGCTTGCTCACTATTAAAAAAAACTGTAAGTGGGGGGCAGCTAGGGGGCGCAGTGGATAGAGAACCAGCCCTGAAGTCAGGAGGACCTGAGTTCAAATTTGAGCAAGCTCTGTGACCCTGGGCAAGTCACTTAACCCAAAGAGAAAGCTAGAAGGGATAACAAACAGGATATTTTTCTGCTGATGAAGGCAGAAAATCCTTTTCACCTCTGATTTTTTAAAAAAGGCCGTTAGAAAACATTGGAATAAATGGCATTTTCCTTTGGAGGTAAGTTTATCTGTTAAGACCTCCACAGAAACTATGTAAGTACAATTAGAAACCACTTCATAAAATAGAGACCGAAATAATGGGAGACATAATCGTTTATAAGTGGGCTAAGAGTACGTAACAAAATATCTACCTAAATGATCTGACTATAAAACTACCAAAGAATTGCTTTATAGAACTAGGAAAAAACCCAATATTTACCTGGGAAAAACAAGAGTATGAAGGAAATTCGTTTTAAAAGGTGAAAAGGGAGGGGCCTCCCAGCCCCCGATCTCCAACTATGCCACAAAGCTAGAATTGTCCAAATGTTCTGGAACGGGGAGGATGATCGGCAGATTAGCTACTCAGTATTCAGAAGCAAATGAATACAATAGATCGGCAGGGGATAAACCTAAAGATTCTAGTTATGGGGCAAGAACTCCCTCTTGGACAAAAACGAGTGGGAAAACTGGAAAGCTGAGCGGCAGGAACGAGGTACAGACCTAAATCTCAGCCATCAGCCAGGATCAGCTCCAAATGGGGTCACGATTTAGACATAAAGAGTAATGTCATAAACAAATTAGGAAGGCATGGAGGAAATTAGTTAAAAGATTTATGAATGAGTGACAGGAGGGATCATGATGAAAGAGACAGGCTCATGGAGTATTAAAAAAAAGACAAATTTGGCTATGTAAAATTTAAGGTTTTTGCACAAATAAAATCAATGTTTCTAAAATTAGAAGAAAACCCCAGAAATTTGAGGGGAAATGTTTTTAGCAAGTTTCCCTGACAAAGTTCTCATTTTCTGTATAGGGAACTGATTCAAACTTAAAAAGAATAGGAGCCAGGGGCAGCTAGGTGGCGCAGTAGATAGAGAACCAGACTGAATTTACGAGGACCTGAGTTCAAATGTGATCTCAGGCACTTAATACTTCCTGGCTGTGTGACCCTGGGGAAGTCCTTAACCCCAATTGCCTCAGCAAAAATAAATAAATAAAAATAAAAAGAATAGTAGCAAAAAAAAAAAAAAAAAAAAAAAAGGAGCCATTGCCCAGTTGATAAATAATCAAAGAATATGAATGGATAATTTTTCAGAGGAAGAAATCCAAGCTATTAATAACTACATTTAAAAAGTTTGAAATCACAAATAATTAATGTACATTTTAAAAAATCTAAGGTACACCAGATTGACAAAGTTGATAAAAAAGAAAAATGCCATGCTAGAGAACATGTGAGGAAATAGATGCACTAATACACTATTGGTGGAGCTGCGAACTAGTCCAGCCATTCTGGGAAGCAGTTGGAACTACGTCCCCAAAGCTAATAATATTAATATTAATAAAGATATTAATAATATTAATAATTATTAATAATAATAAGCTGTGTATCCCATTTGACCTGGTGAGACTCCTGCTCAGAGCTGACTCTACCCTCCCACACCCATTACTGGGAGGGCTCTGTACCGACTCAGTGCTCTGGTGCCAGAGGATGGGATTAGGGGAGAACAGCAGTGTGTGGTGTGTGTGTGTGTGTGCATGTGTGACTTCTAATGGCCCCTCAAGAAAGCCCTGGACCGCCCACCTCAGCCCCCCCTCTCCCAGGGCTCCCCAGGCCCCCTCCCCAAGAGGAGAGCCCCAGATACCCAACCTGCGCAGGGGCAATTCTCCTGGATGGAGCAATGTCGACCTAAGAGCCTGAAGTCAGGTCCATAAAACAAGATCCCATCGTTCTCATTAACTTCAGACCCGATGGGGGCACCGAGTCCCAGAAGTCCCTGGGGCCAAGCCCCCCAGTCTGTGGATCTCTGCAATGTCTCTGGGCTGTCACACGCTCACCCCTGTCCTGCTGTCCACTCACAGACAGACCCTGCCCCGCTCCAGATGACAACCAAGGTCGGCTGGGTAGAGCACAGTCTGGATCTGAGAAACTTTCCTTTTTGACGATCCCTGGAAAATTCAGCCGTGGCTCCAGCTTGGGCTAGCGTGCCACAAAATGGCGGAAATGCCCACCACAAAAATGGTGGAAATGCCCACCACAAAATGGCAGAAATGCCCACCATCTCAGCACCTGGTGCTTCTCCATGAACCAGGGCAAGTGGCATCGGGATCCCCGGCTATTTGTCATTTGCAAGGAAAGATTTCCTTGGTCGTCAAGAATAAAAAGCAGGAGAGCTCCTGTCCCAGGCTTTCCTTGGCGCAAGAGAGGCAGGGAGATGCTGTGGGAGGAAGGGTCAAAAAAGAGGCGGTGATGGAGGGGGACGCTCAAGGTACCTGCCCCTCAGCCGGGATGAGGGCAGTGAGCAGATCACCAAGACACTGCTCCTAAGGCATTTATATTGAGAAGAAGCAGAATAAGCTCGAGGAGGAGCTCGAGGCACTCGGGTGATTGTTCTCTCACTGTGCTCCCCAGCAGTGCTCAATCTGAGAAATGGTGTCTTCCCCACTTCTGGAGAGCCCGCTCCTGGACAAGATGGTAGAGACTAGCTGAGACAGCCAAGACAAACCCAAGAACCGAACGGACACAATTACAAAACACTTCTCACACAGATAAAGTCGCATCTAAACAACTGGAAAATTATCAATTGTTCACGGGTAGGACGAGCTAATATAATAAAAATGACGATCCTATCCGAACTGGTCTGCTTGGTCGGTCCATACTGATCAAACTGCCAAAACGTTATTTTATAGAACTAGAAAAAATGATAATAAAATTCATCTGGAAGAATATCAAGGTAATTAATGGAAAAATTACAAAGGATGGTGGCCGAGCAGTACCAAACCTAAAACTATACAAAGCAGCAGTCATCGCAACCATTTGGAACTGGACAAGAAATAGAGTGATGGACCAGTGGAACAAATAAGATACACACGACACAGTAATCAAGATCTATAATCTAGATATGTCATCTAGTATTTGATAAAGCCCCAAACTCCAGCTTCTGGAAAATCTCTGGGAAAACTGGAAAATAATATGTCAGAAATGCGGCACAGACCTACATCACACACCCCACACCAAAATAAGATCAAAACAGGATGATATCACAAACAAAATTAGGAGAGCAAGAGATAATTTACCCATAAGACCTTTGGAGAAGATCTTATGACCAAAGAAGAACTAGAGAACAATATGAAAGGCAAAACAGTCAACTTCGATTACATTAAATTAAAAAGATTTTGCCCAAACAAAGCCACCAGAAAGATTAAAAGGGAAGCACGAAGCTGGGAAAAAGTCTTTACAACCAGTATTTCTGACAAGGTCTCATTTCTATATATAGATTATAAGCATAGATGGAAAAATGCTCTAAATCGTTATTGATCAGAGAAATGCAAATTAAAACAACTCTGAGGTATCACCTCACACCTCTTAGACTAAGATCACAGAAAAGATAATGATAATGTCAGAGGGAATGTGGGAAAACTGGCACACTGATGCATTGTTGGTGGAGTTGTGAACCGATCCAACCATTCTGGAGAGCAATCTGGAACTAGACTCAAAGGGCCATCAAACTGTATATCGTTTCACCCTCTGACAGCAGTGCCATTCCTGACTCTGTATCCCAAGGAAATCATAAAGAAGGGGGAAAGACCCACAGGTGCAAAAATGTTTGTAGCATCCCTTTTTGTGATGGCAAAGAATTGGAAAAGGACTGGATGCCCATCGTTCGGAGAAGGGCTGAACAAGCTGTGGTACATGAAGATAATAGAATATTATGCTATAAAAAGTGATGAACAAACTGATTATAGAAAGACCCGGGAAGATTTACATGAACTGATGCTGAGCGAAACAAACAGAACCAGGACTACATTGTACAAAGTAACAGCAAGAATGGGCGATCAATTAGAAAAGGCTCAGTTCTTCTCAGGGCTTCGGTGATCCAGGCTATCCCAATAGACTTTGGACAGAAAATGCCCCCTCCCCCCTATCCAGAAAAAGATCTATGGAGATTGAATACAAATCCACACATGCTCTGTTCCCTTTTTTTTCCTCTCATGTTTCTCCCCTTTTGCTCTGATTTTTCATGATTCATAAAGCAATGTGTATTCAAAATAAATTAAAAAACAAACACACACCACCAATAGCAACCAAAAAAACCAAGCTGAGGCAATGGGAAACACCGAGCCTCGACTCCTACCTTGTCTTCCACCCTGTTCAGTCGGGCGCCAATCGTATTATTCCCTCGATCTTTATTCTTTTCTGGAGAAAAAAACAGATATGATGATCTGGGTGAGCAACAGAGCAGACCCTAACACAGTTAGACAGGGACTGATGCTCCCTGGGAATAATAAGAGGGACTAGGGCTCTCCTACAGCCTTCAGGCAACTTTGCCTCCTCAAAAGCTGTTTCCTGATCTGTAGAACGATGGAGTCAGTCCAGTTGTTCTCTAAGATTGTCCGAGAGCCTCAGCTCTGCGACACTCTCATCAAAGTCAATGAGTTCTTGTTCCCCTTATCAGTCCCCGATACCTACAATGTGATACAAGCAATGCTACCATTTAAAAATACTTCTGTTTCTGTATGATTTGTGGTGTGAACATCCTTCAGTGAAACACTTTTCCTTCCCTACAATTTCCTCTAGGCCCGGCTTCTACACTGTATTCCTAAAAAATGGGCTAAATGCAAATTTAATAGCCAGAACTCGTTTTGAAGATACTAAGGGAGCTCGGTCCCTAAAACTGGGGCCCTCGGTCTTTTCTGAGTGTGCCATTGACCGTGTTGGGAGCCTGGCAAAGCCCTTTGGACCCCTTCTCGGAATGGTATTGGATAAAATGAAACAGCTACGACATGTTAAAGAAATTGTAAACACCCGGATTCACCGACCACAGATGAAGAGTCTCTGACGGAAGCTCCACAATTAAACCTTTCTTTTGTAAAGTGACCGTCTCCTCTCCTTGAATTCACCATTTCTTTAAATCTTGAGTTTAAATCAAGTCCTTCCTTTAGGGGTCTCACTTTTACTTCCTGCCCCAACTTAGCAGGACTTGGCACTCGTACAGCAGTGAGGAACATGTCCCCCGTACTAGAGCACCCCCCGAGGATGCTCTCCCCAACTTATATTGCAGCCATACCTATGGCTCTCTAGGACCTCAGTCTCCAATCTGGAGGTGAGCGGAAGGTACAGAACTTTACCTGAGACTGAGATGAAAAGAGACGGCTTCCCTATCGACTGGTCCAGCCTGTAAAGAGAAAGACAGGATCTCTTAGGCCCGGCTGGGTCCCCCTGAAGGTCCGAGCCGAGCTCAGGGAGACCGTGAGTTTGGGGGCTCAGAAACTTCCCAAAGGTTGACACCATTCCCTGAAATCCCCCATCACCGGGGGCTCAGCCTCGCCTCCTCGGCCTCTCCAAGGCCCCCGAATCAGGTGGGCTCTCCGGCCGGAAGGGGAGAGCCCCGACATCGGGCCCAGAAGAGGCTGGAGCCTCTTCTAAGAGCAAGCTCGGCCTGGGGGTCTGACTTCAGAGTCCCTGCCTGAGACCAGCATCGGTCCCTTGATGCCTTATGGCTTCCAGGGCCGTTTATCCTTAAAAACACCTCTGGTTGCTATCCTTCCCTGGGTTTGACGCCAAACGGCCACAAAAGGGGTCTGACCCTGGATCAGCACATACCCGAGCTGGCCCTCAGGAGGGTTAATGCCCAGGAAGCAGGCTGGGGGGCTTGCTTTGGGGCCCGGGGAGATGCTGCCGGAAGCAGCGAGGGGCTCGCAGCCCGTGGGTAATCGGGGCTCGTCTCGGGATGGTCCACAACCTCGTTGGCAACGAGGCCCAGCCCAGAGACTGCCGCTGTCCTTGCCCTGCTCCATCCGGGCCCTCCTAAGTTGGCAGGAGACGCCCTGCCAGTCTCTCCCCTTGTCCCCATCTGGCCACCAAGTCTCTGCTCACATGGCCCTAGCTCGGGAGGGACTTAGGAGACGTCTGCCATCTTCCAGTCGGAGGGAGCAGCCGCCCTGCCCAACATCAGCACAGTGACTGGAGGTCGGGGCTGTCCCTGCCCTCGAAAACTACTAACCAATAAACACTATCAGGTGCCCAACATGTCAAGCCCTCTGCTAAGCATGAGGGACACGCCCAGAGGCAGAAGCAGCCCCTGCCTCAAGGAGCTCACACTCTACTGAGGGGCACACGTCCAGGAGCTTCCCGTGGGACGAACTGGGGGCCTAGAGCTAAGCAGGGCAGTGTGGCTGAGTGCTCTCACCCCACCTGCTCCCAGCGCTCTGCAACATCCCCCGAGCACGGCCTGCTTTTCTCCTCTGCAAAGTCCAGGTACTTCTGCATCTAAGCAGAGCCCAAGTGGGGACAGAAGGCAGGAGAGAGGAGCTGACTCAAGGGGCAAAGGGGCAGAAGGACAGGGTGATGGGAGTGGCAGGAGCACAGAGACTGGCTCGTTTCTGTCTTTGCATCCCATCCCCTCAGCACTTGCTACAGTTATTGGATGGATGTATGGATGGAGGAGAGGATGGATGGGTGGGTGGGTGGATGGAGGAGTAGATGGATGGATGGAGGAGAGGATGGATGGGTGGGTGGGTGGATGGATGGGTGGATGGAGGAGTGGATGGCTGAATGGAGGAGAGGATGGATGGGTGGATGGATGGATGGGTGGGTGGATGGATGGGTAGATAGATGGATGGATGGGTGGATGGATAGATAGATGGATGGATGGGTAGATGGATGGGTGGATGGATGGGTAGATAGATGGATGGATGGGTGGATGGATAGATAGATGGATGGATGGGTAGATGGATGGGTGGATGGATGGGTAGATAGATGGATGAGATAGATGGATGGATGGGTGGATGGATGGGTGGATGGATGGGTAGATGGATGGATAGATAAATGGATGGATAGATAGATGGATGGATGGGTGGATGGGTGGATGGATGGATGGGTAGATGGATGGATGGAGGAGTGGATGGATGGGTGGAGAAGTGGATAGATGGGTGGATGGATGGGTAAATGGATGGATGGGTGGATGGATGGATGGGTAGATGGATGGATAGATAGATGGATGGATGGATGGGTGGGTGGATGGATGGATGGAGGAGTGGATAGATGGGTGGATGGATGGGTAAATGGATGGATGGGTGGATGGATGGATGGGTAGATGGATGGATGGAGGAGTGGATAGATGGGTGGATGGATGGGTAAATGGATGGATGGGTGGATGGATGGATGGGTAGATGGATGGATAGATAGATGGATGGATGGATGGGTGGGTGGATGGATGGATGAATCCACCAGCCAGAGCTGGTTCAGAATTGTCATGGATAAGAAGAGGCTGAACAGGGAGACCTTACTGGCTTAACTGGCATCAGATTTGGGTGGAAGGATATGTTCAGCTGGGCAGTGGATCCTGTGTGGATTTATGGGTGAGGCTATTGGGGAGCAGGAGAAGGGGCAGCCTGGGCCCCCAGCACAGCCTAGAAACCTTGACCTCTATAATGGGAGGATGGGGCTGTTAACCTCTGAAAGGAAAGTCAGAGCCAGGCCGCTATTCCCTCAGACCCCCTTTGGCCAAGGACCCTCGGCTGTGGAACACGTGGCACCCTGGGCCCGGCTCCAAGGCAGCCATCAGGCTCTTGGCCAGGTGGGAGCCCCGAGCCAGGGCTCGAGAGCCCATCCTGATGATGGTGCTCGGCCCCTTCCCTGAGGAAGAAGGTGAGGGCGCAGCCCATCCTGGCTGAGAAAGAGGGTCTTCCCAGGCTCCTGCTGCCCCCGAGGGAGCTGGGCCGAGTTCCCGCCCCTGTGGGCCCTGGGCCCCTGTGGTACCTTCTCTGGAGCTCCTTGATGCGCACCATCAGGTTGAGGTGGCCCTGGGAGTACTGCTCGATGACGTCCCGGACGTCGTAGGGCTTCCTGGCTTGCTGAGGACGACAGGAAGAAACAAGGGTGAGATCCTGGGCCGGCTCTCCCGGTGATGTCGGCCGCCGGGCGCGTGGAGGTGCGTGCGAGGGGCTGGCTGCGTCTGGGCGCAATAATCCGTGCCGGCGTGCGGCCGTGAGTGTGTGTGAGTGTGAGAGTGTGAGTGTGAACATGTGTGTGTGAGTGTGTGTGTGTGAGTGTATGTGAGCGTGCACCTGTACTAGTGTGTGGCGGGGGGCTGGGTCAGTCAGACCTCTGGCTGACCACACAGGCGCACCCTGTGGAGTCTCTACACTGGGAGGACTCTGGGGTTCAGTGACTCCCACCCTCTCCTTTTAAGGGGGAGAGAACTGAGGCCAGAGAAGGGCAGGTCCCTCGTCCCTCTCTGGGTCCCTCTTTAGGCCGGGGAATGGGGGGCTCCTTCGGGTGAAAGCGCATGTCTGGCGGAGCAGCCCCTCCCTGGGCAATGTGGGGGACCTGCCCCATTGTGGGGTGTGAGGAGCCTGGCCGGACCGGCCTCCCCAGCCCTCTCCCTCACCTCTGGGGGAGGCTTTCATTGTTTGTCCCGAGGGGCTGGTGCCCCCCCCCCAGCTGCCCTTGGCTCCGAGGGCTCCCGGGACTGCAGCTTCCTGGCCACCAGCAGAGGCTCGGAGAAAAGCCGAGGGAGCCGGAGGCGGGAGGAGCCTGGGGCCCGGGGCCGCAAGGGGGGACAGGAACCCAGAGCCAGGACCCCGGCTCTCCCGCTCCGTCCGGCACGGGGCGCCTTCTTGTGCTCAGAGACAAAGGGAGGCAGGAAGAGCGCAGGAGGCCAGCTCTGTGTCCTCCACGGGCAGGGCTGCAGAGTGGGCGGCGCACCAGGCCCGGCCTCACTGGCGGCCACGAGAAGCCCCTTCCTCATCCGGACAATGGGAGGACACATGGGAAGGTGGGGGAGCAGGTCCAGAGAGCAGGGGTGAAGGGTCAAGTTCCTTTAGCAGAAAATCCCACTGCAACTGAGGGACGGACTCCTCCCAGTGGGTCAGCAGTGCTCCCCCCAGCATGGAAGGGAGGGCCCTCGTGGCCCAAGGAATGAGCTCAGGGGCAGAGACCCCTCGGGCAAGCTGCGAGCTGCAGGGGAAGGGGAGGGGCAGGGCTGGACCGGCACCAGGGGCCCCGACGGCACAGCCCCCGCTCACCTGGAACTTCTTCTTGGCCACGAAATACTGCATGCGCCGGAGAACCTTAATGGTGGCTCGGTGGTGCTCCCGCAGCCTGGGGGGAGGAGGGGAGAGCCGTGAGGCGGGGAAGAAGCAGCCCCCCCTTCCATGGGGGCCCGGGGTGGGGGTGCTGAGAGACCGCCCTGCGCTTCCCAGAGGTCAAGGGCAGCCTCGCTGTAGGGCCCCGCGGGAAGGAGGAGCGTCCGGGACCTGCGGACCCCCAAGGAAAAGGTCCCCAGGCCCCGGCTCCCCCGGCCTCCCCCGCCCCGGCCCGGCCGTCCGCTCCTTGTTTATGGTGCACGTTTATAGGACACGCTCTGAGTAGGGCAGGGGCGGGGGGCAGGGGACCAGGCCCTTGGGCAGGGCTGCTCTCCCCCGCTTCCCCAGCTCCCACCTTCCTCAGCTCATCGGGAGCTGCCCCCAATGCGGAAAACCCTCCGGGGTCTGTGGGAGGGAGGGGGGGTGGGCCAGGCTGACCCAGGAGGGTCCCGGGCTGCGCCCACGCCAGTCTCTCCCCCCCCCCCCCAGGCTCAGAGAGGAGCAGGCTCCGGGCAGGGACCAGCTTTCTCGGGGACACTCATAGGCTCGCCGGGCCCCCGGCCCCATTTTACGGGTGGGAACACTGATCCTCAGGGAGGAAGTCATTCCTCTCTGCTCATGTAGCTCATGGGAGTCACAGACAGAACTTGAACTCGGGCTTTCCTGCCTCGGAGACCAGAGTTTGCTCCCCTCCAGACTGACTTTCTGCCTGGCTCAGTGTGCGCCCATTTTAAAGATGAGAACATTTTCTGATGCTATGGGTTGAGATCAGGATGGCGCGGCCCCCAAAGAGGGAGGTTTTAGGGGCAAAGAAGGAGCTCGAGGATGCGGAGGTGGGATGGCTCCTGCCCTGGGCTGCCCGGGGCCCTTCGGGCCGGCCCGAGGCTCTGGGCTCCCCCTCCTCACGGGGGAAGTGAGACCCCCCAGCCCTGCCCAGAGCCGGGTGGAGGGGGAGTAAGTTCTGGCAGGACTGGGGGGAGGGGGGCAAACCCCGGCGGGACGTGGGGGGGGGGACAAAGCCCAATGGACAGGGGGCAAAGCCCGGCAGGATGGGGGGGGACAAAGTGCAGCGGGATGGGGGGGGCTCTGCGGGGTGCCACTGACTCGGGGGCTCCCGCAGGCCCGGGAGAGGTCCCTAAGGCAGTGACTGGGCGCGGGCCGGCCGAGCCCTTGGAGCCGCTGCCCGTTTCCGCATCATCGAATGCCAATAAATCGCCCTTTGTGGGCGGCCGTTTGTGGATAAGCGGCTTCTTCATGCCCGGCCAGCGCCTTATTTCTGAGGCCCCATTAATACTTTCAGAAAGAGCTCCAGGCCAGACTAATTAGATTTGCATTTGCCCTGGCCCCTCCCCCAGCCCTAATGAGCCGCCGGGGGGGGGGGGGGGGGGGGGGGGCCTTTGTGAAGGGGGCCTCCCTCCCGTTCCCACGTCTGTCCCAGCAGGCCCCGGCCCCGGGCCCGGAGAACAAGGCCGGCCCTTTGAGTCCATCTGGCCTGTCTCGCTGGGCGGACTCCCGGGGAGCCGGGAGGGAGCGGGCCCGGGCCGGGGTGGGAGGGCGACGGGAGCTCTCTGTGCTCCCCCGCCCCGGCCCGGAGGGGACTCGGCCCAAACGTCCTTCAGAGACAGGCGGGTGCCAGGCCCGCCCGCCCGGGCCCCCCCTCCAAACGTCCGCTCCTCCCTCGTCCCGGCTGAGCTGCTGCCCGGCCTGACCCCGGCCCTGGAAGGAGCAGCCCCGGGCCCCTCCGGGCCCACCAGCCCCGGGCCCCTCCGGGCCCACCAGCCCCGGCCCCTCCGGGCCCACCAGCCCCGGCCCCTCCGGGCCCACCAGCCCCGGCCCGCTCCGGGCCCACCAGCCCCGGCCCCCTCCGGGCCCACCAGCCCCGGCCCCCTCCGGGCCCACCAGCCCCGGCCCGCTCCGGGCCCACCAGCCCCGGCCCCTCCGTGCCCACCAGCCCCGGCCCCTCCGGTTCCACGCCCCGGCCCCTCCGGGCCCGCCCTTCTGCATCAGAGGTCCTCTCGGCCCCCCGCCCCCATGGCCCGGCCTGGCAGGGACCCGGAGCTGGGGCAGAGGAGAGAGACAGCCTCGGCCTTGGGCCCCGGCCCACCCCCCACCCCCCACGGCCCAGGGAGAGGAATCCCCAGCAGGAGCCTCGCCGGGCAGGGGAGACGGCGTGGGGAGGACGAGACCCCGATCCAGGCTGGGTTAGGCCCCGTGACCTTGGACACCTCAGGGAACTTCAGCTTCCTCATCCGCAAAATGGGGCCAATGGTCTCTGGGCCGGGGGCGGGCCTGCCTGGGAGAGGGCGGGGAGGCTGCGGGTCAGCACCTCAGAACTCGGGGGGTCGGGGAGAGAGGGCGGGGCGGCGGGGGGCACCTCTCCCTCACCCCGTCATCTGGGAGCAGGCGCCCCCCGCGGCCCGGCCCCTCCGTCTCCCTCAGAGAGCTCATCATTAAAGGGGGGGCTGCCGAGGTCATTACAGGCCACGCCTGGCTCCAGCTCCAGATGCTCAGTGTGCCCACCTCTGGCTGGGAGGGGGCGAGGCTCAGACAAGCCCAGGGAGGCTGCTCCAGGCCCAGGGAGGCTGGTTAGAGCCCAGGGAGGCCGGTCTGGGCCCAGGGAGGCTGGTTAGAGCCCAGGGAGGCTGGTCTGGGCCCAGGGAGGACAGTCTGGGCCCAGGGAGGACAGTTTAGGCCCAGGGAGGCTGGTCTGGGCCCAGGGAGGCTGGTCTGGGCCCAGGGAGGACGGTCTGGGCCCAGGGAGGACAGTCTGGGCCCAGGGAGGCTGGTCTGGGCCCGGGGAGGCTGCTCCGGGCCCAGGGAGGACGGTCTGAGCCCCAGGGAGGCCGGTCAGAGCCCAGGGAGGCTGCTCCGGGCCCAGGGAGGCTGCTCCGGGCCCAGGGAGGACAGTCTGGGCCCAGGGAGGCCGCTCTGAGAACTTGGCACGGGGCAGCTGTTGCATTCACGTGGCAGCGTGCTTAGAGCAAGCTCCCTGCCCACGCAGAAGGGCCGCCTGCCCCCCGCGCACCCACTTGCGCATCTGCCCACCTGCCTGCTCATTTCCAGGCCCGTTTACGCGCCCGCCCACATGACTGAGGCTCTGGGCCTTCCACGGCCCAGGCTGGCTCGGGCTCCCGCTTCCCGCTCCAGCCCCGGGTTCTGGGCTTAGCCCGAGGGAGGACGGGCAGAGCTCGGAGCCTCAGCAGCGGGGCCGGTCCCTGGCCCAGGGAAGCGCGGCCTCCTCCCAGCTCTCCCCTTCCCGTCCCCCGGGCTCTCCCAGGCCCGGCCCCTTCCCTTTTTCAGGCACTGACGGCCCCCCCTCCCCTAGGGGAGTCACAAGCCCCCGCGGCTTCTCCCCAGCCCCCGATTTATCTGGTTAAATGTGGCGGAGATCTGGGGTCTGGGGGGGAGGCGGGGCAGGGCGCTGGGGTGCAACTTCAGGACTCTGAGCTTCAGCTCTCCGGGTCCGGCCCTGGCCTCTCCCCCTCTTCCCCCCCCCCACGCCCCAACACGGGGAAGGGGCTGCCACCGGATCTCTCCCACGTGCAGGCCGGGAGGGGCCCGAGTCCCCCAGGATGAAGCGCCCTAAGCCCCCGCCCCACGACCTGCTGCTAGGGAGCGATGGAGACCCCCCGGCCGGCAGATCCGGAGCCACCCCGGGGGCAGTGGGGCAGGGGGGCCGGTGGGGGAGGCTCTAAATGCGGCTGCCAACAATTATTGTCTAAGCCCTGCCCGGGAGGCCCACCGTGCCCTCCGGCCCTTCGGGGGTTCTAAAGGGCAGAAGCAGGGCCAGGCCCAGACACTTACTAGGACCCCGGGCGAGTCAGTTTATCCTGGTGTGCCTCAGTTTCCCCTTCTGTCCAAGGGCCTCTGACCCCCCTCCCAGTCTGAAATCCCTCGGGGCGGCTGTTGACATGACTGCTTCTCCTGGCCCCAAGCCTTCTGTGACCCCCTCCCCCACTGCTTTGGCCCTCGGGGGCCCCTCCCACTCAGGGCGGGGCCCCAGGCCCACATTCCAGCACAGCCCCCCCAGGATGGAGATTCCTCGGCCGAGAAGGCTCCATCTGGCCTCCAAACGGGGACTTCCCTTTCCCATGGATCCCGGGAACCCAGTCCCATGACCCGGGGGTCACCATCTGCTCCGTTACCCTGGCACAATGCCTGTCTGCTCGGAGGCGCTGCCAGCCCCCTTCCCTCCCCAGAGGCAGCCAGGACGCGCCGGCCCCAGAGGGTTTTCCCGGGATATAACGAGCCGGCTCCTCGGGGGCCGTCCGGGCCGGCTGGACCTTCTGCCCAGGCCCCCTTCAGCCACGCCGGGAGCCGGGAGCACCCCCCCCTCAGTGCAGACTACTGGGAGCACCACCCCCCGGGGTGTGGGTCACCACAGCCGGGAGCACCGCCCCCCAGAGTGCAGACCCCTGGGAGCACCACCCCTGGGGCAACATGGGTAGAACCCTCTGGGCAGTGGTGACCTCGGGTGACTGCCCAGCCCAGAACATCCAGGGCCCCCTGGCCCAGCTCGGCCTTCACTGTCACGTCACCGAGGGGGGCTCTCCCACATCGGGTCCCCCTCCTCTCGTCTGCACGTGGAAAACAGCCGCCCGAGCTCGCCCGGCCTCTGCGGCCCGGCCCCCCCCTCCCGGCCCAGCCTCTCCATCCTCCCCGCACCCCCTCCCCCCGGCCCCTGCCCAAAGCCCCTTCCTGGGACCTGCCTGCGGGGCTGGGATGGAAGGCGCCCCCTTGGCCCGGGCTGCTCCGTGGGCACAGACACAGCCCGGGGCGAGGCCCTTCCCGGCAGAGCCCCCAGGCCCGGGAGCTCGCGGCCTCCCTGCCCCGCCCGGACCCCTGGTAGTGCCCCGCCTCTCCCCGCCCCCACCCCCCAATCCGGTGCCACGCGGCGACCTCCGTATCTGGGAAGGGGCTCCCGGGGCGGGGGCTGCCGTGTGAAACCTCCTGAGTCACAGCCAGAGCGCGGGTCAGGAGGCCCCGAGAGCCCCCGGGAGGTGCTCTCTGTCTCTGTCTCTGCCTGACATGGGGGGAGACGGAGGCTCGGGCGAGCGGAGGAGCCGGGGAGTCCCGAGCAGTGGGGGACAGCCTCCCCCGCCCCCCAGGTCCTGCAGACCCCGCAGAGCTGGGCGCCCCAAGCAGAACGGGGGGCGGGGCTGTGGCCCCCAGAAGGGGGGTTTGTCTGTGTCTGGGCCCTCACGGCCGGGCCCACAGCTGCCGCCCCCGCCCCGGCCCCGTTACAACTTAACATAGGCGGGTTCTCAGGGAAAGGCGCCCGGCTTCCAAGGGCCTCCTCGTTCCCCACAGAGCGCGCAGGACGGGGGCCTTCTCATGGGCCGGACCCCGGCCAGTCACGGGCAGGCTGGATTTCCCGCTCAGAAAAAGGAAAGTGGGAGCCTTATGTGCCGGCCCAGGGGCAGGGCTGGGGGGGGTCCCCATGAGCCGAGACCCCCCCCCCGGGACTCCCGGAGAAGGGGAGCCCCGGCGCAGCGGGACTGGGCTAGAAGCCGGGGCTGGGAGGGACAGCCCAAGACCATTAAGACGGGGGGGGGGGGAGGTGAGAAGGGGGGGCGACCAATCGGGGGCAGGGAGGCCTTAGGGCGCCCAGAGCACAAAGATCAGCCCTAAGGGAGCGGGCAGAGGAGCCTCAGAGCTTGGAGCACTGGAGGTGACCTTAGAGACGGCCCCTTGGTTTAAAGAGGAAGAGCCTGAGGGCCAGTGTGGGGCAAGACCTTGCCCAAGGTCCCAGGGTCAGGACTGGCACTCGGGTCTCTTGCTTGGCAGCCCATAGTCTGGCATCTCCCGGCCCATCCCTGCTAGCTTCCTGACCCTGGCGCGGAGGGCGGAGGTCTGCCTTCCGGCCCGGGGCCCCACAGCTTACTCAGGATGGACACGGAACAGGGAAAGTGTTGTATGGGTGCCCCCTCAAAGGGGCAGCCTCCCTACCAGGCAGGCCTCGGGGGGTGGGAGGAGGGCACCGTGGGGGGGAGGACAGCGAGGGAGGAGGGCACTGTGGGGGGTGGGAGGAGGGCACCGTGCGGGGCAGCCGGGCGGGCATCTGCCAGGGGGCTCTGCAGACATCCTGCACAATCATCACGTTTGTCCGAGGCAGGGCCGCCCCCGGCCACACATTGGGGGATTGTTCCCGCTGACGCAGGCCCTGCGGCCCGAGGTCAGAGGGCCCCCATTACGGGGCTGGGAGGGGAGAGGCGGCCGGGGGGGACAGACGCACAAGCCTGCGTGCTTTCTGCGCGCTCCGCCTGCCCTCTGGCCCCCGGAGTGAGCCCGGGACGGAGGCCGGGGTGAGCGGGGGCCCGGGGAGCTCTCGGGGACAAACATTCTCTGTCCGGCTCCCGGGCCCAGCCGCCACTCTCGCCGGCCTTTGGAGGAGGGCTCAGCTGGGGGGCGCAGGCCGGCCACTCCCACTCCTCCCTGGCCCACCTGCCTGGGATCTGCAGAAAAAAAGGAAGAACAGAAACAACTCTCACACCCCCTGCAGGTGGGGGCAGGGGGGCAGGGAGGGGGGAGGCGCCGGTTCTAGGTTCAAAGTAGAGGCAGAGAACAAGGGGTCCCAGCGGGAGGCCCCGGGCGTCCAGGGGAACCGCAGAAAAGGTCTGCATGTGAGTCTTCCCGAACCTTGTAAGGGCATGGAGACAGTGGTTAGCTTTTACAGATGTGGAAACTGAGGCAGCGGGGAAGAGGCCGGCTGGTCCCTTATCGGGGCTAGTCAGTGCTGAGGCAGAAACCAAACTTTTCTGCTCCCCCCCAACCCTCATCCAGAGCCCCGCCCCCATCCCATGAGGTGGTGAGGTGTTCCTGGCACACAGTGGGTGCTTAGTCCTGGCACACAGTGGGCGCTTAATCTGTGCTCGTGCCTTTCCCCCCTCCTCCCTTCCCAGGCTTCCTCTCGTGGGCCGGCAGCATTCAGAGTGGGGGCAGAAGGCCCGAGGGTCCTCTGGGGACCCTCTGTTCCACCCTAAAGTCCGTGAGTGCCACCAGAGGCAAATCGGGACGGCCCGTGGCCCCCGGGCCCGGACTGGGCGGGATCCGGAGCCCTCCCGAGGCCGGTCAGTCCCAAGCAATGCATCGGGAGCCTGGGGAGTCCCCACCGGCTTCAACTCAAACCCGCTCCAGCAGCATTTATGGAGCACTAAGCAGCAGCTCGCAGGTCCCCGAGGGCAGGGGGTCGCGCCAGCCGCCCGAGGGGCCCAATAAATGCCCGCGTGGGATGGCAAAGCCCAGGGCAGCCTGGAGGGGGCCGGAAGCCGCATCTCTGGGAGCAGGGGGCGGGGGCAAGGCCGCCTTGGGCCCCCCTTCAGCCTCCGGCCAGGAGCCACCGGGCCGGAGAAAAGCCTGAGCTGAGCCCGGCCCAGAGAGGGCCTGGGCAGGTGGGAGAGCGGCATCCAAAGGCTCTGGGCTGCCCATTCATTCTCTAAGCCGCAGCTGGGCCCTTTGTGAGCAGTTTGGAGCACCTGCGGGAAGCACTGGAGGCCAAGTCAAGCCCTGGGGGGGCTGCCCCCGCTTTCTAAGAGCCTGTCCTGACTGCGGGGGCTCTCCGAGCCAGGCCGGCCCTTCCCGTGGGGGGCGCGGGGGCGGTCTTTCTAACGGAGGGCAGGGGGGCAGTCCGGGGGGGCCGGGGGCGGGGGGCCAGAGGCAGTCTGGGGAGCCCAGGGGGGCCGGGGCAGTCTGGGGAGGTCCGGGGGGTGTGGGGCAGTCGGGGGGCACGGAGGCAGGGGGCTGGGGAGGCAGGGGGCAGTCCGGGGGGCCCAATGGCCGATAGGAGGCGGGCCGGGGGCTCTGGGGGCGGGAAGGCTGCTGCGGGGACTGTCCCACGGCCGGACACTGGCGGTCTGTCCAGCCTCAGGATCCGCCTGCCCTCGCTTGGCAACAGCTGGGGCCTCCGGCCTCTGCCAACAGCTGGTCAGCCCAGCAGCAGGTGAGCGACCAAGGGGGCGGCAGCTGTTGCAGAGGAAGGGCCGGGGCCGGGCCGGGGGAGGCTGGATGGGCCGGGAAGGAGGAAGAGCAGGGCTGCTAGAGTCAGGAGACAGAAGGAATGGAAAATCTGGGCGCTAATCAGACAAGGGGCGTCTCTGCCAGCCCCCCAGGTGCCAGGGCTGGGTGCGGGGGAGGAGGGCCCGGGGCCCGGCGGGGGGGGGGGGTGAGGGGTGGGAGGGAGGGGCTTCCCCCTCCAGCCCCTCAGAGGGCGCCAAGGCAGAGAGCGACGGAGACCTGGGCAGCCGCGGGCCGCCCTCTGCACTGAATCAGGGCCGGGGGAGGGGGAGGCCTGGGAGGGCCCGTCCCTTCTGGAGCCTGTTCTTTTCCGGGGCTTCCAGAGCACAGAGGAGCAGCCCCTGCCCAGGCAGGTGCCAGGAGAAGCGGCCCTGGGTCCGGGAAGCCTCCTTCCGGGGCTGGGGCTGCGGGGGGGGGGGGCAATGCTAGGAGGGGCCCAGCTCAAAAAGGTCCCGGCACAGAGTCTGGGACGCCCCAAGCCCGGGCACAAAGCCTCTGGCCAGTGGCAAGAGCCCAGTGCAAAGGCTGGCCTTGGCCCCCAGGCCCCACCTGGGATTCTGAAGACAACAACCTTGGGGGCAGAAGGAGGAGGAGAATGAATTCTAGGGAGGGAGCTTTGGGAGGCTCCCCCAGGCTTAAAGCTTCCCCCCAACTTTCCCAAGGACCCCGTATCCTTGCGTGCTCCGCCGAAAGTCCAGGGGCCAGCAGAGGAGCTGCCCGGCTGTCCCACAAACCCCCCCGGCCCGGACAGCGGGGTCCCACAGATTCCCAGGACTCCACAGCACACACCAAGGCACCAAGAAGCTTTCTGCATAATAAACACTTGAGTTTGGCCCACAGCACTCCCACTTGCCCCTGCTGGGGTGAGGGATGAAGGGAAGGCCCCCCAGGCTGCTCGAGGGTGCTCTGCCCACCTTCCCCTCCCACCTTAACCTCGGTCCTGGTCCCGGCTGGGTTTGCTCCCGGGTGACCCATCTCCAGCCAGAATACAAACCAAGGCTTTTCATCAGGAGGGGGCCGGGGGGGGGGGGTGAGGGGTGGGAGGGAGGGGCTTCCCCCTCCAGCCCCTCAGAGGGCGCCAAGGCAGAGAGCGACGGAGACCTGGGCAGCCGCGGGCCGCCCTCTGCACTGAATCAGGGCCGGGGAGAGGGGGAGGCCTGGGAGGGCCCGTCCCTTCTGGAGCCTGTTCTTTTCCGGGGCTTCCAGAGCACAGAGGAGCAGCCCCTGCCCAGGCAGGTGCCAGGAGAAGCGGCCCTGGGTCCGGGAAGCCTCCTTCCGGGGCTGGGGCTGCGAGGGGGGGGGGCAATGCTAGGAGGGGCCCAGCTCAAAAAGGTCCCGGCACAGAGTCTGGGACGCCCCAAGCCCGGGCACAAAGCCTCTGGCCAGTGGCAAGAGCCCAGTGCAAAGGCTGGCCTTGGCCCCCAGGCCCCACGTGGGATTCTGAAGACAACAACCTTGGGGGCAGAAGGAGGAGGAGAATGAATTCTAGGGAGGGAGCTTTGGGAGGCTCCCCCAGGCTTAAAGCTTCCCCCCAACTTTCCCAAGGACCCCGTATCCTTGCGTGCTCCGCCAGAAAGTCCAGGGGCCAGCAGAGGAGCTGCCTGGCTGTCCCACAACCCCCCCGGCCCGGACAGCGGGGTCCCACAGATTCCCAGGACTCCACAGCACACACCAAGGCACCAAGAAGCTTTCTGCATAATAAACACTTGAGTTTGGCCCACAGCACTCCCACTTGCCCCTGCTGGGGTGAGGGATGAAGGGAAGGCCCCCCAGGCTGCTCGTGGGTGCTCTGCCCACCTTCCCCTCCCACCTTAACCTCGTTCCTGGTCCTGGCTGGGTTTGCTCCCGGGTGACCCATCTCCAGCCAGAATACAAACCAAGGCTTTTCATCAGGAGGGGGCCGGGGGGGGGGGGTGTGTGGGGGGTGGGGGGAGGAGATGGAATGGAGATTTAATCCTTTGCTGTCTGAAAAGCTTCCTGGAAAGAACCCAAAAGCAGTGTTTACCCTGTCCCTGCCCCCATCCCCTGGTCCTGACTCCTTTAGCTGTGTGTGTGTGTGTGTGTGTGTGTGTGTGTGTGTGCGCGTGCGCGTGAGTGTGAGCACACACTTGCCCATGATCTTAAACACGGAGGAGAGCAGCCGGCCGTGAGTGCACTTGTGCTAGTCCAGTCCCATGGCACTGACCCAGGCCCTCCTCACTCCCACCCTTGGATCAGATACATGTGAATGAGAAGCAGGAGAGAAGGGGGTCCTCAGACCCCCAAGCCACGGGCCCCGAGGCCGGTCTGGGTCTGCCCCATTCACACCCTGCCCACCTGCCCATCTGCTGATCTCAGAGCCCGAGGCTGCAGCCAGAACGACGGGGAAGCCTGGGCCCAGCTCCCTCACCTGGACTAGAGGAGACTCCCTTCGGAGGAGAGAGGATGGGAAATCCTGCTCCGAGCCCCAGTCGGGGAGCTGGGGAGGAGCCGGGGAACAGATCTAGGGCCAGAAGGGCCGGGGCCCGGCGGGGGGGGGGTGAGGGGTGGGAGGGAGGGGCTTCCCCCTCCAGCCCCTCAGAGGGCGCCAAGGCAGAGAGCGACGGAGACCTGGGCAGCCGCGGGCCGCCCTCTGCACTGAATCAGGGCCGGGGGAGGGGGAGGCCTGGGAGGGCCCGTCCCTTCTGGAGCCTGTTCTTTTCCGGGGCTTCCAGAGCACAGAGGAGCAGCCCCTGCCCAGGCAGGTGCCAGGAGAAGCGGCCCTGGGTCCGGGAAGCCTCCTTCCGGGGCTGGGGCTGCGGGGGGGGGGGGCAATGCTAGGAGGGGCCCAGCTCAAAAAGGTCCCGGCACAGAGTCTGGGACGCCCCAAGCCCGGGCACAAAGCCTCTGGCCAGTGGCAAGAGCCCAGTGCAAAGGCTGGCCTTGGCCCCCAGGCCCCACCTGGGATTCTGAAGACAACAACCTTGGGGGCAGAAGGAGGAGGAGAATGAATTCTAGGGAGGGAGCTTTGGGAGGCTCCCCCAGGCTTAAAGCTTCCCCCCAACTTTCCCAAGGACCCCGTATCCTTGCGTGCTCCGCCGGAAAGTCCAGGGGCCAGCAGAGGAGCTGCCCGGCTGTCCCACAAACCCCCCCGGCCCGGACAGCGGGGTCCCACAGATTCCCAGGACTCCACAGCACACACCAAGGCACCAAGAAGCTTTCTGCATAATAAACACTTGAGTTTGGCCCACAGCACTCCCACTTGCCCCTGCTGGGGTGAGGGATGAAGGGAAGGCCCCCCAGGCTGCTCGAGGGTGCTCTGCCCACCTTCCCCTCCCACCTTAACCTCGGTCCTGGTCCCGGCTGGGTTTGCTCCCGGGTGACCCATCTCCAGCCAGAATACAAACCAAGGCTTTTCATCAGGAGGGGGCCGGGGGGGGGGGGGGTGTGTGGGGGGTGGGGGGAGGAGATGGAATGGAGATTTAATCCTTTGCTGTCTGAAAAGCTTCCTGGAAAGAACCCAAAAGCAGTGTTTACCCTGTCCCTGCCCCCATCCCCTGGTCCTGACTCCTTTAGCTGTGTGTGTGTGTGTGTGTGTGTGTGTGTGTGTGCGCGTGCGCGTGAGTGTGAGCACACACTTGCCCATGATCTTAAACACGGAGGAGAGCAGCCGGCCGTGAGTGCACTTGTGCTAGTCCAGTCCCATGGCACTGACCCAGGCCCTCCTCACTCCCACCCTTGGATCAGATACATGTGAATGAGAAGCAGGAGAGAAGGGGGTCCTCAGACCCCCAAGCCACGGGCCCCGAGGCCGGTCTGGGTCTGCCCCATTCACACCCTGCCCACCTGCCCATCTGCTGATCTCAGAGCCCGAGGCTGCAGCCAGAACGACGGGGAAGCCTGGGCCCAGCTCCCTCACCTGGACTAGAGGAGACTCCCTTCGGAGGAGAGAGGATGGGAAATCCTGCTCCGAGCCCCAGTCGGGGAGCTGGGGAGGAGCCGGGGAACAGATCTAGGGCCAGAAGGGCCCGGGACTTCACTGAGCCCTCACAGACTTCACGTGACCCTGCTCAAGGTCCCAGGCAGAGCTCAGCAGAGGCAGGACTTGAACTTATCAAATGGTCAGAAAAGCAGCTCCCCAACCTCCCAGCATATGCACACACACACACACACACACACACACACACACACACACACGCTCACACACACTCACACACATGCTCACATGCACACACACATGCTCACATACACACACTTGCACATACTCACACACACATGCTCACATGCACACACACTCACACACACGCTCTCACACTCACACAGATTTGTGCTTTAGGAAAATCATGAACTGAATGGAGGATGAATTGGAATGGGGAGAGACTAAGGACGGAGACCTCCCCTTTGCTGTCCTGATCGTCATTGAAATGCTTTAGGTGTGAGAGGACAAAGGCCGGAAACAGAGTGGGGGTGGGGTCAGAGAGAAAGGGACAAATTGAAGAGATATTGCAGAGGTGAAATCTACCAGAGATGCTGCAGAGGTGAAATCTACCAGAGATGTTGCAGAGGTGAAATATACCAGAGATGCTGCAGAGGTGAAATCTACCAGAGATGCTGCAGAGGTGAAATCGACCAGAGATGTTGCAAAGGTGAAATCCAGGAGAAATGCTATAGAGGTGAAATCTACCAGAGATGCTGCAGAGGTGAAATCTACCAGAGATGCTGCAGAGGTGAAATCTATCAGAGATGCTGCAGAGGTGAAATCGACCAGAGATGTTGCAAAGGTGAAATCCAGGAGAAATGCTATAGAGGTGAAATCTACCAGAGATGCTGCAGAGGTGAAATCTACCAGAGATGCTGCAGAGGTGAAATCTACCAGAGATGCTGCAGAGGTGAAATCGACCAGAGATGTTGCAAAGGTGAAATCCAGGAGAAATGCTATAGAGGTGAAATCTATCAGAGATGCTGCAGAGGTGAAATCTTACCAGAGATGCTGCAGAGGTGAAATCTACCAGAGATGCTGCAGAGGTGAAATCTATCAGAGATGCTGCAGAGGTGAAATTTACCAGAATGCTGCAGAAGTGAAATCAACAAGACCTGGAATCCTACTGGATATGGGAAGGGGTGAGAGAGAGTGAGAAGGCCAGAGTGATTCCTAGATGGGGAGGCTGAGGGATGAAATGATTGGGGTGTCCTCCCTACATAGTAATAAGGAAGCAGAAATTGGTTTATGGGGAAAGATAACGAATTCTGTTTTGGACATATTGAAAATAAGATTTCTTGTGGATGTATAGTTTGAGATGTCTGAAAGGCAATTAGAGATGTGAGAGTGGAGGTCGGTGGACAAGTCAGGAAAGGTAGATTTGAGAGTCATTAGCAGAGAGGAAGATAATCTTTAAATCCACGGGAGCTGATCATTTAATGAAACAGTTGAAAGAAGTCATTCATTTTGGACCCCTGCTGTAATCCACCAGTAGTAATTAATTTCATAGAATTGTATCCAAATTCTGTATATAAGGTCCCACAGCTGTGAGCAGCAGCTTTTAAGTTCACTTGCTTAACTATAGGAAGTTAAGTAAAAATCCTCCACCCTTGTTTTGCCTTGTGATGGTGACCAAACTCAGTGTGGTAGAGATGGGGTGGAAAGTCCCCAAGACATATCTGTGCCTCCGGACCGATCAGCCGTCCAACAGGAGCAGACGCCCATCCTATGATCACTTAGGTCACTGACTGACAGTTTGTACCATATCTTCCAGCCTAGTTTAAAGCCTGCCCATCTTGTGTGGAGATATTCCTTGCTTCATCCAACTTGTGACTACTGCCATATTATTTAGCTTTTTCAGTGGAATTATTTTACATTTGCTATAGTTGTCCCAGAATGACTGGGCATCTGGCCTTATCCAAGTAGGGGCCTGGAATGAGAGGGCATCTCAGATCCTGGGGAATATCTGAGGGCCACTTCACTACAAGGGACCATGGCCCCTTTAACAAAGTGCCACTGGCTCAGTCTTCTGCCTCAGTCTGGCTTATTGTAGGTGGGGCAATTGTAATTCTTTTATATAAAAGAATAAATGAAGAGATCCAGGCCAGGCCTCCTAATGGGTACCTATGCTTATGTGATTGCAGGAGGATTCCACAAAGGAGACAGAGAAAGAGCAACGAGGGAGGGAGGAAGAGAATGAGGAAGTGTGGTGTGTATGTGTGTGAGTGTGCGTGTGGCTATGTATGTGTGTGAATGTGTGTGTGTGTGTGTGTGAGTGTGTGTGTGTGTGCCTGTGTGAGTGTGTGTGTGTGTGTGTGTATACCAAGAAAAACTGAGTATAATGCTATCGGGGAGAAACAGGCCTTCCCAGCTTTCCTAATGAGAAATCAGAGATGCGGAGGAAATCTGAAGCTCAAACCCAGGAGTGAAGAAAGACATAAGTAAATGGGAATTTAGATTATTGACTAACCAGGGATAAAGCGCTTCCGTTCTAATATGGCGAGATGAAACAAGGGATCCTCTAGACTCTCATCAGCTGAGTTCATGGAGGGGAGTCCAACCAGGAAGTGCTTCTGTTACGTCTTAATGATCTTTAGAAAAGGATAGAATGAAAGGGGGAAAGGAATACATGGAGGGCAGAGGAAAAGCTCAAGAGAGACATCTACATAAGCAAGGTGCACGTGCAGACAGCTATAGAAACGAAGGGAGAAGGGCCGACACTTGAACCTCATTCTCATCTCAAAGGAAGGATGCGTGTACACACACAGGCACACACTCACGCACACATTCACACACTCGTTCACACACTCACACTTGCACACATACACACATATTCAGACACACTCACACACACATTCACACATACACACTCACTTGCACACATACACACACATATTCACACACACACTTATACTCACACACACACATTCACACTCACACTTGCACACATACACACACACTCATTCACACACACTTCCATACATATTCACACACTCACACATACATTCACACTCACATTTGCACACATATTCACACACACTCACTCACACATATTCACACACACTCACTCACACACATTCACACACACACACACACACACACACAGAGGCACTAAGGGAAGGTTTCACCGATACAGCTCTTTAGGGATCTCTCCGTTCCTGACCACATTGGGAAGCACCAAGGTCCAGATGTGATTTCTGCAGCTGGAGGACTGACGCCCACCGCCCACCCTGGGGGACCTCAAGGTGAGTGACAAAGGTCGGGAGAGCCAAGGTGAGGAAAGCTGGCTAAGGCTCTGGAGCTGGCGGCTTCTCTCCCGTCCTTCCTTGGGCTCAGACACTATACGCCAGGTATGGTTTGAGCAGGGCAGAGGAGAGCCAAGTGACTCAACTATCCGACGTCGCCAAGCCTCCCCCCGAATATTCCCCAAGTTAAAGCCTCTCAGGCTGGTTCGGTCTCTTGGTCCTGTACCATCCTGAGCACCTCCGGCCCCTTTGGCTTGTCAACGGCCTCCCTCAGAGCCAGCACCCAGCACTCACCCAGTACCGAGGCGGGCCTGACGAGCACAGGCCTTCTCCGGACCCGCTGCCGTCCGGCGCCCCTGCGCCGCTTGGGGCCGGGAAGCCGACTTTTGGGACCCGAGGCACAGCTTTCTGTTTTCTCTCAGTTTCTCCTTCCTCTGATTTGGGCCAGAGCTGGTCCCTCCCGGGGCACACGCCTCCTCCCCCATCCAAGTCAGCGAAGGAAACATCCCGCCCTCCTGTTCCCAGGTGAGAGAGCCCAGGAAGCTGCTGCTGCTCTGAGGCCTCGCCAAGCTGCGTGATTTGGCCGGAGGAGACAAACAGCAAGGGTCCGAGACGCAGCGGGGCCTGGGACGCAGCGGGGTCCAAGACGCAGAGGGGCCCGGGACGCAGCGGGGCCCGGGACAGAGCAGGGGCTGGGACAGAGCAGGGGCCGGGACAGAGCAGGGGCCGGGACAGAGCAGGGGCCGGAACAGGCCGGGGGACTTGCTCAGGGTCACAGCAAATACCGGAGGCAAAGTCCAAAGCGGGCTCTCCCTCGCTCCCGGCACTCTGTCCCAGAGCCACCCTCAGCCTCTGACCGAGGGAGGAGGAAGCCGGAGCCCAGCTCCCAGGGGGTTCGAGAGGCCGGGCGGCCTGTGGGCAGGCCAGAGCTCAGCCCCAGGGAGTCCGGCCTCCCCTCCTCCACACCCTCTAGTGGCTGGCAGCCAGAGGTAGGGGAGACCAGTCCGGCCTTGACTTTTCCCTTGGCCGGGGAGAGGGGGACCCTGCCTCCCCGCCCTCCCTTCCCAGCTGCCGGGCATTGTGTGGGGCCGGGGCTCTGGGCCCTCGCTCTCCTTGGCAGCCAGAGAAAGATGCCAAAAAAGAGGCCGCGGCAGCCAGGCAGGGGACGGGGGGGAGCTGGCAGAGGCAGCGAGACCATGTGTCGGGGGAGAGGAGGGGGCCTGGCAACCGGGCAGGGTGGGCTCTGTGGGAGGGTGGGCGCTGGCAAGAGAGCCAAAGCAGAGCCCCCACACAAAGCCTGCCCGCCGGGAACAAGCATTGTGTGGGCCCTGAAAGCCCCTCGCCCACCCTGGGCACTGGCAGCCCGGCTCATTTTTATTCCCTCAGCCCTTTCCCTCCGGGGAGGAGGAGGGGACCGACGATTGGGGTCAGCCACCCCCCCACGGCCCGGGCCCCTCCGCAGGAGCACCCACGGCTGGGCGGCCGGGCCCGGGGCTACGGGGCGCAGGCCCCGCTGCCACCCTCGGCATGGCTTGGCCCCGGAGGCAGTGCCATGGGAGGGGGCATTGGGGGGCTCCCACCGGGCACTCTCAGGCCCCTCCCTCATCCCTCTCCGGCTCTTTCCATTCTGAGAACGAAGTCTCTTTTGATTCTCCTTGGCAGCCGCTGCCAGCCAGCCCAGGGGCTGCAAGTTGGGAAGCGCGGCTTCCTCGCATTCACAGGCTCCGGGTAAGTCGGCCTGAAAGGAGGCCTGGGGGTGGGGCCGAGGTGGGAGGGGCCCTCGGGGGGCACCTCTACGCCACGGGGCCCCCGGAAGGACACACGGCCGCCCTCGAACAAGGAGCCAGGTGCCAGGCTGTCCTGGGCACGGGCCCGTCCTCGCCTCCCCTTTCTGCCATCCCAGCCACACTCACCCTCTCCCAGGAGGCCCCCGGGGGGCTGTGAGCCCCCTTGGGTGCGACAGTCAGTGCTCTATGTTCCAAGGGCCCCCTGGAGATGGAGAGTGCAGGGGAAACCGGTCCTGCCCCGCTCAGCGGGCCAGCGGCTGGAGCCTGCTTCGGGATCATGCTTCTTATGCGCTCTGGGCAAGCACTGGCTCCGCTCCCCCAGTTTCCTGGCAAGCGCCACCACCCGTGCTACAACGACCCTCCTCCCTCCCGGGCCCCGGACGGGGGTCCTGGTCCCCTTCCATTTACAGCGCCCCCTCTGGTCAGCCAACCGAGCCACACTCTCACCCCTGGGGCAGCGGCCTGGAGACCCGGGAGCGGCGAGGGTGTGATGGGGAGGCCCCATCTGGTGCTGAGACGGCTCCTGGAGGGGCTGCTGCCTCAGTCTCCCCCTCCGACCCATCCCCCATTAGCTGCCAAGAGACTCCTTCGGTCCCCTGCCCCCCATTCCCTCCGGGCGACGTAGAGGAGCTTCTGTTGGGCATCAAGGGCACGGGTAACCCGGCCCCCGCCATGTTGTCGGATGGCTACTCTGTGAGTCACCCAGCCCCGGGCTGCCCCCCTTCCTCTGACCCCTGACCTCCCCAGCTCCCTTTAGTCCCAGCTGGAGCCCCCCTTCCCCAGCCCCCCACGCCCTCCTCCACAACCAACCCACAGTCCGGGCTTCCGAGCTCCGTGGCTCACTCTGTATGTGCCGTCACTCCCAGAGGCTGGGGGCTCCTTGAGGACGGGGACCGTTTCGCCTCTTTTTGTATCCTCGGCACTTAGGCAGTGCCTGGCACACAGTAGGCGCTTTTCAGCTGCTTCCTGACTGACTGCGCTCCCCACCCGGAGCCAGGCTCTACATCCCACCCGGCAGCCGGCAAGGGCTCTCCTGAACCGAGCCCGAGTTTCTGCCCCCACTTCGGAGGGCCTCAGTTTACAGGCCAGTCGTGTCTGCGGCTGCATTTTAAATCCCAAAAAGGTGCGGGAAGTCTTTGTGCTGCGGAAAGGACCCAGATTCCCGTCTGGGAAGCCGGATGAGAACCCGGGGTTTCTCCGGTGGGGGGGCAGGAAGGAGCCCCGTGGGGGAGGGGCGCGGGTCCCCTCCCTGCCCTGCCTCTGCTCTGGGTTGAGCTGCATCCCAGAATACCCTCTGTCTGCCTCGAATCAAATCAGGTGATACCTGTAGAGTACTTGACCCAGTGCTGGGCACACAGATGGTGCTTAATTCCTGCTTGTGTCTTTCCCTTCCCCTCTGTCCTTCTGTTTTCCCAGCCGGTCCAGCAGCCCTTGGGAAGCAGTGGAGGTGTTGAGGGCCGGGGGGGTTAAGTTCTGGCTCCTCCCTCTCAAGTTCAAAGGTCGATAAAAATTCTCTCCTAGGAGGGCCAGTGGGCCGGGACCTCCTGGGGCGTCTGGGCCCCTCACTCCCTACCTGCTTCCCCCCCTCCCATGGCAGTGCCCCCGCCCCCCAATCCTGGGAGAAGTTTCTCTCTCCTGCTTTCTGGACCCGCGCCCCTCCCAAGGTGGCCTTGAAGCACTGAAGGGGGAGGGGCAGCCAGCACTTGGGGACGGGCCAGGGCTCGAGGAGGGGCGGGGGGCTCCGGCCCGGGGAGAGCTTTCTAGAAGCTCAGGCAGGAGGGCCCGCGCTGGTGGATGCCTGGGTCGGGGCTGAATTCAGCGGCTTCACAAAAGCTCCCGGCAGGAGCCGCTTTATGAGCGGCCGGCACAAAGGCCGCGGGGGAGCGGCTCCCTCGGCGCAGAGAGGGCCCTTTGTGCCTCCTTCAGCCCCCTGAGAGTTGCCTTTTAACGTTCCCTCCACAGTAGGACAAACAGGGAAAGGAAATTAGTCTTGGATGCGGGGGATGTTTGGGTCTCGCCCGGCCTCGCTGGCGTGGGCCCGGCGGCCGCGGATTTAGCCTTTTGACATTCACGGGGGATTGCCTTGCACGGCCTCCCCCAAGCGCGTGGCCCTCCCCCAAGCGCGGCCCTCCCCCAAGCGCACGGCCCTCCCCCAAGCACGGCCCTCCCCTAAGCTTGCGGCCCTCCCCCAAGCGCGCGACCCTCCCCCAAGCGCGCGGCCCTCCCCCAAGCGCGCGGCCCTCCCCCAAGCGCGCGGCCCTCCCCCAAGTGTACCAAGCTTAACCCTTTATAGCACCCCGGAGCCTGATGGCCCCCCTTCTTGGGGCAGGATTGCCAGGCAGCCTTCGCCACGGGGACCCAGCCTCCAAGGGCCCCAGCCAGACCCCTTGAGGCCCGGGCGCCCCACTGACCCTGGGGAACCACTGGGGAGTGTCTGTGATCCAGGCCAAGAAACGGCTGCCTCCCCGGGACCGAAGTTGGCTTTGCACCCCTGAGTGGGGCCCTCTGGCAGGGCCCCTCCTGCCCCCTTGGCATTCCAGCCCCAGAGATCCCAGGGGTTCCGGAATCTGCCCACTCCCCATCCAGTACGAGGACTTCGCCTCCCAAGGTGGGCAGGGATCTGATTGGATGCGCTCAGGAAGAGAGCGGAACTGGAATTCCGAGGGCAGGCTTCGGGTTCCGAGGGCAGGATTCGGGTTCCGAGGGCAGGATTCGGGTTCCGAGGATAGGATTTGGGTTCCGAGGATAGGATTCGGGTTCCGAGGACAGGATTCGGGTTCCGAGGATAGGATTCGGGTTCTGAGGGCAGGATTCGGGTTCCGAGGATAGGATTCGGGTTCCGAGGGCAGGATTCGGGTTCCGAGGGCAGGATTCGGGTTCCGAGGATAGGATTCGGGTTCCGAGGGCAGGCTTCGGGTTCCGAGGGCAGGATTCGGGTTCCGAGGGCAGGATTCGGGTTCCGAGGGCAGGATTCGGGTTCCGAGGATAGGATTCAGGTTCTGAGGGCAGGCTTCTGCCTCCGGCCTTGAGCCGCCAGGTGCTCTGGGCTAGAACTTGCCCTTCTTGGCGCCTCTGGATCCCTGGCCCAGTGGGAACCGCGGGGCCAAAGTCATTCTTCGAGCATTCGTTAAGGGCTGACTGTGTGTCCTGAGGAGCTGAGCAGGGGATACAAGGGGAGGTGACGGAGGGCCTGCCTGCGGGGCTGCGAACGGGGCGGGCACCGACACCCGGCCAAGGGGGCTCGGGGGAGAGTGGGAGGGGGGGCAGGGAAGCGCCAGAGCGGGCGCCAGGAGGGGCCCAGGCTTCTCACAGAGGCTGGAGGAAACTCCCAGGTCTGGGCAGGGGATATGGGGTCTGGGAGACTGGGTTGGACACCCAGACGTGCACACGCGCCCACACACATTTATGCAGCGCACATGCACACACACGCACGCACACACGCATACACACACGCACACACGCACACACTTTGGCGCTTTTCAGCTCCCTGCTCTGAGGCTCTGCTTAGGATCCAGTCAGAAACTTTGAGACTCTGGTTCAAGCTCCGTATTTTACAGACGCGAAAACTGAGGCAGGGCAGAGATGGGACTCGGATGGGCTCCCCCCCCTCCCCCCGCCAGCTCTCCTGGGTTTATGATTTCCGGGCTTGTGGGGCTCAGAGCAGGCACTCGTGAAGTGCTCGTTAGGTAGCGGTTGGTCCGGCGGTCACAGCACTAGGCCTGGAGTCGGGAAGGCCTGAATTTAGACCGCCCAGGGGTGGGACCGTCCGCAAATGACTTTACTTCCCCTGGCCTCAGTTTCCTCAACCGCCAAATGGGGACAAGAACAGCATCTTGTGAGGACCACAAGAGAGTATGCGCAAAGCACTTAGCTTAATGCTTAATGCACTTAATGCACACAGTAGGCGGTACATAAATGCTTATTTATTTCTTTCCCTCTCCCCCTTGATTGAGAGGCTGATCAAGCTCAATTCCATCTCCTTTCAGGGATTAGTAGAGTGGCTCACTGAAGATTCTGGAGATGAGGCTCCATGACTCCAAGGGAAGTAGGAGGAGGGTCCCAGGACAAGGAACCCACGCAACGGGTCACCCTGAAAACAATTTTGCGCTCGGACCGTGCCCTGTAGTAAAACCCCGCCCTGGAGGCCAGGTCCCGGCCTCAGCACGCAGGGTCCCAGCAGAGACACAAGCCCCCAGCAAAATGTGCCCAGAAACCAAGAGGGCGCCACCCCTGGGGGGCTGCCCTGTGCGGGGAAAGGGGGCTTGGGGCAACTGATGCCGAGCCCAGAAGGACAGCCCCGGGGAGGGGGAGAAACCCTGGGGCAGCCTCGCCTGTCCTTCTCCCAAGGTGGCCTCCCCTGCCTTTCTTCCCAGACAGCCTCCCTTGCTTTCTCCCCAGACAGCCTCCCTTTCCTTTCTCCCCAATCCAGGGGAGGCTGTCCTGGAGCTACCCCCTTCCTCCCTCCCCCCGGGCCCCAGAAGAGCCTCCCTCCCCTCCCCTCCCTTCCCTTTGGCGCTGGAGCCGGAGCCAGAGAAAGCCACTCTGGAGATCAAGTGGCCCAAAGCGCCCTCAGGCCCCGACTGCCGGGAAGAGCTTCCTCCACCCTCCCCAGCCCCACCCACTCCCCAGCTGAAGGATCAGAGGCCCAGCCCCATTAGCGGCCCGTTGTTAATCCGAGAAGCGGCCGAGGGCGTCCTCCAGCCTAGACTTTCCCCAGCTCCACGCTTACTTTCTCCCCAAGCGCTCCCAGAAGGCCGAGCGGCCTCGGCCGTCTCCTCACCCTGGGCTTCGCCCCCGACACCGCCGCTTCCCGGCCGCAGAGAGAGGTTCGGCCGTGCGTAAATTACAGGAAGGGACTAAAGCCCCCCTTCCCCCCTCCCCGCAAAAACACCGATTCAGCAAACGGCTTTTTTTTTTTTTTTTTTTTTGCCTTTCGCTTTGGGGCCTCGGGGCCTCCGGCCCAGGGCGCGCCGGCACTTTTACTGCGGACACCTGTAAATCAGCGCCCGGGGGCTGACGGGGCCTGACCGCCGATTATCCCGCACAAAGGCAAAGTAAACAGAGCCCTGATTCATGGGCCGCGCTAATTGCCGCTCCCCGCGGGGAACATTACCCAGGGTTTTGTCCGCCGGTAACGAATGCATGCAAATGCGTCCAGGTGCCCCGGCCGCCATCTTGGCCGCCAGATCCGGCAGCCAGCCGCGGCCGTGACCCCGCCCGCTCAACTTCTGCCCCCGACACTAACCCCGGGCTCATTAGCATCTACTTTCCCTTGAGGCTTTGTACAAAGAAGTGGGGGGGGGGGGGCAGAGAAGAAAAACCATTGGAACCAGGGCTTCCACCCCGAAACTGGGGGCCGCGGAGCCTTGGGATGAGGGAGCAGAGGAGCAGCTTTCCCACAGGCTCGGGAAAGCTCGCGGAGGGGCCTGGCCCAGACTTCTCGGGCCTCCTGACCAAGCGCAGAGGCCGCTGGGGAGGGGGGTGGGTTAGGGTGGGGGATGCGAACATCCCACGATCTTGATCTGAGGGAGGGCCCGTGGAAACTCAAGAATGACCCCTGAAGGGGCTGCCCATGCCCAACCTGGTGCAGCAGAGGGAGCCCAGAGCTTCCTGAAGCCCGCTCCCAGGCCACTTTGCGTGTCCAGGCCAAGCTCCACCTAGAACCCTAGGAAGCCTCCCACACTCAGCTGCCACTGGTGAGGCTCCCTAGCTCGCTGCCCTCCCCAGCTCCCTGCCCTCCCCATCTCAGTGCCCTCCCCATCTCAGTGCCCTCCCCAGCTCCCTGCCCTCCCCAGCTCCCTGCCCAGGCCAATTTTAGACCTCTCAGGAGGACCCTGTGAGATGAACCTGGCCTCCAAACCCTCCCAGTTGTGGGGGAGGGGCTGGCAGAGATGGCAGGGACTTGTAAAATCTGATTCTTGGGACTGCCCAGGGACCCCTTAGTGTCACCTCTCTACCATCTAACTTTTCAGTTAGGCTCCAACCTGACTCGGCTGGACTGCCTCCTGAAGGCAGGAAGGCCTTCTTCCCAAGGACAGCCATTAGAATGACCCCCCCTACCTGGGAAAGAAAGCTCCCTCTACTGGGAAAGAAAGGTCCCTTACCTGGGAAAAAAAGCCCCCTACCTGGGAAAGCCCCCCTACCTGGGAAAGCCCCCCCACCTGGGAAAGAAAAGCCCAGGGGATACCTATTCCACGGGGGGTGTGTGTGAAAGGCTGAAGGGCACCAGTGTGGCCAAGCAGCCCCAACCAGGGCTAATGGGCACCAAGGCTGTGGCACAACAACTGATCCTCCCCGAGCAGCCAGAGAGCTGTAACACATTAATGATGGCACAGTCCCACTCATCTCATGTGGAAGTCATCCTGGAAACTGCCCCTGCATCTAGAAGGGCCCAGAGCACTCCCAGGGGCACATGCCTTGCCAAAGACAGAAACAGGCCAGAGAACAGCCCCAGACGGGGACTTGTTGAACAATACTTGGCAGTGCGACATATGAGCACGCCGGCAGCCTGAGCTCGCTCTGTCCCCAATGCCTGCCCGGTGCCATACACATGCGCAATGTTTGCACATGTGCCCAGACGGATGCATGCGCCCTGTCTCTCTGTCTCTCTCACACACAATCTCTTTTCCAACCTCAGCACACGCACTTCCTACAACCCATCCTCGTGAGATAGACTCAAAGCCCTTCCTCACCCTAGTTGTCCCCAACAATCTTTCCCTTCTCAGGGGGCATGTTGCCCAGAACTAAGCACACAGCCTTCCCCAGGGGAGAGACAGGAGGAAAGTTTTCCTTTTGGATCGCCCCCTCCCTCTGCTGAGGGACCCAGCCCAGGGCTTTACGGGCCCCAGGGCTCCCCGAGCGTCTGCTGCGGGGGAATGGCCCAATAACGTTTCTCGGAGTGAGGATCTGGTCACTTTCAGGCCTTCCTGGGAGCAATAAGACAAAAGACGGTGGCGTCCGTAATACGCCATAGTGCAATCTGTCTCTACAAGCTCCTCTTAAAACAAATTCAACTAATCACCAAATAAGAGCCGGTTCCGAGCTATCGCTAACAAAAGCAATGCCCAGGAAAACCACTAGGAGGTCCCCTGTCCCCCAGCTCCCAGCAGATGGGCAGAGATGACAAATGATGGGAACAGTCAATGCTGGAAGGGCTGTGGCAAGCAAGGCACGGGAAGGCGCCGTGGGAGAGTTAGGCCGGAGCCTTTATTCGAGAAGAACTTTAGAATTTTACTAAGCAAAGGATGAGATGTCCCACCCCCAAGGAGCCGACCCACCCACAGAAAGAGAATGTTTGCCCCAGCTTTGGGGGAAGCGAAAAACTGGTAACAAAGTGATCTGAAACTACTACTACTACTTGCTACTTTGTAGCAAGATTTTGTGGCTACTTTGTAGCAGGATTTTGTGGCTACTTTGTAGCAGAATTTTGTGGCTACTTTGTAGCCAAGCAGCCAGAAAAACAATTATTGCTCTGCTACCTGGGCGCTTATACATTAGGGCAGCCTGGGAAGCCATGACATGGCGCTCAACATGTGCTACAGTCACTTTTTTCCCCTTTCCCCCACAGTTTTTCCCTTTTGCTCTGATTTTTCTCTCCCAATGTGATTCATAAAGCAGTATGTGCTAAAAATGGATAAATTAAAAAAGCAAAGCAAAGAACGGAGTGTTGAGTCCCAGAGACCTGTGCGGGAGGCACAGGGTGCGGGGATTTGAGTGATGGGGCTGCCTTTGCAGCACCCCTCAAATAAGAGGCTTCTCTTCCTAGGGATCCCCACAGAAGGGAGGGGTTGGAGGAAAGGTCGGGGGTCTGGCTCCCAGAGCCAGGAGGGGGACTCAGTGGACAAGGCAAATTGGTCAATGCGCGCTTAATGAGTCCCAGCCCCAAACCGGGACCACAACCTGGAGCTGCAGACAGACTGCTCCCACCCGCCGGCCCGCTGGCAGAGGGACTCCTGGAAAATGCCGGCAGCCCCTTGTCCTCACTCTCAGCCTGAGGTGTTTGGGGGACCTAGGACAAAACAAGCTGGGGACATGAAGAAACCAGATGTTCTAGCTTTGCTCCGAGCGGGCGGGTGCACGCCGACTATCGGAGGAAGAGGAAGGCCTTGAAGCCCCTTCCCTCGGCCCCAGGATGGTCCCGGCCCCCCTGCTGGGGGACCGGCGCGGGCCTGACCTCTCAGTCCCTAGAGAGGCTACTTCCTTTGTTTCCTTCCCTAAAATAAAACGGGGGCTAATAACAAGGCACACATATCTAGCACTTTGGGTAACTGGATCCTCACAGCCACGACAAGAGAGACTGCCATCAACCCAGATAGGGAAACCGAGGCTCCTAAATTTAAAGGACTCGCCCATGATCACTCATATGGAATCTATGTCAAAATGAGGTCTTTCCCACTGCAAGGCTGCCTTTCTGCCCACTGGGCTGCACTTCCTCTCATTTGGGGGTTTTCCCAGAGTTCGTTACAATCCATCCCAGATCTCCACCGAGTCTCCCAGCTGCCCCAGCTGAGAGCCCCTGAACACGCCACTGGCCCAGCCTGGCACCTGGAAAGGCACCTGAAGTTCTGCTGAGCCCCTCCCCGCCCTGGCCGAGTCCCCCCCACCCCCGGCCAAGCCTCCTCAGAGTCAGTGGGGAGGAGGACTCCCAGACCCCCAGCACCCTTCCCTTTGGCAGCCAGAGGCTGGACTTGCCCCATCTCTAGCCACTCTTAGCAGCAGCTTTGCTCAGACCACGAGAAGCCAGTGGGCTCTACCCCAGTGACTGGACAAGTGGGTACAGACGAACGACCACAGGCCTTAGGTACAGCGGGGATGGCCCTCCATCCTGGCCTGGCAAAGCCATGACTACCAAAAGAGCGTAACATTACCCCACACACAGGTAAGGGGGAGCCAGAAGGGCCAGGGGGGCTGCAAGGGCTGGGGGGGAGGCAGAAGGGCTGGGGGGGGGGAGAATGGCTGGAAAGGCCGTGGAGGGAGCCAGAAGGAGCAGAGGGGCTGGGGGGGGGCGGAAGGGCGGGGGGCAGAAGGGACAGGGGATGGCAGAAGGGCCGGGGAGGCCGGAAGGGCCGTCCGAGGAGCCCCGACTCTCTGGGGTTGCCCCTATACCCAGAAGGCTGCTTTTGTTTCCTTGGTCGGCCCTCCTCTGAGAAAGCCAGACAGACTCCTGGCATCCTGTTGTCTCTGGTTCCCAAAGCTTCAGAGGAAGCCTCCGACCGCAGACCTCCAATAGTCCTGGGATCCCAAGCCCCGGCGAGGACCAGGTAGACCACGGGGCATCGCAGCCCCGTTCAGGTCAGTAAATACGTGCTAAGCACCATTGGCGGGTACCACAGAAGCACTGGAGAGCCCCCGTTTATTACAGGGCCCCCTCCCTATGGCGGACAAGCCCTTCTCTAACACGAGCCGGCCGTCCTCACTCTCCACCCCCCACTGGGCCGCTAAGAAGTCTGGGCTCCTACGTTGGCAAGAACGGGAGCCCCGAGCTCTGAGCCGGGGACCCTTCTCCTTGTCCGTGTCCTAGACTCCCGGGGCCCTCCCCAAACCACCCGCTTAAATGTGTAAAACATCATCCGGAGAGAGCCTCAAAAACCGACAAAACAACACTGCCCGGCCGGCAGCTTCGGGGCAGGAAGGAGTCTGAGCTGCGCGGGAAAGCCCCCCAGGGCTTTGCCAAGGAACCCCCAAAGGGCAGTGGGCAGGACTCGTCCCTGGCGGGTCCATGGCACCCTTTGTTTTCCATAGAAGGACACGGCCCCACAGGAGGGGCCGGGAAAAGTAACTGGCGGCTGGGTCTCATCCGAGTCCCGGCGTTGTCGGGGCCCTGGCTCCGAGTCCTTGTCCTGCCCCTCGGCGGGTCCCGATCTCAGCTCGGGATCTTTGGGAAACCCGGAGGGGCCCACGCCCGCCTTGCTCTGGGTGGTTGGGAAGGCGAAAGAAGTCTGCTTTATGAAAACCAGAGGAGTAACTCAGCTGCACGCGGCCTCGGCAAATGATCCTCACGAGAGACCGACGCCTCTCCCGGTCCCCCCGGGGCCCGACGGCGTCCAGGCCCTGCCGGGGAGCAGCTCTCCTCGGACGCGCGCCAACGTCCCCAAACCCACGGATCCGGCAATCTGGCTCTGTCACGGCCCGGAGGGAAACGGAGGCCAGAGTAAGCATTTACATGGCACCGCCATGTGCCGGGCACAGTGCCAATCACTTTACAAATCCCATCTCATTGAATCCTCTGAGAAGAAGCCGGGGAGACGATCCTCAGCCCCTTTTGCAGTCAGACACACACTGGCTGCCCAGGGCTCTCTCTGGGCGCCGCCAGCTGCCGCTGCCCAAGCACGGTCATTTGCCAAAGGTCAAAGCCCAGCAGGCCCTTGGAGCCGCCCTTCCACGGACTCAGGGGGTCTGCGGAGGGCGGCAGAGAGGCCCGGTCACTCAATGGGGGGACCCTAGGTGAGAAGTGAGGCGGTTGGAGAAATGGGGCGGGCTCACAGAGCTGCGAAGTCACTGCAGTGGAAGGGGAAACTGAGGCACAGAAACAGGCAGGAATCTGGGCGAGTGGCTCGGGAACCTTCAGCCTCTTCCCGTGGACGGGACAAGACACAGAAGGTGAGCCCAGGGTCAGTCGTGGCCAGGGGTGGGGGCCCCGTGCAGGCCCGGCCACGGGTGGCCCGGAGAGTGGGACTGGGCCTTCGTCTCAGAAGGGGCCGGGGCTGGAAGGGGATCAGAGCGGCCCGTCACCGTGGCTGCCCTCGGAGGGGCTGCCCTCCTTCCCCACTTTGATATATGAGCTGACTCCCTGGGGGAGGGGGAGGCCTGCCCTGGGAATGAGAGGTAATTTTTTGTTGTTGCAAAAAGACGATGGTGCTAGATTTTTAAAAGGAACAAGAGACCGGCGGCCGCGCAGCTGCAGAACGCCTCGCTTTATCCCCTTCAGATAAAGGGGCGGCCAGGGCCCTTTCAGGGCCCAGGACTCCTTGCCGCTCTTTTCCCAAAGCCCCCGATGCTCTGGGGTGCCGGGCTGAGTCTGGGGGTCTCCGTGCCCCAGGAGCCAATCTGCCGGAGAAGAGAGCCACTTGTGGGCGTCACCTCTGACCTGGCGGAGGCCCCTCACTGGGTGGGGGCACGGAGCCCTTCCAACGGGCACCATGTCGGGCCCCCCGAGAGCCCAGAGCTCCCTCCTTTTCCACCCAGTGGGATCCCAGAGCTGCTCCAGGGGTGGCCTCCTTTCCTAACTATGCCCTGTGAGCCAAGGGTCACGCTGGCCACACGTGACACAGTCAGGGGGCCAAGAGGGATGTCCTGAGGGCACAGAAGCCTTGGGATGGTGACCACGGGGAGACATGGTCTTGGTTTGGCTCCGGCCCTGGGGTTACGTGGCCCTGGCCTGCAGGGGCACAGGGACTGGCACACAGCTCCCTGCTCCATCCTCCCGCTACGCTGACCCCATGCCCAGAATTGTGCCAGCCTGTCAGCCCGGTGAGCGGCAGCGTGGATGCCCACGGCGGGAAACAGCAGGAGGTGAGGCCTTTGTGGGAGAACCCAGGCTGACCTTCCTGCCCTCCCTTTCCTAAGTGAAGGCCCCCAAAGCCAGCCTAGAAGGCAGTCGGGCTTTTGCCTCTGGCTGTGAAGGGCAGCCACTCTAAGGGGCTGCTTGTGCCCGGGCACCACTCGGAGCCTCGGGGGCTCGCCCTGGGCCCTGAGACCCCCGAGGACAGGATTTGTCAGCCCAGGCCAGGAAGCTCCCTTGCAGGGCTCGCGTGGGCGGGCGGGCAGAAATCCTCCCAGGCCTGGTGCGAACTCGGTTTTGTCTGAAGTAGTAGTAAAGGACATGTGTTTCCGTGGTGCTTCTGGGCAGCCCGGGCCGACACCCCGGGGTCCCCATTGCCCACACGGGCCACGGCAGGTGGCGGTGGACGCAGGTACTGGCCCTGAGAGCCGCCATGGGGAGCTGTGGCTCGGGCCTGGCCTGAGGGTCTCCCAGAAAACCAGCCTTGCGCCCACCCAAGGCTTGCCCTGGGGTCTGCACACAGTGGGCCTCTCCTTGCCTCACGCCACCACTGAGTCCCAGGCCCTCTCGTGGACTGGCCCAGCCGGGTCCCTGCCGCCGCCCCACACAATGAGCTGGGTCCGATCCCGGAACCCTGAGACAGACTCCGGGGGTCCTGGGCTCCCCCCAAAAGGGCTGAGGGGTTGGGAGCGGGCAGCAAGGCCCACGGGACAGGAGCGAGCCCAGGGCGGGAGCCCGTGCCCCTGGGCTAAGGGACTCGAGCGCCAATGGGGAAAGGAACCGGCTGGGGGCGGCTTCGGGTCTCCAGCGCAGAGCCGGGCGTCGGAGTGCAGCCCCCTCGGCCATCTGGAAACAATCCTGGGCTAACGTAATCTGGTTGAAATGTGTTTTATTCTTTAAATAACTCGATGAACTCTCTCGAGCTAAGAATATGGATTTAATGGATTATCTTCCCGGTCCCTAAAAGCCTCCTGGGGCCTCGCAGCACGCCCAGCAGCCACATGGGCCAGGGCGGCAGCAGTGACAGCAGCAGGCCCGAAGGGCTCTGACATCTGCTGAGGGGCTCTGGGGGCGACCCCAGGGACACCAGGACCCCGGCCTGAGGCTGGACAAGTGAGCTTCAGGGGAGCTTTGAACCCCGGTGTCCCTGGCTCCCCATCCAGCCAATTATCACAGTCCCCCCCACCCCCATCCTCACCCCAGGACTGCTGCAGGGGCTGCTGTGGGCCCTGCCCCCTCCGCCTCTGCCCCCTCCGCCTCTGCCCGCCTCGGCCTCTGCCCGCCTCGGCCTCTGCCCTCGTCGGTCTCTGCCCGCTGCAGCCCATCCTCCCCTCAGCCACCAAGTGACTGTAAGGTCTGTAAAAGGCGGGTGTGGACATGTCCCCCTCCTCCACGCCCCCCAGGATCAGTCACAAAGTCCCGTGTGGGATGTTCAAAGCCCTCGTACCCCACACTAACGGTGCCGTGGCCTCCACGGGCCGGCCCGGCCTCCCCTCCCGGCCTCCCTCCCTTCTCAAACTCTCTTAATGCTCACGTAGGAATTCCCATGGCAGAAAGGGGATTCAGGCTTGAGGCTCCTTAGGGGCCCCTGAATTCAGCTCTCTCGTTTTACAGACAAGGAAACTGAGGCTCAAAAAGATGGAATCCTTTGCCTGGGTTGGGGCTGAGCGACGATGAGGACCCAGAACGCCGGAGCCGAGGAGCCGCCCTGCCCGGCTCCCTGCGGGGAAAAACCTGGTTGGGGGAATGAAGTGGCAAAGCGAGGGGGGCCCAAGTGGGCTCCAGGCCGGAGGGGCCAGGGCCCGCTTCTGTGCCCTGGGTTAGAAGAATGAAGCCGGAACTCGATCCTGGAGGCTGCCCCACCCCCCTCCATTCTACTGGTTTTTTCATCCGCTGGGCAGCTGTTGGACAATCGCCGCCTGAGAGCCTGGCCCCGATCCCATCCTGGGGGACCCTGGCATGGAATCTTACTGGGCAGGAAACTGAGGAAGCCCAGAGGGGGCCGAGACCTGCAAGGTCACGAGCAAGTAGGCCGAGGTAGAATTTGAACCCAGGCCCTCTGGGGCCGCCTTCAAGCCTCTTCCCAGGACGCTGGGCTGCCTCCCAACCTGCTCGGGAGCAGGGACCTGACCCAGGGGAGAGGAGAGTGGGGGCTTCCTGGGGGGATAGAGGGAAGGCCGCCAAGCCCTCTGGGGAGGCCTGGCGGGACGGGCCAGGTCTGGGAGATAAGGGCTGCCGCCGGCGCCCCCTCTGGGCCGGAGCCCGGCCGGCTGCCTGATCCCAAGGAGGCGAGTGCCAGAAGGTGGGTTAGGCTAGGAGGGAGAGGAGACGAAGCCAGGGGTAGGGGAGACAGCGGGATGGAGTGAGGGAACGGCCTGAGGAGAAAGCCCTGGGCCCACCCCTCACAGCCAGGCTGGACCTGAGTCACGCCCGTACCGAGCTCTCCTGGAACTCCTGACTTACACCCCCTGGGCACTGGGGAGCCTCCCAGCCAGCCAGGGGGCGGTGTCCCGAGGACCAGCTGGGAGCACGGCGGGGGGGAGGGGAACTCCCTGTGTCCTGAGGATCAATGGGAAGCACAGCAGAGAGCCTCCCTGTGTCCCGAGGACCAGCTGGGAGCACGGCGGGGGGCCTCCATCTCGGCCCGGCCTCTGCTCAGGGCACAGTGCACCTGTCTCAGGAAGTCTGGGTCTTCTGCGTTCTGTACCTGGGGTCAGAGGCTCGGAGATTTAGAAAAGGAAGTGGGCCTTAGAGGCATGTTGTCTAATCCCGTCCTTTACAGATGAGGAAACTGAGGCTGGGGGGAACCTGTTCAAGGTCACCGGCACAGGACAGAGTCGGGTCTGAACCCTGTACAACCTCTCCCAGGACAGCTGACTAGAGATAGATCAGACAAGTGAAGAACAGAACAAAAGCCGCAGGAGCCCGCAGGCTGAGCCAATTTGGGAGCAGGCTCTGTTTTCATGGAAACGGAGGTTCCAGTTCCAAGGGCTCATGGAAAGTCAGTGGCAGAGTTGAGATTAGAACTTGGGTCCCTTGACTCCCTCCCACCTTCATTTCAAGGAGCCTGCAGCCCAGGAGGGGTGAGAGCCCGGACGGGGCCAGGCTGGTTGGCGGGAGGCCCCATCGCTGTCCCCCTGGGCCAGGGGCTTGCAGCCACCCTCCGGTCTGTACCCACGTGCCCGCATGTGGTGCTTGTGTTGCCGGCCCAGCAGCTCGGATGCCTCTGGGGCAAATCCCCATTTCCCATCACCCCCTGCTCCCCCCACAGCTAGGAAAGGAGGAGGAAATCTCCCAGGCCAGGCAGTGGGACATTTCCTCCTCAAGAGCCGGAACGAGAGTGTCATCTCCGACATGTCCCTTGAATGAATGGCACCCGAGGTGCCTAGAATGGTGTGGGAGCTTTCCGGTCCGGGATCGCGGCCGCTCCAGTCATGTCTCTTGGGACAACCGTGTTCCTCCTTTATCACCATGAAAACAAAGAACCCCTTAAGACCATGCCCTGACCCCAAAATAAAGGCCATGCCCATAAGTGGGCACTTAGGCGGGGTACCAAGGCAGGGTTTAATCCTGCTGCACAGTAGGCCGATGAAGGGCCCCTAAAGTCATTTGCATCTGGTAGGATGGCCAACCTGCCCGGCTTTCTCAGGGCTGGAGCTGAGACTGGCCCTTTAGGGAGAGATGGATGGGGGCTTGGCTCAGTGGGGGTGCTCACCCATCCCCGGGTCTGGCAGCAGTCGTGCACCCATGGGGGCCGGTACAGGGCCATGAGATGAATTTCTAATGCTGCATCTGTCCCGTCAGCCCAGGCCAAGGCTCTTCTGCGGCTCGCAGCCACAGAGAAGGGCATTTCCAGTGGGAATTCGCATGCGGGGCTTCCCAGGAGCCCTCGGCTCTTGTACCAGATGTTTCTTTGATTCCCAACAGCTGATGTGCCGCCAAAGAGTCACATTTTCCAGAAGTGGTTCCAAAAGAAAGATGACTCCTCCAGGATGGGGAGGTGAATGGGCTCCCTAGGACCCCCAAGGAGGAAAGGTGAGGGGCACATATGGTGTCTCAGCTCATCGAAAAAGTCTGAAATGGATCCATTTTCAAGATTTTGTTGGTGCTTGGAAAACAGGACGGGGAAATGAGCGCAGAATAAACTTAATAAAAACTTCTTGTATTCCTGATGAAAAGACCAGAGCTGAGAAGAAAATCTGATCTACAAACACAGGAGTCAAGAGAAGTATAAAAGGCAAACAAGAGTGGGCAAATAGAAGGGACTAAAAAGGTTAAAACTGGTTACTTTCTTGTAAGAAGAGATGATATGTGACTCCGTCAGGGGTCAAAAGGAAGCCTGATGAGAGGACCTGAGATTCTCTTATGATTCAATGATCTTAACAGGAAAATGGAAAGGCTGGGGAAGAGGAGGGGAGAAAACAGAGGGGAAGAACAGGGGAAATGGTCTCACAGAAATGGAGTGCACAATAGAAAGTCTAGACAACAAGGAAGCGAAACTTGGAGGGAGCAGGCAGTACTTACGTGTCACTCATCTACACTGGTCGAAGGAAAGATGGAGAAAAGAATATAGAGACACACAGGGCTGGGTACAGAAATGCATTTCATCTGACAATAACAAGAGGGAAAGAAGTTAAAGGAGAGGTGGGGAGGATAAGGGGCAGAAAAATTGGATGGAGAGAATTACAGACTTAATCATCATAATATTGAATGTGAATGGGATGAACTTCACCCATAAAACAGAAGATGACAGGAGAAGGGGTTAGAAACCAGAACTGAACAAAATGTTTACGAGAAATTGAAAGATGCATACGGATTTAAAACAAGGGACTGTCCCAGAATCGATTGTGCTTCAGATGAAATAAAAAAAAAAGCAGGGGTGGCAGTTGTGATTTTAGATAAAGCAAAAGCAAAACCAGCTCCATTGAAGAGATAAATAAGGAAACTTCATTTCTGAAAGGAGCTATAGACAATGATATCAATGCTAAACACATAGCCACCAAATGGCATAGCATGTAACTTCTTAAAAGTTAAATGCATTACCAAGAAAAATTGTAAAATTATAATATTGGGGGAGGGGGCTTAATTCTTCCCTCTCTGAAAATAAAAAAAAGTAACAGAATAGACTGAATGAAGAAATAAAATGAGGAGCTGTTTTTTTTAAAAAAAATAATCTAGTCACTGTCTACTTGATTTAAAAAAAAAAGAAAATCAAATTACTGGTATCAAAAATAAAAAAAGATGAATTCAGAAAAAAAGAAATAAAATAAATTTTGGGGGTATTTTACCTAACTATATACCAATGAAACTGGCAGTCTAAATGAAATGTATAAAGATTTACAAAAAAAAATTCAGATTGACAGAATAAGAAATTAAGTATTTAGAAAGAGATAATGAAGAAGCTTTAAATGAATTCCCAAAGGAGAAAACCTCAGGTTTAGAAGCAACTTGGTCGTAGAATAAATAAGAAAGTTGTAGTAGTTCAGCAGACCAGAATTCAGCCTCAGTCACTAGCTGTGCGACTCTGGGCAAGTCATTTAACCTCTGCCTGCCTCATTGTCCTCATCAGTAAAAAGAGAATTATAATAGCCCTACCTTGCAAGGTGGTTGTGAGAATCAAATGAAATAATTGTTAAGCATTTAGCCCAGTGCTTGGCCTATAGTAAGCATCATATGAATAGTAATTATTATTTATGGGTGAATTCTATCCATTAAATTCAATACTATAGAGACTGTTTTGGAAAAAAGAGAAGAGATTCTACCCAATTCCTTCTATGACACAAATAGGATTTTGATCCTCGAACCAGGAAGAGAAAAAAACCTACAGAACAATATCCCTAATGAATACTAAAATAAAACATTCACGAGGAGACGTGTAATCACTAAGATTATATGTTATGGCCAGGCTGGATTCATACCAAGAATGCAGAGCTGGCTTATTACTATTAAAGAAAAACAATTAATTATTAAATTATTAATTGACTACAGTTATAATAAAGGCAATATAGAACAGACTCCTGTCTAAGCATCTGCCTTTAGTAATCCTTGCAGGAAAAGCTTTTGACAATATACATAACTAACTAATTTCTGTTTAAAGAACAGGAATGTATAGAGTTTTCCTTAAAGTAATCAATAGTAGCTACCTAAAAGCAGGAGGCAGCACGAGCTGTAATGAGGATAAACTAAAGGTCTTTTCAGTATGATCAGGGGTAAAATAAAGATGTCCATTATCAGCATCCCTATTCAAGACCGTGCTCGAAATGCTAGCTTTAACAATAAGACAAGAAAAAGAAATCGAGGGAAAGAAAATGATCATTTTTCTTGCAGATTATATGACGGCTTCCTAAAAACCGATTGAAATAATGAACAACTTTAGCAAAGTGGCAGGATAGAAAATAAACCCACAATGAACACTTGTTGACCGAGTGACTCACTTCAGAGCCGTGAAGAAAAAAGAATCCCCTCCATGACATAGCTGCCATGTTCACCCCAAGATGGGGAGCCCCTCCTTCAATAGAGCCCCTTGCACACGAGCCCACACCAGGACGGCTCTCTGGTGAGCAAGTTTTTCCCGAGACCAAGCTGAACACGCTTCCTGCTGCGTTCTCATCGATCCTCTAGTTTTTCCAGACAGGTTCCTGGGCGATTCCCAATGCTTGAGGCCAGCCGAGGCTTTAACCTGTCTCCCTTTAATCTAGACTTTAACCAGCACTTAGGGAGCAGGGCCCAGAGCAGACACCGTAAGTGGGTCCTCCCTGACCCCAAGACCACAGAAGCCACTTGTTTACCTGGAGATACCCAGGTGCCAGGGTCTTAGCCAGATGAGCTTAAAGCAAGCTGGGGCAGCCGAATGGAGAAACCAGATGAGTCTTCCTAAAGTCTGATTGTGATCCCTGGCTCTGAGAACCTTCCGTCACACCCATGGGCCTTATGGTAAAACAGCCTCCGCAGGCTGACTGAAATCGACCCCCTCCGTAATTTGGCTGCTTTCCCCCCTTCTCTTTATTGACAGGGAGCGTGGCCAGGAATGCCCCGGTTCAAATCCAGCCCCTTCCCCATACTGGCCTGTGATCCGTAAGCTCTCAGGGGCCCAGAGGCCCTCTAAGATGCCGAGGTGCAGAGGCGAAGCCTGGAACCTCGGCTTCTGGTGCATTTTCTCTCAGTCCCACTGTTTCTCCTCTCCTGGCAGAGCTTTGGGGGATGTTCCACGGGGATGCCCAAGACCGCCTCGAACAAGCCAGAACAAGTGGGAGGAGAGATGGCAGAGCTCTGGGGAGAGGGGCCCGATCACTGAGAAGAGGCAGAAAGGAGGCTCTGGGAGCTCTGGGAGCAGACAGCCCCTGGGTGTGCTTGTGTGTAGGGTCCTCCCGGTCCTGTGGCCCGCAGTCACACACCAGCAGCTGCGTCTGCACGCAGACACACAGGCCGCCCAGCACGACAGGACTTTGTGGGGAACTGCCCAGGCCGTCCTGCCCGCTGAAGTCCAGCCCCGCTCTGCAGGGCTCCCGGCCCCCGTCTCCAGGACGGAGCAGCTTTGCCCACGGGCGTGGAAAGGGACGGGGGCTTCCACTCTGCATCTCCCCCCTCCTCCATCTGCCCCCGGGTCAGTGCCCTGGCCGGTGCCCACTCCAGCAGGGAAGGGGAAGGAGGGGCAGAGGGCCCACAGCACAGAAGGGAGCAGCAGCCTGCGCCATCTGGCATCCTAATGCAGAGTTCGGATGCGTCTACACCACACTAACCCGGCCCCAAAAAGCCGCTTCCAAACCATCCCAGCCCTTCTCCAAAAGGGCCCCAGGAGCCGGCCAAAGACAGCATTTCCCACCCCGCCATCTGCTGGTCAAACACCGGAACTGCAGCGATGACCTTCAGGAGGGGCTGCGGCCTTCCCGAGAAGGGACAGGCGGGCCCAGGCGGAGCGCTCGCCCGCCGGAGCAGGGGCCGATGGGCCCCCGGACTAGAAAACAGCGGTCCCGGCAAGAGCCGGCGCGGGCTGGGCGGGGCCCTGCTCCACTCACTCTGGGACCCGGCCCAAGCCCCGTCCTTGCCCCCCTCCTCCCCGTACCCTTCCACCACAGGCTGCCCCAGCACCTGAAGGCATCCCAAAAGGCAAACGGACGTACCCAGGGAGAAAACGCAAACCGAGGCACAAAGGGGGCGGGGCGGGGCAGTGCCCGAGGAAGGAGCTGGGAGCCCAGCCGGAGGGGGGGAGGGGAAGGTGCGGGGGACAGGGGAAGGTGCGGGGGACACTGGAGGCGCGATTCCGAACCGACGGCTGCAAATGGAAACAGGCAGCCTCGAACCCGGGCTCTCCGAGTGGACAAGGGCCTGGCGCACAGTAGGCACTTAATGGGAGCCTGCACGGGTGAGGAGCTGGTCTACACTGGCCTCCAAACTGACTTCCCTCGTCCTTACACCCTGAGCGCCGTGGGCCGCCCGGAGGAGTCGGCCGGGGCAAAGGCAGGGCCCGGGACCCCGGGGCTGGCGTCTCCGCTCGGCGCCGCTCGGAATCTCCGGCCTCGGCTTCCTTTTCTGTCGGCCCTCGGCCACTTTCGGCTGAGATGGGGGAGGGGCGAGGCATGGCAAAGCCAGCGGACTGCCCTCCCCCCCCCCCCCCCCCCCCCCCCCCGCCCCTGCCCCCGACAGCGCAAACACACCTGGGTCCGTCTCTGTTTACCCCAAAGCGAAAAAAAAAGGGCCGGTTTTCTTCCCCGCGGCAGGCCTCATTTGCAATGTAAATATGGCCGCTGCCCGGAGATGGGCCCCTTCTCCCTCAGAAAGTCCCGGCCCCAGAAAGCGATCTAATGGGCGGCCTCGCGGCTAATTGCCAGAATTAAGAGCCGGGAAACAAACAGCGGCCGGTGCCCAGCTCCGAGGGAGGCAGAAGGGCCCCTCCTCACTCCCCTCCGTGCCCCCTGCCCGGGACGTCGGAGCAGGGACCGCCTCACGGTCACCGGGAGCCCTCGAGCGCAGCCCACTGTGGTGCTCAATGCATGCCCTTCCTCCCTCCTTCCTTTCTTCCTTCCTTCCTTCTTCCTTCCTTCCTTCCTTCCTTCTTTCCTTCCTTCCCTCCCTCCCTCCTTCCTTCCCTCCCTCCTTCCTTTCTTCCTTCCCTCCCTCCTTCCTTCCTTTCCTCCCTCCTTCCTTCCTTCTCTCCCTCCCTCCTTCCTTCCTTCTCTCCCTCCGTCCTTTCTTCTTTCCTCCCTCCCTCCTTCCTACCTTCTTCCTCCCTCCCTCCTTCTCTTCCTTCCTTCTCTCCCTCCTTCCTTCCTTCCTTCCTCCCTCCCTCCCTCCCTCCCTCCTTCCCTTACTTCCTTCTCTCTCTCCTTCCTTCCTTCCTTCCTTCTTCCTTCCTCCCTCCCTTCCTTCTCTCCCTCCTTCCCTTCCTTCCTTCTCTCCCTCCTTCCTTCCTTTTTCCTTCCTTCCTTCCTCCCTCCCTCCCTTCTTTCCTTCCTTCCTTCTTTCCCTCCTTCCTTTCTTCCTCCCTCCCTCCTTCCCTTCCTTCTCTCCCTCCTTCCTCCCTTCCTTCTTCCTTCCTTCCTCCTTCCCTTCCTTCTCTCCCTCTTTCCTTCCTTCCTTCCCTCCTTCCCTTCTTTCCTTCCCTACTTCCCTTGGCCCCTTTCTTTCTCCCTATCTCCCTTCCTCAGGAGGCTCAGCAGAGGCCATGGGCCATAGGTCATGCAAGTTTCCCATCAGCCCCACGTTTCCCAGACCTCTGTGGCTCTTTAGCTCCAACGAGAGAGCAAGGGTTTGAGGTGCAAGGCCTGGGTGCGAGGGCCCTGCCTGGCTCTCTAGGGCCAGGTGTGGCCAGGGCACAATGAGCACCAGCTGGCTGAGGAATCGCACAGGGGGCAGGGAGTGCAGGCCCCACTGGGACACTGGGTGCATCTGAGGAAGCGGGAGTCAATGAGCAGATTCTGGCTTCCTGCCTCCGTGGCTCCTGCACAGTGGGCTCTGCCCATCAGGCTGAGGACCACAGGTTTTTCTTTACATTTCTGTCATCTTTCTGATTAATCCCTTTAAGCTCCTTCAAGCATTGCAGAGTTTCAGAGCTCACTCTTCTCCCTGATCTCAACCCCCTGCTGCAGCTCTGCCTGGGGGCCCTGCCCAGCAGCGGGCCCAACTGCCCAGTGGCTGGCACGGCCAGGGCCTTATGGTGGGGGCGGACTGGCCAGGAAGTGGGCAGGGCTTCCGTCAAAGGCCCCCCCATCCCCCATTATGAGAAGAAAACCTTCTGGTGCCCCAAAGGTCTCTTTCTCCACTGATTCAGAAGGCCCATTCAGCACCGAGACAGCTCCCCGGGCCAGAGTCAGAAGCCAGGCCCCCTGCCCTCCTCAAGGCTCCCCCTTCTCGCAGGATTTCCACAGATTCTGGTCTTTTCTTCAAGGTGAGGGTCAGAGAAGGACAATGTGGAGGGGACAGGAACAAACAACTCTTGGATGAAGAATAGCCAACGAGCGCCAGCCCTGTGGAATCCCTATCCAAAAATCCAAACCCCTAATAATGAAAACAAAATGGCCCTGAGCTTTTAATTCTCATTCAACAAGTTGGTCAAGATAACGGAATACTGAGCAAAAGACAGGCGCACTCCTACATGGCCGGTGGAGTTGTAAGAATGTGTCCTATTCTGGAAAGCATGGAATTATGTACATCAAGTGGCTGATAGACTGACACTCACATTTACACAGAGTCCAGGGCCAGGCCCCCACACAACAGAAACAGAGCTCCCAGACGGCGGCACTTTGGAAAGATTTGTGATTGTGTGCCCAGACCAGTGCCCGGCTAGACTTTGGGAGGCCTGTGGCAGCAAGTGACAGGCCCCTGCTCCTGTGTCTGATAGGAAAAGGAAGGAAGGAAGGAAGGAGGGAAGGAGGGAGGGAGGGAGGGAGGAAGGAAGAAAGGAAGGAAGGAAGGAAGGAAGGAAGGAAGGAAGGAAGGAAGGAGGAAGGAAGGAAGGAAGGAAGGAAGGAAGGAGGGAGGGAGGGAGGAAGGAAGGAGGGAGGAGAGGGGGAAGGAGGGAGGGAGGGAGGAGGGAGGGAGGGGGGAAGGAGGGAGGGAGGAAGGAAGGAAGGAGGGAAGGAGGGAAGGAGAAAGGAGGGAGGGAGGGAGGGAGGGAGGAAGGAGGGAGGAGGGAGGGAGGAAGGAAGAAAGGAAGGAAGGAAGGAAGGAAGGAAGGAAGGAAGGAAGGAAGGAAGGAAGGAAGGAAGGAAGGAAGGAAGGAAGGAGGGAGGAGGGAGGAAGGAAGGAGGGAGGAGAGGGGGAAGGAGGGAGGAGAGGGGGAAGGAGGGAGGGAGGAAGGAGGGAGGGAGGAAGGAAGGAAGGAGGAAAGGAGGGAGGAAGGAAGGAGGAAGGGAGGGAGGAGGGAAGGAGGGAGGGAGGAAGGAAGGAAGGAGGGAGGAGGGAGGGAGGGAGGAAGGAGAAAGGAGGGAGGGAGGGACGGAAGGAGGGAGGAGGAAAAAAAGGAAGGAAGAAAGGTAGTGTCTGGAATGAGAAGGTAAGCCATCTGGCCCTGATGTTTGTCCGTAAGCCCCGTGGGCCACTGCCACCCCCCCAGGGCTGACTTCCGAGCCGAGTCTAGCATCAGTTCATACGATATTTGGCCGACTGTTTGGACATAATATGGGGTGGCAGTGCCAATGGTGATGTCCGGGCGGACCGGGGAGAGAGCAGGCTCAGAATCCTGGGGCCTTTTCTTCAGGACCTCAAAGCTCTGAGTAGAGGGGAGCCGGGACAAGGTTCCTTCCTGAGGCTACACGGGGGCTAAAAGTTTCCCCTGGAGAAGAAAGCAGGGGAAACCAAGGCAGAGCAGAGCCTCCTGCCGCCCAGCGGGCACGTGCCCCTTCTAGGAGAGCCTGGGCTCGGGTTAGCCTTGGGCCCCGGGATCCCTCAGAAGCAGGCACCCAGAGGCGCTCCAAGCAGCCAAACCCATCCCCCCATCTCCTGTTCTGGGCGTGCCAAGGCAAGAGCCCCAAGCCCAAGGTGAGCTGGGAGAATGGAGCCTCCGGCCCCCGCGGCTGCCCGGGAAGCCCGGGGTCCGTCTGGACCAGGTGAGGGGACAACGGCAGAAAGAATACTGGTGAATATGCAAGCTGGGGGTGCTCAGAGCTTAGAACTTAAGAGCTAAGAGTTCACAGGAACCTTAGAACAGACGATAGCACAGCTGACGAGAAGCCCAGAACATAGAACGTGGCGGGTCCGAGCTGGGAGGACTCGAACACGGAATGCAGGGAGAGGTCCCCGCATCTCAAACACAGATCCTTGAGCATCAGACCAGGGCACTTTGCGTCCCACCTGCCCTCTGGTGAACGGATCAGTGCCGGCCAGCAGAGCATCCCGCCCCCAGACCTCACGGGCGGCACGCGGAGGCCGGAGAGGCGTCCCCGGGGCTGCAGCTCCTGACTCTCGGGACCCTCCGAGGGGCACACTGTGGCAGCGGGGGGGACGGCGCGGGGCCCGCAAAACCCTGGGACTGCAGAAGGGCCGGGCTGGAGTCTTGATCCCATCACTTCCTGTGGCTGAGTGTGAGTTTGCGCGCACGTGTGTGTGTGTGTGTGTGTAGACATGTGTATGTACAGACATGTACAGTGTGTATGAGTGTATATGTGTGTGCTTGAGTGTCTGTGTGTGAATGAGGATGTAAATGTGAGTGTGTGTGTGCGAGGAGTGGGCATGTTACCTAAGCGCCTGTGCATGTGAGTGTATGTGGTGTCTATTGTGGCCCAGGCTGGACAGGGTGGGCACAGGTTGGTCAGGATGGGCTCAGGCTGGACAAGGTGGGCCCAGGTTGTCAGGGTGGGCCCGGGCTGGACAGGGTGGGCTCGGGTTGGTCAGGGTGGGCTCAGGCTGGTCTGGGTGGGCTCAGGCTGGTCTGGGTGGGCTCAGGCTGGTCTGGGTGGGCTCAGGCTGGACAAGGTGGGCCCAGGCTGGTCAGGGTGGGCTCAGGTTGGTCAGGATGGGCCCGGGCTGGACAGGGTGGGCTCGGGTTGGTCAGGATGGGCCCAGGTTGGCAAAGACAGAAAGGGAAAGCGGCTTCCTTGTCTGGCTCGGCTCTGTGCTCAGGACTGTGGAAGAGCGCGCCTGCCCCCTGCTGTCCAAAGGGCTCCACTGAGCCGCCTCGGGAGGAAAAGGAGGAGGAGGAGGAGAAGGAGGGGGAAGGAGGAGGAGGAGGAGAAGGGGCAAAGAGGGGAAGAGAAGGGGGAAGGAGGAGGAGGGGGAGGAGGGATGAGGAGGAGGAGGAAGAGAAGGGGGGAGAAGAGAAGGACAGGAGAAGGGGGGGGGGCTTGGGAAGAACCTGGCCTAAGCTAGCTGGACGCTCAGGGGCCTCCCCCGGAGCCGGGCTGCTGCAGGCTCTCCTGGGCACACCGCGGCCAGACCCGTGGCCACTAGAGAGCACGGAGGGATCCCGGGGGGGGGGGGGCAGGGGCATTGGCTCGGCCTTTGCTGGGGGCTGGAAACAGCCGGGACCTTTCCCGGGCAGGAGGGCGCTGACCTCTGCCCACTGCGCCGTGCTGCCCCCCAGTGGCCCACGACAGCATCGCCCTGTCCCTCCCACTAGCAGCTGCTTGTCTCTCAGCCTGGATGTTGGGGATGCGGGCGCAGACATCTCTATAGAGGACTTTGAGCCCCAACTTTCCTCAGCTCCCGTCCTGGGGCCCGCCCGTGATTTTCTATCGGTGCAGGGGACTCTTCGCCAGCACAGATCGCGTCCCCTGGCCGATGGCAAGCAGCCCCGCCCAGGGTGGCCTGGGGGGCCCCTCTAACCCCGAGGCTGCTCTCTGACCCCCGCGCCGCCGGCCTCCTTTTCCTCCGATTCCTCGTGGCTACAGTCATTCCCGCCCCCTTTCACACGGCCATACTGTTTCCCTTTCTGGGGGCGGGGGGGGGGCCGGAGACATGGTCTCTCCGGAGAAGCCCCCACTCAAACCCTTTCCAAGAAACACTGGCCTCAGTTTACCCCCCAGGCTTGATCACAGCAGCAGCAACGACCAGCTGATGCTCCGTTGCGTTCGCAATGAGCTGACATTCTCAGGGGAAACTGAGGCACAGGGAGGTGGGTCACTGGCCCAGGTGGCCCGGGCCTTAGGGTCACAGGCAGAATTTGAATTCAGGTCTTCCTGACAAGAGCAGACTCTCCACTGGGTCGCCCAGTGCAGGGCTCGTCCCTTCCTCCCAAAGCTCCAGACTCAGGCTCTGGTCACGTGATGAATCAGAGGCAGAAACTCGGGGCTTCCCTGACGGCCCTACTGGGAGCTGCGGGGAGAGGCCCTGGGCACTGACCATTGGGCAGCAAGCTGCGGGTCACATGCAGGGCTCGAGCGTGGCTGCGCTCCAGCAGCTCGGGCAAAGCTCGTGGCGGCCGGCAGGCGGCGGTGGGGAGGGGGCCTGGCCGGGGCACGGGGGGCACAAAAGCCGAGGCCTTCAGGCTGGGCCGGACAGCTGGGAGCAAAGCCTGCGGGGGCTGGAGTGAGGGTGGAGGAGGCGGCAGGAGGAGGGGCCCCCTTCCCTAAGCTGGGGATGGCACCAGAACTGGGGGCTCGGCCTGAGGAACAGGAGAGGCAAGACCCCTCTGTGGAGGCGAGAGAGGCTATGGGACGTCCCAGGCAGGAGGAGGGGAGCCCAAAGGCCTTGGGGCCCAGGCAGGAGGGAAGGAAATGTCCTGGGAGGCTGGGCCGGGCCCTTTCACTCACTCCTCGGGAGCCTTTTCCCTCTGGAATAATCTTGGGCCTTCCCTGCTGGGCAGCTGGTGGCAACCCAATGGGCAGAGAGCGCTGGAACTCGCTGAGTTCACATCCAGCCTCAGATGGCAAGTCGCTTACTCTGCTTGCCTCCATTTCCCCATCTGTAAAAAGGGCTACAGCTCCTTCCAGCTCCACCTCCCACGGTCCTTCATCACCCGACCCTCTCACAGGTTGTGAGGTGGGGGGCAGGCTCCTGCTCATTTTATAAAGTTCCGTGCCCCAGGCCGTACAAACCGGCAGAGGGTGAAGCCGGGGGTCTATGTCCAAATGCCCCTCGTGGGCGGTCTCCTCCCCTTCCCCCCTCCCATGGAGGACCTGGCCCTCTGCAGAACACTGGCGGGCCTTGTGCACGGCGCCATCTGCAGCCAGCGTCCGGAAGCTCAAGCACATGAGGCTCCGCTTGTGCGCAAACCAAAAGCCAGGAGTCCTGATTCTCCAGGCGCTTCCCTCGGTCCGCTGGGGACCCTGCTGGGGAGGGGCCGGCAGGGTGTGGATGGAGAAGCTGCAGAATGGAACCAGCCCCCAGGGGGCCAGACTGGGGTCAGGAAGCCCTGGGTTCGGATTCTGCCTCAGACATTTTGCAGGCGGTGACCTCTCTAGACTCAGTTTACCTGCGTATTTAGAGGGCTGGACTGTCATGTGGGGCAGGAGGTGACCCCAGAGGCCCAGGAGCTGGCGGGGAGTCAAAGGCCCAGAATGTCAGGAAGAGCATCCCAAGGCCCTCACGGCCATCTCAGAGTGGAGGGAGGTCCCCTTGTTCAGTACAAGACTCCCCCTTCAGCCTGAGGGTCAGTTTGCTCCTGGGGCGACGTTTGGCCTGGCTCTCTCCCTGGGGGTCGCCGGGGGGGTCGGGCCGGGCTCCCACAAGGCTTGGTGGGCGTCCCCTGCCCTCCCCCTCCCCCGGTGGTGAGCGTGGGCTCGGCCCCTCAGCCACCCACGTGACCTGGACGCATGGCGAGGTCCTGCCCGCCCAGGCCCTTCCCAGGAGCCACTGGGGCGAGGAGGCCAGCAGGAACAGAGGCCAGCCTTTGCGGAGTCTGGCTCCGAGCTGGGAGGGGGCGGGGCGGGGCTTTTCCAGGTGAGGACAGTGGCAGCCCCGACAGAACTCGGCCCGGTCTCCCAGTCTGCCGGACTCCCAATCACAGCCACCGGAGGCTGCCTTCCTGTGCTTACGAAGCCACCCCTCAGCGTGCCCCGGGGAGGTGGCCAGTGTAGACGGGCGGTCCCATCTGACTGGGGTGGGGGGGGCACGAGGGCCAGAGGCACCCAGTGGGTGCTGGGACTGTGCCAGGGTTCAGATCTGCCAAGGGGGGGTGGGGGCTCAGCCTTTGCTGCCATACAGAAAGGTGAGGCGTGCCCACGCCCCCTGGTGGCCCAAGTTGAGAAAGGACAGTGCGGGGCTCCCAGTGCGGGGCTCCCAGCGCCTCCAGCGGGTGGGCTGCGGCCCCCGGCCTCTCTAGGCCGAGGCAGCAAAGGGTTAAGCTGGAAGGCGCGAGCCAGAGGGACAGGCTTCTTCCCAAGCCGCTTTTCCCATTACTTCTCCAGAGCTCCGGCTCCCAGCTCCGCGGCCAAGCTCTCCCCGAGCCCTGGAAGCCAGCACGCATTCCCCGAGTCAGGCGGCCCCCACCCACCCACAGCCTCGGCCGATCTGCTGAGGCGGCAGCTTTCTCAGGCTCATCAGGATGGGGTTTGGGAGCGCGAGCCAGTGATGGCCTTGGAGGCCTCGGAGGAACCCGGGGGAGCCTCCCCCCGGCCTCCGCCCCCGGCCCCTCGGCAAGGCGGGAAGCGCGCTCTGCCAAGAGTGAATGGAATTCGCTTCAACGGCTGGCCCCGAGCTCGCGGCCCATTCCGGGAGGGTCTGGGGCCCTCATCTCCTCTCCTCCCAGGGTCACGCGGCCCCGGGCCACGGCCTGCCCGAGCGGGGACAAGGGACGGAGGAGGCGCCTCGCGAAGGCCCATCTGCACCCCATTCCCCCGCGGGCTCGTGGGGTCTGAGGCCGAGCCGGCGAGTGTCGGGAGCACGGGGGCTCAGTCCTACTAGCAGTCTTGGGAAAATGGGCCGATCCCCCTGACAAAGGGCAGAACATCATGGGACTGTGCCCACCTGCCCTCTAGGCGAGACACCCTCCAGTCCCGTACAAGCCTGTCCTCCTTAGAGAAGGCAATGGCCTCCCCCAGAGTGGCTCCACGGCATCAGCCCTCTCCCGGGGCTCTGGCCATCTCAAGGCCTTTTAGCCGTGTGCTTGCCTCCTCCGTGGGCCTCCACCCTCATCAATAGACACACTGACCTGCTCTGACCCCATCTCTCCTTTCTTTAAAGAGCTTGCAATGGCTCCCCCTTTGCTTAACAAGAGTCTCACGCTTAGTTCATCATTCAAGGCCTCCAGGACCTGACTCCAGCCTACCAGACCTTGGGGACTCAACTTCATGCCTTTGCTTCCTGGGCCCCACATCTAGAGGTTCTCCTTTGCCTCCCCCTCAAGTCCTGACTCATCCTTGAAGGTCCAGTTTGAATGTTCCCTCCTTTGTTATGCTATTTGACCCCAAACCTTCTCCCTCACACACACCTAACAAGCAGTTGTCTGTCCTCAGATCTCCTCCTGCACTGAGTTGGCACAATTTGGGTCCGCTTGTCCTGTAACCTGTGTGTTACAGTTCTCTGTGTTACAATTCTGTTCCTGTATTCTGTGTTCTCTGTGTTACAGTTCTCTGTTACAATTCTCTGTTACTGTATTCTGTGTTACAATTCTCTGTGTTAGTTCCCTGTGATACAATTCTCTGTTAATTCCCTGTGTTATTATTCTCTATTAAAATTCCTTGTTACAATTCTCTGTTACTATATTCTGTGTTAGTTCCCTGTGCTACTATTCCCTGTGTTACAATTCTGTCTTACAATTCTGTATTTTTTCCCTGTGTTACAATTCCCCGTGTTCAAGGGATAATGTTGTAAAAAAAAATTACCCTGGCATGGATTCTGTCAATATAAAGTTATTATAAAATAAAATTAAATTAACAGATTAAAAAAAAAAAACAATTCCCCGTGTTACATTTCCCTGTGTGACAATTCTCTATGACTATTCTTTGTTACAATTCTCTGTTATTGTATTCTGTTACACTTCTGTTACTGTATTATCTGTGATTATTCCCTGTGTTACAAATTCTCTGTGTTAATTCCCTGTGTTACAATTCTCTGTGTTAGTTCCCTATGTTACAATTCTCTGTATTAGTTCTCTGTGTTACAATTCTCTGTGTTAATTCCCTGTGTTACAATTCTCTGTATTAGTTCCCTGATACAATTCTCTGTGTTACTGTATTCTGTTACAATTCTGCGTTGATTCCCTTTGTTACAATTCTCTGTTAGTTCCCTGTATTACAATTCTCTGAATTAGTTCCTTGTGTTACAATTCTCTGTATTAGTTCCCTGTGTTACAATTCTCTGTATTAGTTCCCTGTGTTACAATTCTCTGTTAGTTCCCTGTGTTACAATTCTCTGTTAGTTCCCTGTGTTACAACTCTCTGTATTAGTTCCTTGTGTTACAATTCTCTGTATTAATTCCTTGTGTTACAATTCTCTGTGTTACTGTATTCTGTTACAATTCTCTGTTAATTCCCTGTGTTACAATTCTCTGTATTAGTTCCCTGTTACAATTCTGTGTTACTGTATTCTGTTACAATTCTCTGTTAGTTCCCTGTGTTACAATTCTCTGTATTAATTCCCTGTGTTAAAATTCTCTGTTAGACATATCTAACATATATAGGACAGCTTGCCATCTAGGGGAGGGGATGGAGGGAGGGAGGGAGGGGAAAAATCGGAACAGAAGCAAGTGCAAGGGATAATGTTGTAAAAAAAAAATTACCTTGGCATGGATTCTGTCAATATAAAGTTATTATAAAATAAAATAAAATACTAAAAACAAACAAACAAACAAAAAAAAAAAACAATTCTCTGTTAGTTCCCTGTGTTACAATTCTCTGTGTTAATTCCCTGTGTTACAATTCTCTGTTAGTTCCCTGTGTTACAATTCTCTGTGTTAATTCCCTGTGTTACATTTCTCTGTGTTAGTTCCCTATGTTACAATTCTCTGTATTAGTTCTCTGTGTTACAATTCTCTGTGTTAATTCCCTGTGTTACAATTCTCTGTATTAGTTCCCTGATACAATTCTCTGTGTTACTGTATTCTGTTACAATTCTGCGTTGATTCCTTTGTTACAATTCTCTGTTAGTTCCCTGTATTACAATTCTCTGTGTTACTGTATTCTGTGTTACAATTCTCTGTTAGTTCCCTGTATTACAATTCTCTCTATTAGTTCCCTGTGTTACAATTCTCTGTTAGTTCCCTGTGTTACAATTCTCTGTTAGTTCCCTGGGTTACAATTCTCTGTTAGTTCCCTGGGTTACAATTCTCTGTGTTACTGTATTCTGTGTTACAATTCTCTGTTAGTTCCCTGTGTTACAATTCTCTGTATTAGTTCCCTGTGTTACAATTCTCTGTTAGTTCCCTGTATTACAATTCTCTGTATTAGTTCCTTGTGTTACAATTCTCTGTATTAGTTCCCTGTGTTACAATTCTCTGTTAGTTCCCTGTGTTACAATTCTCTGTTAGTTCCCTGTGTTACAACTCTCTGTATTAGTTCCTTGTGTTACAATTCTCTGTATTAATTCCTTGTGTTACAATTCTCTGTGTTACTGTATTCTGTTACAATTCTCTGTTAATTCCCTGTATTACAATTCTCTGTGTTACTGTATTCTGTTACAATTCTCTGTGTTGATTCCCTTTGTTACAATTCTCTGTTAGTTCCCTGTGTTACAATTCTCTGTGTTACTGTATTCTGTGTTACAATTCTCTGTTAATTCCCTGTATTACAATTCTCTGTGTTACTGTATTCTGTTACAATTCTCTGTGTTGATTCCCTTTGTTACAATTCTCTGTTAGTTCCCTGTGTTACAATTCTCTGTGTTACTGTATTCTGTGTTACAATTCTCTGTTAGTTCCCTGTATTACAATTCTCTCTATTAGTTCCCTGTGTTACAATTCTCTGTTAGTTCCCTGTGTTACAATTCTCTGTTAGTTCCCTGGGTTACAATTCTCTGTTAGTTCCCTGGGTTACAATTCTCTGTGTTACTGTATTCTGTGTTACAATTCTCTGTTAGTTCCCTGTATTACAATTCTCTCTATTAGTTCCCTGTGTTACAATTCTCTGTTAGTTCCCTGTGTTACAATTCTCTGTATTAATTCCTTATGTTACAATTCTCTGTGTTACTGTATTCTGTTATAATTCTCTGTTAGTTCCCTGTGTTACAATTCCCTGTGTTACAATTCTCTGTATTAGTTCCCTGTTACAATTCTGTGTTACTGTATTCTGTTGCAATTCTCTGTGTTGATTCTCTTTGTTACAATTCTCTGTTAGTTCCCTGTGTTACAATTCTCTGTGTTACTGTATACTGTGTTACAATTCTCTGTTAGTTCCCTGTGTTAGAATTCTCTGTGTTATTTCCCTGTGTTACAATTCTCTTTATTAGTTCCTTGTGTTACAATTCTGTGTTACTGTATTCTGTTACAATTCTCTGTGTTAGTTCCTTGTGTTACAATTCTCTGTATTAGTTCCCTATGTTATAATTTTCTGGTTAATTCCCTATGTTACAATTCTCTCTTACAATTCTCTGTTAGTAAGAAAAGATCTAAGTCAGTTCCAATTGATCAGTGATGGACGGAATCAGCTACACCCAGAGAAGGAACACTAGGAACTTGCATTTTTGTTTTTCTTCCTAGGTTATTTTTACCTTCTGAATCCAATACTTCTTGTGCAACAAGAGAACTATACAGTTCTGCACACAAATATTGTATCTAGGATAATTCAGGGAAAAAAAACAATTATCTGTTAATTCCCTGTATTACTATTCTCTGTGTTACAATTCCCAGTATTACAATTCTCTGTTACTGTATTCTGTATTAAAATTCTCTGTGTTCCCTGTCTTACAATTCCCTGTCTCACAATTCTGTTACTGTATTCTGTTACAATTCTCTGTATTAGTTCCCTGTGTTACAATTCCCTGTTTTACAATTCTGTGTTAGTTCCCTGTGTTATAATTCTCTGTATTACAGTTCCCTTTGTTATAATTCCCTGTGTTACAATTCTCTGTGTTAGTTCCCTGGGTTACAATTCTCTTATAATTCTCTGTATTAGTTCCTTGTGTTACAATTCTCCATGTTAGTTCCCTATATTACAATTCTCTGTATTAGCTCCCTGTGTTACAACTTCTGTGATACTGTATTGTGTGTTAGAATTCTCTGTTAGTTCCCTATGTTATAATTCTCTGTGTTAGTTCCTATGTTACTATTCTCTGTGTTACAATTCCCTGTGTTATAATTCTCTGTGTTAGTTCCCTGTTACACTTCTCTGTATTACATTTCCCTGTGTTATAATTCCCTCTGTTACTATTCTCTGTGTTACAATTCCTGGTGTTACAATTCTCTGTCTTACAATTCTGTTACTGTATTCTGTGTTACAATTCTCTGTTTGTGTTCCCTGTATTAGTTCCCTATGTTATAATTCTCTGTTAGACATATCTAACATATATAGGACAGCTTGCCATCTAGGGGAGGGGATGGAGAGAGGGAGGGAGGGGAAAAATCGGAACAGAAGCAAGTGCAAGGGATAATGTTGTAAAAAAAAAATTACCCTGGCATGGATTCTGTCAATATAAAGTTATTATAAAATAAAATAAAATACTAAAAAAACAAACAAACAAACAAACAAACAAAAAAAAAAAAACAATTCTCTGTTAGTTCCCTGTGTTACAATTCTCTGTGTTAATTCCCTGTGTTACAATTCTCTGTTAGTTCCCTGTGTTACAATTCCCTGTGTTACTATTCCCTGTGTTACAATTCTCTGTGTTAGTTCCCTATGTTACAATTCTCTGTATTAGTTCTCTGTGTTACAATTCTCTGTGTTAATTCCCTGTGTTACAATTCTCTGTATTAGTTCCCTGTTACAATTCTCTGTGTTACTGTATTCTGTTACAATTCTCTGTGTTGATTCCCTTTGTTACAATTCTCTGTTAGTTCCCTGTATTACAATTCTCTGTATTAGTTCCTTGTGTTACAATTCTCTGTATTAGTTCCCTGTGTTACAATTCTCTGTATTAGTTCCCTGTGTTACAATTCTCTGTATTAGTTCCCTGTGTTACAATTCTCTGTTAGTTCCCTGTATTACAATTCTCTGTATTAGTTCCTTGTGTTACAATTCTCTGTATTAGTTCCCTGTGTTACAATTCTCTGTTAGTTCCCTGTGTTACAATTCTCTGTTAGTTCCCTGTGTTACAACTCTCTGTATTAGTTCCTTGTGTTACAATTCTCTGTATTAATTCCTTGTGTTACAATTCTCTGTGTTACTGTATTCTGTTACAATTCTCTGTTAATTCCCTGTATTACAATTCTCTGTGTTACTGTATTCTGTTACAATTCTCTGTGTTGATTCTCTTTGTTACAATTCTCTGTTAGTTCCCTGTGTTACAATTCTCTGTGTTACTGTATTCTGTGTTACAATTCTCTGTTAATTCCCTGTATTACAATTCTCTGTGTTACTGTATTCTGTTACAATTCTCTGTGTTGATTCTCTTTGTTACAATTCTCTGTTAGTTCCCTGTGTTACAATTCTCTGTGTTACTGTATTCTGTGTTACAATTCTCTGTTAGTTCCCTGTATTACAATTCTCTCTATTAGTTCCCTGTGTTACAATTCTCTGTTAGTTCCCTGTGTTACAATTCTCTGTTAGTTCCCTGGGTTACAATTCTCTGTGTTACTGTATTCTGTGTTACAATTCTCTGTTAGTTCCCTGTATTACAATTCTCTCTATTAGTTCCCTGTGTTACAATTCTCTGTTAGTTCCCTGTGTTACAATTCTCTGTATTAGTTCCTTATGTTACAATTCTCTGTGTTACTGTATTCTGTTATAATTCTCTGTTAGTTCCCTGTGTTACAATTCCCTGTGTTACAATTCTCTGTATTAGTTCCCTGTTACAATTCTGTGTTACTGTATTCTGTTACAATTCTCTGTGTTGATTCTCTTTGTTACAATTCTCTGTTAGTTCCTGTGTTACAATTCTCTGTGTTACTGTATTCTGTGTTACAATTCTCTGTTAGTTCCCTGTGTTACAATTCTCTGTGTTAGTTTCCTGTGTTACAATTCTCTTTATTAGTTCCTTGTGTTACAATTCTGTGTTACTGTATTCTGTTACAATTCTCTGTGTTAGTTCCTTGTGTTACAATTCTCTGTATTAGTTCCCTATGTTATAATTTTCTGGTTAATTCCCTATGTTACAATTCTCTCTTACAATTCTCTGTTAGTAAGAAAAGATCTAAGTCAGTTCCAATTGATCAGTGATGGACGGAATCAGCTACACCCAGAGAAGGAACACTAGGAACTTGCATTTTTGTTTTTCTTCCTAGGTTATTTTTACCTTCTGAATCCAATACTTCTTGTGCAACAAGAGAACTATACAGTTCTGCACACAAATATTGTATCTAGGATAATTCAGGGAAAAAAAACAATTATCTGTTAATTCCCTGTATTACTATTCTCTGTGTTACAATTCCCAGTATTACAATTTTCTGTTACTGTATTCTGTATTAAAATTCTCTGTGTTCCCTGTCTTACAATTCCCTGTCTCACAATTCTGTTACTGTATTCTGTTACAATTCTCTGTATTAGTTCCCTGTGTTACAATTCCCTGTTTTACAATTCTGTGTTAGTTCCCTGTGTTATAATTCTCTGTATTACAGTTCCCTTTGTTATAATTCCCTGTGTTACAATTCTCTGTGTTAGTTCCCTGGGTTACAATTCTCTTATAATTCTCTGTATTAGTTCCTTGTGTTACAATTCTCCATGTTAGTTCCCTATATTACAATTCTCTGTATTAGCTCCCTGTGTTACAACTTCTGTGATACTGTATTGTGTGTTAGAATTCTCTGTTAGTTCCCTATGTTATAATTCTCTGTGTTAGTTTCCTATGTTACTATTCTCTGTGTTACAATTCCCTGTGTTATAATTCTCTGTGTTAGTTCCCTGTTACACTTCTCTGTATTACATTTCCCTGTGTTATAATTCCCTCTGTTACTATTCTCTGTGTTACAATTCCTGGTGTTACAATTCTCTGTCTTACAATTCTGTTACTGTATTCTGTGTTACAATTCTCTGTTTGTGTTCCCTGTATTAATTCCCTGTGTTACAATTCTCTGTTAGTTCCCTGTGTTACAATTCTCTGTGTTAATTCCCTGTGTTACAATCTCTGTATTAGTTCCCTGTTACAATTCTGTGTTACCGTATTCTGTTACAATTCTCTGTTAGTTCCCTGTGTTATAATTCTCTGTGTTAGTTCCCTATGTTACTATTCTCTGTGTTGCAATTCCCTGTGTTATAATTCTCTGTGTTAGTTCCCTGTTACACTTCTCTGTATTACATTTCCCTGTGTTATAATTCCCTCTGTTACTATTCTCTGCGTTACAATTCCTGGTGTTACAATTCTGTCTTACAATTCTGTTACTGTATTCTGTGTTACAATTCTCTGTTTGTGTTCCCTGTGTTACGATTCCCTGTGTTACAATTCTCTGTGTTAGTTCCCTGTGTTACAATTCTCTGTTAGTTCCCTGTGTTACTATTCCCTGTATTACAATTCTCTGTATTAGTTCCCCGTGTTACTATTCTGTGTTAGTTCCTTGTGTTACAATTTTCTGTGTGACTGTATTCTGTTACAATTCTCTGTTAGTTCCCTATGTTACAATTCTCTGTGTTACAATTCTCTGTTAGTTCCCTATGCTACAATTCTCTATATTAGTTCCCTGTGCTACAACTCTCTGTGTTAGTTCCTTGTGTTACAAGTCTCTGTATTAGGTCTCTATATTACAATTCTCTGTATTAGTTCCCTGTGTTACAATTCTCTGTGTTACTATATTCTGTATTACAATTCTCTTTGAGTTCCCTGTGTTACAATTCTCTGTGTTAGTTCCCTGTGTTACAATTCTCTGTGTTACCATATTCTGTATTACAATTCTCAGTTCCCTGTGTTACAATTCTGTTAGTTCCCTATGTTACTATTCCCTGTGTTACAATTCTCTGTATTAGTTCCTCATGTTACAATTCTCTGTTAGTTCCCTGTGTTAGTATTCCCTGTATTACAATTCTCTGTATTAGTTCCCTATGTTACAATTCTCTGTATTAGTTTCCTGTGTTACAACTCTCTGCATTAGTTCCCTGTGTTACAAGTCTCTGTTAGTTTCCTATGTTACTATTCCCTGTATTACAATTCTCTGTATTAGTTCCTTATGTTACAATTCTCTGTATTAGTTTCCTGTGTTACAATTCTCTGTATTAGTTCCCTATGTTACAATTCTCTGTATTAGTTCCCTGTGTTACAACTCTCTGTGTTAGTTCCCTATGTTACAAGTCTCTGTTAGTTCCCTATGTTACTATTCCCTGTATTACAGTTCTCTGTATTAGTTCCTTATGTTATAATTCTCTGTATTAGTTTCCTGTGTTACAATTCTCTGTGTTACTGTATTCTGTGTTACAATTCTCTGTTAGTTTCCTGTGTTATAATTCTCTGTGTTAATTCCCTGTGTTACAATTCTCTGTGTTAGTTCCTTGCGTTACAAGTCTCTGTTAGTTCCCTATGTTACTATTCCCTGTATTACAATTCTCTGTATTAGTTCCTTATGTTATAATTCTCTGTATTAGTTTCCTGTGTTACAATTCTCTGTGTTACTGTATTCTGTGTTACAATTCTCTGTTAGTTTCCTGTGTTATAATTCTCTGTGTTAATTCCCTGTGTTACAATTCTCTGTGTTAGTTCCTTGCGTTACAAGTCTCTGTTAGTTCCCTATGTTACTATTCCCTGTATTACAATTCTCTGTATTAGTTCCTTATGTTACAATTCTCTGTATTAGTTTCCTGTGTTACAATTCCCTGTGTTACAATTCTCTGTGTTAGTTCCCTATGTTACAAGTCTCTGTTAGTTCCCTATGTTACTATTCCCTGTATTACAGTTCTCTGTATTAGTTCCTTATGTTATAATTCTCTGTATTAGTTTCCTGTGTTACAATTCTCTGTGTTACTGTATTCTGTGTTACAATTCTCTGTTAGTTCCCTGTGTTATAATTCCCTGTGTTACAATCCTCTGTGTTAGTTCCTTGCGTTACAAGTCTCTGTTAGTTCCCTATGTTACTATTCCCTGTATTACAATTCTCTGTATTAGTTCCTTATGTTACAATTCTCTGTATTAGTTTCCTGTGTTACAATTCCCTGTGTTACAATTCTCTGTGTTAGTTCCCTATGTTACAATTCTCTGTACTAGTTCCCTGTGTTACAACTCTCTGTGTTAGTTCCCTGTGTTACAAGTCTCTGTTAGTTCCCTATGTTACTATTCCCTGTATTACAATTCTCTGTATTAGTTCCTTATGTTACAATTCTCTGTATTAGTTTCCTGTGTTACAATTCTCTGTGTTACTGTATTCTGTGTTACAATTCTCTGTGTTAGTTCTCTGTGTTACAACTCTGCGTTAGTTCCCCGTGTTACAAGTCTCTGTTAGTTCCCTATGTTACTATTCCCTGTATTACAATTCTCTGTATTAGTTCCTTATGTTACAATTCGCTGTATTAGTTTCTTGTGTTACAATTCTCTGTGTTACTGTATTCTGTGTTACAATTCTCTGTAACAGGGAACTCCCTGTGTTATAATTCTCTGTGTTAATTCCCTGTGTTACAATTCTCTGTGTTAGTTCCTTGTGTTACAATTCTCTGTTAGTTCCCTATATTATTATTCCCTCTGTATTAGTTCCCTGTTACAATTCTCTGTCTTATAATTCTCTGTGTTATATTTTCTGTTACATTTCCCTGTGTTACAATTCCCTCCATTACTATTCTCTGTGTTGCAGTTCCCAGTGTTACAATTCTGTTACTATTCCCTATATTACAATTCTTTGTATTAGTTCCCTGTGTTACATTTTTCTGTTAGTTCCCTCTGTTACTATTCCCTGTGTTACAATTCTCTGTATTAGTTCCTTGTGTTACAATTCTCTGTTAGTTCCCTGTGTTACTATTCCCTGTATTACAATTCTCTGTATTAGTTCCCTGTGGTACAATTTTCTGTTTGTTCCCTGTGTTACAATTCTCTGTGTTACTGTATTCTGTATTACAATTCTCTGTATTAGTTCCTTATGTTACAATTCTCTGTATTAGTTTCCTGTGTTACAATTTTCTGTGTTACTGTATTCTGTGTTACAATTCTCTGTTAGTTCCCTGTGTTATAATTCTCTGTGTTAATTCCCTGTGTTACAATTCTCTGTGTTAGTTCCTTGTGTTACAATTCTCTGTTAGTTCCCTATATTACTATTCCCTATGTTATAATTCTCTGTGTTAGTTCCCTGTTACAATTCTCTGTCTTATAATTCTCTGTGTTACTATTTTCTGTTACATTTCCCTGTGTTACAATTCTCTCTGTTACTATTCTCTGTGTTGCAGTTCCCAGTGTTACAATTCTATTACTATTCCCTATATTACAATTCTCTGTATTAGTTCCCTGTGTTAGAATTCTGTGTTACTGTATTCTGTTACAATTCTCTGTATTAGTTCCCTGTGTTACAATTCTCTGTGTTACTGTATTCTGTGTTACAATTCTGTGTTAGTTCCCTGTGTTATAATTCTCTGTGTTAATTCCCTGTGTTATAATTCTCTATGTTAGTTCCCTGTGTTACAATTCTCTGTGTTAGTTCCTTGTGTTACAATTCTCTGTATTAGCTTCCCTATGTTACAATTTTCTGTGTTAATTCCCTGTGTTACAATTCTCTGTGTTAGTTCCCTGGGTTACAATTCTCTTATAATTTTCTCTGTTAGTTCCTTGAGTTACAATTCTCTTATAATTCTCTGTATTTGTTCCCTGTGTTATAATTCTCTGTGTTAGTTCCCTGTGTTACAATTCTCTGTATTAGCTCCCTGTGTTACAATCTCTGTGGTACTGTATTGTGTGTTACAATTCTGTTAGTTCCCTGTGTTACAATTCTCTGTTAGTTCCCTGTGTTACAACTCTCTGTATTAGTTCCTTGTGTTATAATTCTCTGTATTAGTTCCTTGTGTTACAATTCTCAGTGTTACTGTATTCTGTTACAATTCTCTGTTAGTTCCCTGTGTTACAATTCTCTGTGTTAATTCCCTGTGTTACAATTCTCTGTGTTAGTTCCTTGTGTTACAATTCTCTGTTAGTTCCCTATATTACTATTCCCTATGTTATAATTCTCTGTGTTAGTTCCCTGTTACAATTCTCTGTCTTATAATTCTCTGTGTTACTATTTTCTGTTACATTTCCCTGTGTTATAATTCCCTCCATTACTATTCTCTGTGTTGCAGTTCCCAGTGTTACAATTCTATTACTATTCCCTATATTACAATTCTCTGTATTAGTTCCCTGTGTTAGAATTCTGTGTTACTGTATTCTGTTACAATTCTCTGTATTAGTTCCCTGTGTTACAATTCTCTGTGTTACTGTATTCTGTGTTACAATTCTGTGTTAGTTCCCTGTGTTATAATTCTCTGTGTTAATTCCCTGTGTTATAATTCTCTGTGTTAGTTCCCTGTGTTACAATTCTCTGTATTAGCTCCCTGTGTTACAATCTTTGTGGTACTGTATTGTGTGTTACAATTCTGTTAGTTCCCTGTGTTACAATTCTCTGTTAGTTCCCTGTGTTACAATTCTCAGTGTTACTGTATTCTGTTACAATTCTCTGTTAGTTCCCTGTGTTACAATTTTCTGTATTAGTTCCCTGTTAAAATTCTGTGTTACTGTATTCTGTTACAATTTTCTGTTAGTTCCCTGTGTTATAATTCTCTGTGTTAGTTCTCTATGTTACTATTCTCTGTTACAATTCCCTGTGTTATAATTCTCTGTGTTAGTTCCCTGTTACACTTCTCTGTATTACATTTCCCTGTGTTATAATTCCCTTTGTTACTATTCTCTGTGTTACAATTCCTGGTGTTACAATTCTCTGTCTTACAATTCTGTTACTGTATTCTGTGTTACAATTCTCTTTTTGTGTTCCCTGTGTTACAATTCCCTGTGTTACAATTCTGTTAGTTCCCTATGTAATAATTCTCTGTATTAGTTGCCTGTGTTACAATTCTCTGTTAGTTCCCTATGCTACTATTCCTCATGTTACAATTCTCTGTGTTAGTTCCCTGTGTTACAATTCTCTGTTAGTTCCCTGTGTTACTATTCCCTGTATTACAATTCTCTGTATTAGTTCCCCGTGTTACAATTCTCTGTTAGTTCCCTGTGTTACAATTCTCTGTTAGTTCCCTGTGTTACTATTCCCTGTATTACAATTTTCTGTATTAGTTCCCCGTGTTACAATTCTGTGTTAGTTCCCTGTGTTAAAATTCTCTGTTAGTTCCCTGTGTTAGTATTCCCTGTATTACAATTCTCTGTTACTGTATTCTGCATTACTGTATTCTGTTATAATTCTCTGTATTAGTTCCCTGTGTTACAATTCTCTGTATTACTGTATTCTGTGTTACAATTCTCTGTGTTAGTTCCCTTTGTTACTATTCCGTGTTCCAATTCTCTGTGTTACTGTATTCTGTTACAATTCTCTGTTGGTTCCCTGTGTTACAATTCTCTGTATTAGTTCCCTGTGTTACAATTCTCTGTATTAGTTCCCTGTGTTACAATTCTCGGTGTTACTGTATTCTGTGTTACAATTCCCTGTGTTACCATTCTCTGTGTTAGTTCCCTTTGTTACTATTCCCTGTGTTCCAATTCTCTGTGTTACTGTATTCTGTTATAATTCTCTGTTGGTTCCCTGTGTTACAATTCTCTGTATTAGTTCCCTGTGTTACAATTCTCTGTATTAGTTCCCTGTGTTACAATTCTCGGTGTTACTGTATTCTGTGTTACAATTCCCTGTGTTACCATTCTCTGTGTTAGTTCCCTTTGTTACTATTCCCTGTGTTCCAATTCTCTGTGTTACTGTATTCTGTTATAATTCTCTGTTAATTCCCTGTGTTACAACTCTCTGTATTAATTCCTTGTGTTACAATTCTCTGTTAGTTCCCTATATTACTATTCCCTATGTTATAATTCTCTGTGTTAGTTCCCTGTTACAATTCTCTGTTACAATTTTCTGTTACATTTCCCTGTGTTACAATTCTCTCTGTTACTATTCTCTGTGTTGCAGTTCCCAGTGTTACAATTAAGTTACTATTCCCTGTGTTACCATTCTCTATATTACATTTCCCTGTGATACAATTCCCTTTGTTACTATTCTCTATTACAGTTCCCAGTGTTACAATTCTCTGTTACTATTCCCAGTGTTACAATTCTGTTACTATTCCCTGTGTTACTATTCTCTGTTACTATTCCCAGTGTTACAATTCTCTGTCATTATTCCCTGCATTACAGTTCCCTGTGTTAAAATTCTCTGTGTTGGTGTCCCCTAGACTGGGAGCTTCTTGAGGGCAGGGGCTTAGTCCTCTCTAAAGTCTGTACATGACTTCTAGCTATACCCTGTGATGTCACTGGTTCTCTGAAAACGAAGTTGAACAACTTTCTGGAAGAGCCTGGAAAAAGCTTCCTGGCCAAGAAGTCCTACCGGTCAGTCCATCAGAGAATCTTGTGCATGGAGGAGAGCCCTTCCTGCCCATGTTGGTCTCTCTCTCTCAGTTGTACGCTTATGATTTGCGGACTTTCCAGAAGGATTTTTCTCCTCAAAGCAGAGCCCTTAGCCCTGGAGAGCTGGCTGGGGCCTTGGAGACCAGGGTAAGTGCCAGTAGACCCAAGAAAGGCCCAAGGTCACAGTGCAAGTTCATGACTAAGGGAGAGGGGACAGGGACTCGAGTGGCTCCCTTTCTCTTCATTCCCTGGCCCATTTTCTCCTCTTTCTCACCAGAAACAGCACAAAGTTCTATACTTAAGTCTAATTTCAGATCCGATTCCTAGTGTACGTGTTCATTCATTCATTCATTCGATGTCACCATGAGCAGGACCCCGGGTTCTAGCCTCTCGCACTGGAGGTAGTCTTTGAGGCATGCAACCATGAGCAAGAGCCCCTCCACTCAAGGGATGGTGCTCCTGAGGAGGGGCCCACGCCTTTCCAGCCGCCCCTACCGCCCTGGGACAGCTAGCCTCTGGGCAGCATTCTGCCAGCAGTGCTCCCGGCTCTGCCACGGGCAAGGAGAATCGGCACACACGCCCCCGTCCCCTCCCCAAGGCTCGGCGTTCCTAGTCTTTCACTTGTCCCGTTCATGGCAAGACATGGAGACCTTCCATAACAGCTTCAGTGCTAGAAAGTTTCATCTCATTTAATCAGATGATTTTAAAGAGGAGGAAACTGGGGCCAAAGGGACAGTGGGACACGTCTTGGGTCACAGGAGGGTCGGCGCAAACCTGGGTCCTCTGTCTTCCAGACCAGCTGCTCTACTGTCGATGCTTAAGGGGCTCTCGGGATGGGATGGCCTCCCTCCATGGTGGACAACTGGGGACAAGAGACGGAACTTCACCAACTCCTTCACCAGGAAGGCACGAAGGAGACACAAACGGGTCAACCACTTCGGTGGGGCTGGCGCCCAGTGGGACCCGGAGCACCTCCACGGTCACCCAGGACACCAGTGAGGAGAGGTCAAAGGTGGGGGGCTACCAGAGGACAGCCGGAGAGAGCTCCAAGGGGGAGATCAAGGAAGGCTGGAGCCCTGCCCTGAGAGGCTGGAAGCTCATTGTTCCTGGACCCGGTTCAAACACCCCAAAGACCTCGAACTCTGCCTGCTGGAGCAAAATTTCATATTTGGGGGAGATTTTCCAGCCAGGCAAAACCCTCAACTCCACCTAAAGGACCAGCCGAGTCCTCAGAACCTCAGCCACTTCCCCAGCATCCTGAGGCCTCTCTGGCAGCCCCATCCCTGCCCCCGGACGAGCGCCAGCTCCCCGGCCCCCATCCATAGGCTCTGGGGGCGGCTTCCAGCCAGCCCGGTGATTTAAAGGGGGAAAAATCGCTCAAGTGTTTCAAACTGGAAAGGATTCAATTTAATTTAACAAATCCAGACACCAACCTAAGGAAAACATGAGCAAAGAAGATGGGAAAAAATGTTCCATCTCTGGATGGGCCAGAAAAGTGAGGATCCCAGAGGGGGCTGGGGAGGGGGCGCAACTCCCCATCAAGGTCTAACAGCTGTCCTGACCGGGGTCAAGGAACAGAGCAAAGGAAGGGGGGGAGACATCCTCGCCTCGATTTGGGGAAACAATAGCCGTGGCTTCTCGGGTCAGTGTCCTAGGGTGGGGGTGAGGTCCCCAAAACCCAGAACCAACCCGGCTTCATTTGAGAAGTCGTGCCCAGCAAGATCCGGCCAACGTGGAGACCGAAGCTCGGAGGGGTGGGCTCCGGCTCTGCCCGGGGCAAGGCTACCACTGGACTCCACGTCCGGAGATCCTCCTTCTAGCTCTCTCCCCACAGTACCAGGCTGCCTACCCACGCTGGCCACTTCCCAGAAAAGAGGAAGGCCCCTTCCCTGTCGCTGGCCACACCTTCGGCTGCCCCCCGATCCCCAGCCCTGGAGCTCCCTCACCTCACCTCTAGAGTCGTGTCCCAAGGTCCCCCCAGCTCTGATATTCCATGTTCCAAGCTCTTTCTCAGTATTGACATTCTAGAATCTATGTCCCAAGGTTCCCCCTACTCTGACATTCCATATTCTAAGCTCTTTCCCAGATGAGTATTCTAAAGTCTCTGTCCCAAGATCCTCCCAGCTCTGATATTCCATGTTCCAAGCTCTTTCTCAGCATTGACATTCTAGAATCTATGTCACAAGGTCCCCCCAACTCTGACATTCCATGTTCTAAGCTCTTCTCCATCATGAGTATTGTAGAGTCTATATCCCAAGGTCCCCCCAGCTCTGATATTCCATGTTCTAAGCTCTTTCTCAGCATTGACATTCTAGAATCTGTCTCAAGGTCCCCCCAACTCTGACATTCCACGTTCTAAGCTCTTCTCCATCATGAGTATTGTAGAGTCTATATCCCAAGGTCCCCCCAGCTCTGATATTCCATGTTCTAAGCTCTTTCTCAGCATTGACATTCTAGAATCTATGTCCCAAGGTCCCCCCAACTCTGACATTCCATGTTCTAAGCTCTTCTCCATCATGAGTATTGTAGAGTCTATATCCAAGGTCCCCCCAGCTCTGATATTCCATGTTCTAAGCTCTTTCTCAGCATTGACATTCTAGAATCTGTCTCAAGGTCCCCCCAACTCTGACATTCCACGTTCTAAGCTCTTCTCCATCATGAGTATTATAGAGTCTATATCCCAAGGTCCCCCCAGCTCTGATATTCCATGTTCTAAGCTCTTTCTCAGCATTGACATTCTAGAATCTATGTCCCAAGGTCCCCCCAGCTCTGATATTCCATGTTCTAAGCTCTTTCTCAGCATTGACATTCTAGAATCTATGTTCCAAGGTCCCCCCAGCTCTGATATTCCATGTTCTAAGCTCTTCTCCAGCATTGACATTCTAGAATCTATGTCCCAAGGTCCCCTCAGCTCTGACATTCCACGTTCTAAGCTCTTCTCCATCATGAGTATTGTAGAGTCTATATCCCAAGATGCCCCCAGCTCTGATATTCCATGTTCTAAGCTCTTTCTCAGCACTGACATTCTAGAATCTATATCCAAGGTCCCCCCAACTCTGATATTCCATGTTCTAAGCTCTTCCCCAGCATGAGTATTGTAGAGTCTATATCCCAAGGTCCCCCCAGCTCTGATATTCCATGTTCTAAGCTCTTTCTTAGCATTGACATTCTAGAATCTATGTCCCAAAGTCCCCCCAACTCTGACATTCCATGTTCTAAGCTCTTCCCCAGCACCAGTATTGTAGAGTCTATGTCCCAAGGTCCCCCCAGCTCTGATATTCCATGTTCTAAGCTCTTTCTCAGCATTGACATTCTAGAATCTATGTCCCAAAGTCCCCCCAACTCTGACATTCCATGTTCTAAGCTCTTCTCCAGCACTGGCATTCTAGAATCTATGTCCCAAGGTCCCCCCAGCTCTGATATTCCATGTTCTAAGCTCTTCTCCAGCATTGACATTCTAGAATCTATGTCCCAAGGTCCCCTCAACTCTGACATTCCATGTTCTAAGCTCTTCCCCAGCATGAGTATTGTAGAGTCTACGTCCCGAGGTCCCCCCAGCTCTGATTTTCCATGTTCTAAGCTCTTTCTTAGCATTGACATTCTAGAGTCTATGTCCCAAGGTCCCCCTAGCGCTGATATTCCATGTTCCAAGCTCTTCTCCAGCACTGGCATTCTAGAATCTATGTCCCAAAGTCCCCCCAGCGCTGATATTCCATCTTCTAAGCTCTTCCCCAGCAATGACATTCTAAACTCTATGTCTCAAGGTCCCCCCAGCTCTGACATTCCATGTTCTATGTTTTGAGATCCCTGCCAGTTCTGATCTCACATGTTCTATGTTCTAAGGTCCCTTCTAGATATGAAATTTCATATTCCAAAGTCTTGCTCTATCTTAGTCTTTCTAAGACTCTCCTTATCTTTGACATTCTAGCCTCTCGCTCTCTCAGTTCTGATATTTTACATTCTTTGTTTGAATTCCCCTCTCTGCTCTGTATTTTCAGATTCTAAGGTCCCTCTCTACTCTGCCTTTCCAATTTCTGTGTTCTAAGCTCTCCTCACCTCTGACATTCTACAGTCTCTGTTCTAAGGTCTCTACCGAACTCTGACATTCCATGTTGTAAGGTCTCCCAGTTCTGCCATTCCATGTTCTATATTCTAAGGTCCCCCCTAGATATGTCCCTCTCTGTTCTCTTTCTATGTTCTGTGTTCTTAGCCTCTTCTCACCTCTGACATTCTATAGTCTATGTTCCAAAGTCTCTCCCAGTTGTGGTATTCCATGTTCTATATTCTAATATCTCTCTTGGCTTTGAAATTTCATGTTGTAAGCTCTCTCCCATTTTGACATTTTTTGTTCTAAGGCCCTTCTCATCTCTGACATTTTGTTTCTATGTTCTAATATTTCTGATAACCCACGTTCTAAGGTTCCTTCCAGATCACATAGTCTATGGTCTATGTTCTAAGGTTTGTGAGCCCTTTTTCACTTTGGACCTTCCACATTCAATATTCAAAGGCCTCTCCCAGCCCTAGCACTCTCTGTTCCATATGAGATAAGCTCTGGCTTCCTATGTTCCATGTTCTAAGGTCTTTACCCAGTTCTGACATTCCATGTTCTGAGGTTCTTCCTAGCTCTAACAGTCTGCTTTAGGTTCTAAGGTCTATCCAAATCCTACATTCCACGATCTGTGTTCTAAGGTCCCTTCTAGATCTGAAATTCTTTGTAGTGTCTTCTAATTTCTCTTCTAACTCTGACATTTCATATTACAAAGTCTCTCCCAAGGCTGGTCTTCTACCTTCTAAATTCTAAGATGTCTCCCAGCTGTCACATTCAAGATTCTTTGTTCTAACTTCTCTCCCAGCTCTAAGATGTCATGTTCTAGGTCTGACACTATGTCACATGTTCTAGATTCTTTTTTCAGCCCAGACTTGCTATCTTGTAAGCTTTTCAACAGTTCTGACATTCCATCTTCTATGTTCTAAAGTCCTTCTCAACATGATGTTTCTTGTTTTGTGCTTGAAAGACCTCTATAGCTCTAACAATCCATGTTCTGTGTTCTCAGGTCTCTCTTAACTCCCAAATATCACTTTCTAAGCTCTTTCCCAGGTGTCATTCCATGCTCTCTGTTCCAAAGTCTATCCAAATTTGGCTTTCCAGGTTGCAGGGGTTCTCCCAGTTCTGATAGTCTAGATTAGTGTTCCAAGGTCTAACAGGTATTCTAGCTAGGACAGTCTGCATTGTAAGTAAGACCGTGACATTCCATGTTATATACTTTAAGCTCACTCCAAGCCTGGCATTCCATGCTCTAGACTCTCTATGTTCTAAGAGCTCAGCTGCCCTCCGGCACGGTACATTCTGCTGCTCTAGGACCCCTCCCAGCTGTCCCATTCTAGGATGACGCCTCAGCCTTCTGAGGAAAGGGCACAGATCTGAACTCTGCACACGTCATCTTCCTCAGAACTCAAGTCAAGAACCCTTTGCCGAGTCCCACACGGTGACAGATGTGCCGGGTGGCGAGGTCGGCTAGGCTGGAGCCGTGACCCCTGATCCAGGACCCCGGTCCTCGGCCTCCCGCTCACTCAACCACACATCTGAAAACCTTGAGGGAAGGCCCTGAGCTGGAACAACACGGGGCGTGGAGGGGAAGGTGCCCTCACACTTCGGGACTTAGAATTGAGTTGCGGACACAGAGTAGAGACAAAGGATGCTGGGATGTGAGAAGGCAGGGAAGACCCGGTGCCCCCAAAGAGCGGTACGGACAGGGGATGGCTCAGGGATGCAGAAGGAAGCGGGGTCCCGAGTCCCCGGGACCCCCTGATGAGAGCGGTGATATCTGGAAGCCCCCAAAAGCCGAGGGTTCATTGGGAAGGCACGGGTGGGGGGGAGCGCGGGCTACAAGAGAACTTGGGGTGGGGGAGAACAGAGGTCAGGCCGGGGATTTTCTCATCCGGTGGGCCGGGAGGAGAGGAGCCTGGCCCCGAACAGCCCCCAGCTGCAGTTGCTGTCGATGTCATCCTGCAATCATGTTACCAGGACCCTCGAGATGTCAGGGAGTAATTCACAGCTGCGTTCCCCGGCCTTCTCTCCTTTGCCTCAAATCCCTCATTTTGAACACACCCCAGAACAACAGGGGCTCAGCCCGCCCCCGGAGACGCTCGAAGCTCTAAACAATGCAATTATCTCACTCTCCCCATGTTCGGGGGGCGGGAGAGCCCCCTAATAGAAACAAAATGTCGCTTTATTTATGTTTTTAATTTTGATTCTGGACTGCGACCAGGATGATAATACATCTCACATCAGTGAAACCCTGAAGAAAAACACAACTGGGGGGGAGGGAGGAAGGGAAGAGGGGTGCTCCGCTGCCGCCCCCTCCCCAGTCCCAGCCGCCCCCCAGCTGCCCCCCGAAATGTGCACGCGGCTGTGCCAGACCCCGTTTCCAGAGCAACCTGGGCTCCGAGAGCCCGGGCCGGGGACCTGCTCAGTGTTGCTCCGTCCCGCGGGCTCGGCGCTGTTGGCCATCCGCAGCAGCTGGATTCAAGTTTAATTACTGGACATCAATCATGAGACAGAGCAGCTCCCCGCGAGAGATGCAGGAATGTGCCGGCCGTGGTGAGCGCAACGGCGGCCCCGAGGCCGTTCCCCCTCTCCGGCCCCTCCGCCCGAAAGGTGAAAGCGCGGGCAGAAGCGGGCCCTCGCCGACCGGGATGGTCTTCGGGTCCCCCGTAGGGTCTGGGGGTGGCCGGTGGGAGCCGCCTTCTGTCTCTTCTGCCTCCGAGGGGGCCCCAGCCTCTCTCTCGGTTCTGGCTCTCCGGGGATCTCGGGCCGCTCTTCAGCAGTGCCATCCCAACCTGCCCGAGCGTCCCGGCCTCTGCCTCTGCTGCCCGTCTGCCAGCCGGCTCGGGCTCCTTCGTGGGGACCAGGTTTCCCATCAGCCCACGTACAGTTATGTCTTCCCGGGCCCTCGGCAATCACCGGCTTCCTCCTCTCCCGCTTGGATGCGACCCTCCTTGCCCCCTGAACCCTTCCAGTTAGCACTTCCTGGGCGCCTCCTGTGGCTCGGCTCTCTGTTGGGCACTAGGGAGGGGAGGCCCAAGAGAACCGTCCCTGCCAGCCGGGCCCTGGCTCCTCCAGACTCTGCCCTCCCAGGGCCACTGGCTGCAGCTGGCGCCCTCTGCCAGACCCAATGGGCATCCTCAGCCCTTCAGGGGGAGGCCGTGGTGGGTCCCCTGCCCCCCAGACTCACCCCTGCCAGGCCCACGGTGGCCAGAAGCAAAGGCTGGACCTCTGCGATCTGCGGGCGGGGGCGGGTCAGTCTCCTTAAGCATAAAATACAGGGAAGGCACTGGACGGCCTCCAACTGCACCCCCCCCCCCTTCCAGAAGGTCCAGGAGGGCGAGTCCCACCTACCCCCTGCCTCAGGGCGAGGGATTCCTTCCACAGGCCGAGCCTCCTCAGGGAAGGGCCACTTCCTGGGTCAGCCAAGCCCTTGGAGGCCTCCAGAAAGCCCTTCCTCCATGGCCTGGGGAGGAGACACAGGCCCGAGGAGACACAGGCCCAGGGAGACACAGTCCCCGGGGGAGACACAGGCCCGGGGAGACACAGGCCCCGGGAGAGACACAGGCCTGGGGAGACACAGGCCCCGGAAGAGACACAGGCCCGGGGAGACACAGGCCCCGGGGGAGACACAGGCCCCGGGGGGAGACACAGGCCCCGGGGGAGACACAGGCCAGGGAGACACAGGCCCCGGGGGAGACACAGGCCCCGGGGGGGAGACACAGGCCCCGGGGGAGACACAGGCCCCGGGGGAGACACAGGCCGGGGAGACACAGGCCCCGGGGGGAGACACAGCCCCGGGGGAGACACAGGCCCCGGGGGAGACACAGGCCGGGGAGACACAGGCCCCGGGGGAGACACAGGCCCCGGGGGAGACACAGGCCCCGGGGGAGACACAGGCCGGGGAGAGCGACTCCCAGGGACTGCCTGATCCAGGAGCAACACCAGCCTCAGCAAGTGTCCCGAATGTGGACCTTGCACTGCCCAAATCGAGGAGACACAGGGCGGGGGCGACGGTGAGCCCACCCGAGGTCCAGGTGCGGTCCGCACCTAGGGTGGCGGTGGAGCTGATGGACGCCGTGAGCGCCCCGAGACTTCCAGCCCTCAACGCTTGGAAGCAAGCGACAAAAAAGCAATGTTTTCTCAGGCTTCGTGAGGGCGTTGGAAAATAAAAGGGCGGAATTAAAAAAGGGAACCGGCTTTCTGAAACAGGAGGAGGGGCCGTCAGGCCGCGGGGAGGGGGCCACTGGCCAGCCAAGGAAACACCAGCAACTAGGCAGGGGTCAAAGGGCCAGGGCAGGAAACGGGCGTGGCGGCCGTGGCCCCCACTGCCCGTAAGTGTGGATGGGCCGGGGTGTCCCAAAGGCCGCCACCTCCGGGCTCAGGGCCGCCATCCTCTCCTCCCCCCTCGCCCCCCTGATGCCCCAGAGGGAGGAAAGTGGGTCCCTGACGTCGCCTGCCCTGACTCGCCGGCTCTCGCCCCAGGGAGCCTCCAGCTGGGGAGGCCATTTTGTGGACAGACAGGCTCCGGCTGTGGACGCATGGGGGAAGCCCCCCCAGGGCAGACTTGGTCCAGCACAGAGCTCAGGGCCCTGGGGGGCGGCCGGCTGTCCCGTCCCAGGCTGTGGGCAGGGGCCGGGGCCGGGAGGGGGGGGCAGCCGGCTGTCCCTTGGGCCCCCTAGGCTTTTTCCTGTGGGCGAAGGCTGCCAGACAAGCCTGGGTCCCTCTGAAGGAGTCCAAGTCCCAGGCTTTGGGAGCCTCTGAGCCCCTCCTGGGGCCTTCAGGTCCGGGGGGGCCGAGCAGCCCTTCCTCTCGGGGGCCCCCTGTGGTGGAAGAGAGCCCCCTCTCCGGCAGGGCGTCCCCACTGGTGCTCAGGGACCGGGTTCCTCGGAGAGCCCGGACACTTCTCCAGCCTCCCACCGGGGGGCAGGGCGGGGCTGTTCCTGCCAGACCTCTCAGTCACTGGGACAGGGGCCTCAGTCTCCTTCTCTCTAGCACTATGGGGGGTTGTGGGGGAGGGGCTCTTCCGAGAAGAACCCGGAGCCCCAGACAAGTCAACGGTCAGGTCGCTTTGGCGAGGGGAAGTTTGCCGGTGACCCAACCCCAAGCCGCCATCTCTCCCCAGACCAGGATGGCTCCCGGGCCCCCAGCGCGTCCCTCACGCCCGGGGCCTCCCCTCGGGCAGTCTCCCCACACCCCATTACCCATGGCGCTCCCCCTCCCCCGCAGGGACCCCACAGGTTCCTCCTCCCCAACCATCTGGATCTTTATCGTGTCCTATAAACCGGGGCAGCCCAGGCCGGCATGGGGGGGCCCTCACCTCGCCGCCCCCCAAGGTCGCCCTGGTGAGAGGCGGCCCAGTCCAGGCCCCCCTCCGTCGCGCCATTGCTTCTCTCCTAATTTAAGTCCATTTCATTTATCCAACTCAGGCCAGAGCCCCAACATCGGGGAGCCCCGGAAAGTCGCAGCTTCGGCGGCTCCTTTTCTGACCTTCCCTCCGCCCCTCGTCGGCGGCCTTCTCGGGTAATAAACGTTTGAAGAGAGAAAAGTGGCGACTGGGAGGCGGAGGATGTGCTCCTCTGTGCCGGGAGACCCCTCCCTGGAGCCCCCCACGCCGCCCTCTGGGAGGACTTGTCCCAAGGCTCCTCTGCAAACTTGCTTTATCCAGAGAGGTCAGACTGAGTCTGGGGAGGGTCTTGGGACCTCAGCACTGAGCGGGAAGGGTCAGGGTCGGGTGCAGGGGCCGCCTGAGGGGAAGGGAGGGTTGCTGGGGTTGGGGTCGGTGGGTTTTCCTCTCTGGAGGCTCATGCGCCAGGCTGAGAACCGAGCAATGGTGGCTGGGGATGTGTGGGGGACGGCCTTTCCCGGCCGGGACTCCAAGCCAGCAACCCAGGGTGGGTAAGGAAGGGGCCGGGGGCAGGAGGGGAAGGCAGCAGGAACAGCGCCCCCTGGCCTCTAGCTCCGTGCCGGGACCCAACAGAAAGCCGGCAGCCCCAGTGGCTTTTCGGGGGGCTCACCCCGGGATGCTGCCTCGGGGTCCCAAGCCTCCCATCAGGTACGGGCTTCACACGGAGCAATGAAGGCCCCCCCGCTCCCTCATCCCAGGGGAGCCGGCCTCCTTCCAGCTCCTTGGGGACTGCGGTGTTGTGGGAGGACGCTTGGGAGGGGTCCCGAGGCACTGGCCCTCAGGCCCTGGGCCCGCTCCGCTTCCTGGAGGGCGGCCGGGGGCCACGAGCCCAGCCCCCCGGCCGGGTTCTGCCCCGAGTCCGGCCACCACGCTGAGGCGCCCCAGGTGAGGAGGCTGGCAGGGGGAGGGGTGCCCGGTGAGCTCCCCCCAAGTCAGGGCTGCTTCCGTAGGGGCCATTCCCAAGAAGGAGCCGTTCGTCTCCCTGTGGGATGTGGCTGAAGCTCTCCACGACACTGGCTGGGTGACCCTACGTCAATCACAGGCCCCCGGAGGAGAGCAGGAAACACCTGTCCCCCAATATCACCTGTCCCCAACATTGCCTTCCCCCAACATCGCCTGTCCCCAACGTGGGCACTTTCCTGCCGGCACTTGATGAATGGGAGGAGAATCAGGGAAGCAGAGGGCAGCGGGAAGCAGCCCCCGCCCCTCCAGGGGCCTCCACTGGCTCAGCCTCCAACCTCCCCAGAGCTGGGGGCGAGGCGGGGCCCTCACCTTCTCCCAGGGCTCAGAAGGGGCGAATTCCCTTCCTTCCGGGGTCTGTGAGCAACCCTAAGACAAGCCCCCCACACACATGGGCGCTGGCACACAGCCCTCCCCCCCTCCCCCAGTCCCCACGACGCCAGAACTGGGCACTCACTGGGAGATGTGGGTGATCGGGGCCAGCAGGGTCTCCCCCTCGAGGTCCAGGTCCTCCGCGAAACTGTTGGTCCTCAGGAAGTGGCCGGGGTTCACCTCCAGGGAGGAAGGGCTCTTCTTCACTGGACACAAAGAGGGGGGGGCTTTAGGCACTGTAGGATGCCTCCAACCTACACACCCCTGCCCCCAGCTCTGCACCCCCCATGCCCTCCCCCACAAACAGACATCACACATGCTCACACACTCACACACCCCCCCCTCACACTCACACAATCACACTCACAATCACTCACACACACTCACACAATCACAGCACTCTCACACTCACACATTCACACTCACAATCACACACATTCACACTCACAATCACTCACACTCAGACATTCTCACACACTCACACACACACAAACCCTCACACTCACACAATCACATTCACAATCACTCACACAATCACAACACTCTCACATTCACACACATTCACACTCACAATCACTCACACACACTATCACTCACACACACACTCACACTTACAATCATACACTCACATACACTCATTGTTATCCCACTAAAGTCAACAAATAAAAGCACCATGAAGCCCGGCCCCATATGCAGCCCCGGCCCCCCAGAAGCTTATTACAGAACTGGGGAGACAACACTAAACGGCCTAAGCAAATGTCCCTCTCCAAGAACCCCAAAGGCCCCTGTCAGGGACCACAGAGGGGAGCAGCTGGGCGGGGCCAGAGAGGTGGCAGGGACAAAGGGTCCTGGGAGCTGAGTCTTTTTTTAATTTAATAACTTTTTATTGACAGAGCCCATCCCTGGGTAATTTTTTACAACATTATCCCTTGCATTCACTTCTGTTCCAATTTTTCCCCTCCCTCCCTCCATCCCCTCCCCGAGATGGCAAGCAGTCCTTTACATGTTAAATAGGTTACACCATATCCTAGATACAATCTATGTTTGCAGAACCGAACAGTTCTCTTGTTGCACAGGGAGAATTGGATTCAGAAGGTAGAAATAACCCGGGAAGAAAAACAAAAATGCAAACAGTTTATATTCATCTCCCAGTGTTCTTTCTTTGGGTGTAGCTGCTTCTGTCCATCTTTGATCAATTAAAGCTCTCTTTATTGAGGAGATCCACTTCCATCAGAATACATCCTCAAACAGTATCGTTGTTGAGGTATCTAATGATCTCCTGGTTCTGCTCGTTTCCCTCAGCATCAGTTCATGTAAGTCTCGCCAGTCCTCTCTGTATTCATCCCGCTGCTCATTCCTTACAGAACAATAATATTCCATAACATTCATATACCACAATTTACTCAACCATTCTCCAATTGATGGGCATCCTTTCATTTTCCAGCTTCTAGCCACTACAAACAGGGCTGCCACAAACATTTTGGCACATACAGGTCCCTTTCCCTTCTTCAGTATCTCTTTGGGGTATAAGCCCAGTAGTAACACTGCTGGGTCACAGGGGATGCACAGTTTGATAACTTTTTGAGCACAGTTCCAAACTGGGAGCCGAGCCTTTCCAGGGGGTCAGAGGGCATCGTGGAGGTGGAAGAGGGACCCAGCCGAGGGGCCGAGGCGGGAGAGGCTGTGGGGAGGCTGTGGGCGAGCGGGGTCCCCATGGGGACCTTCCACCAACCCGGGGGAGGGGCAGTGAGAGAGACCATGAGGCCCGTGAGGAGGGGGAGAAGTCAAAGACGACAGGGATTGGACAGTGAGTGACGCGGAGATTCAGTGGAGAAGTGTGTGTGTCTATGTGCATGTTCGTGTGTACATGTTGTAAGTGTGTCTGTGTCTGCATGTGTGCATTTAGAATGGGGACAAGAGCGTGGTCCCTCTCACCCTGGGGGAGCAGAGCCCCCTCCCCCGGCCCATCCGCTGCCCCTTTACAGGGCCTTTGTGGGGGCCGTCACTCAAGCAGCTCAGAGGCACGTGGAGGCGGGAGGGACGGCCATCGCCCACGGGGAGCGGCCGGGGCAGCCCTCACCCAGGCCCTCGTGGGTCTCTCCTGTGGCCACCCGGCGCAGGGCATTCACACTTTGCCAGTGGGAGACAAAGGGGCTGGTAATTAGGGGGGCCCAGAGGGCTCCCCAACACATGGACCCTCAATGGTCTCAAGAATCAAGGACGGTTGGGGCCATCTTCGGCCCCATGTTCAGCACTGGGGTACAGAACTGGGGGACCCCGTGAGGAAGGAGGGAGGCCTCCAATGGGGGATGTCTTTGGCCCCATGTCACTGGGGTACAGCCTTCCTGCTGCCTTGGAAGAACTGGGGGACCCCGTGAGGAAGGAGGGAGGCTTCCAAAAGGGGCCATCTTTGGGCCCCGTGTCCAGCACTGGGGTACAGAACTGGGGGACCCCGTGAGGAAGGAGGGAGGCTTCCAATGGGGGATGTCTTTGGTCCCATGTCCAGCACTGGGGTACAGAACTGGGGGATCCCACAAGGAAGGAGGGAGCTTCCAATGGGGAATGTGGGAGACTTGAGGAGAAAGAGGGGGCCACGGATGGAGGCAAAGCTGGTGGGCTTCCAAAGCCCCAGGAAAGGCGCGCTTGACCGGAGAGCCGAGATTAAGAGCAGAGCGGAGGCTGGCGGGAAGCGGCCCCTGCAATCCCAAGTGAAAGGCAGCTGGCTATCCGCGCACCTCAGACACAGAACAGCCCACCTCTGGACGAGACACAGGACGCCTGGGGCTCTCTGACAGAACGCAGGGCCCGCACCGAGGCCTGATGGGAAGCTGTCACTGGCGGGCTCGGCCTCGGCTCTGGATTCCATCCACCCCCTCCCCAGGAAATCCGAGACCTCATCTGGCGGGGGAGCGTTCCAGGCTGAGCTCATCCTCCCCCGCCCTCCCGCCCTCGCTCTGTCCTCTGTCCGAGGCACCCCGAATCCCACGCTCAGAACTTCTTCCTTCTCCCGAGCCCCCCCCAGCCAGAGGGTCCCCAGGCCTGGACTCGTGGTCCGTGAAGCGCTCCCCAGCCCCGGGCTCCCCAACATCCCACTGTGACTCCGTTCTCAGGCCCATCCTCAACCCACTCACAATTAGCTCCCCCAAAACGGCTTCCATCAATGACAGTGTGGGCTTGGGGGGCAGGAGACGGTGGGGAAGCCCCACGATGCATCTCCCTGGCTCCCGGGGCCTGAGCCATTGACGAGGAGCCGACTGGGGAGGTCTCATAGCCAGTGAGGGGCCGGGCCCGGGTCTTCCTGACTCCTGCCCCTCTCCCCAACAGTCCCCAGCATGCTCTTGGTACTAAGTCACTGGGAGGCAGCCCGGGGTGCAGACAAGCTCTGTATCTGGGCTCTGAGACCGACATCCTTTAAGCTCTCTCTGGGCCTCGAGGTTCCCCTCTGCAAAATGGGGGGGGGGGCGCTGTCTGCCATGGATAACCCTGACACTTCTGTCCAGTTCTTAACCTATGCGCCTAGAACCTCTCCTCCAAATGGCCCCTGCTTTCCTCTCTCCTCCCAGAAGCTCAGAGCCGGAAGGAAGGGACCCCGTGCGCACGGAGCCAGCGTGGAGGATGCCCTTGGCCACAAACCCAAAGGGTCTCCCAGACTCACACCCGGGATGGGCCTTCCCTTCCGGGGAGCGTCTGGGGCTCCCGGCTCTGCCTTCGGGGGCCAAGCAGAACAAAGCTACTCTTCCCACACGGGGGCTCCTCCACACCGGGCGACTGCCAGTTCTGGGACGTCCGCGTCTTGGGTATTGGCCCTCGCGTCCTTCCCTGGACGCTCCCCAGTGCCCTCCTCTAATGCCCATGCCCAGGTTTGCCTGACCCAGCCAAACCCTACTGGTCACTCGCTCATATTCCGTTCTAAAGCTCTCTGGTCATGTTCTCATTCTCTATGTAGCACTGGGATAGGCCCCGGGGGAGCAGAAGCCGAGGTCCCTGCCCTGAGGGCTTAAGACCAAGGTGGGAGGGAGGAAGGCAGCTGGGACTACACATGCACCACAAAAAGTGGGGAAAGGGGAGAATCAAAGGAGAGTGGATGGGAAAGGGATCATGGAGCACAGACAATGTAGACAGGATAGGAAGGCAATTATGGGTGATGGACAAAGGAGGGAGAATGGGAAAGGGATCATGGGTGATGGACAAAGGAGGGAGAATGGGAAAGGGATCATGGAGCACAGACAACATAGAGAGGATGGGAAGGTGATCATGGACATTGGATAAAACCAGGAGGATAGGAAGGGGATCATGGGTGATGGACAAAAGAGGGAGAATGGGAAAGGGATCATGGGTGATGGACAAAAGAGGGAGAATGGGAAAGGGATCATGGGTGATGGACAAAGGAGGGAGAATGGGAAAGGGATCATGGGTGATGGACAAAGGAGGGAGAATGGGAAAGGGATCAGGGGTGATGGACAAAGGAGGGAGAATGGGAAAGGGATCATGGAGCACAGACAACATAGAGAGGATGGGAAGGTGATCATGGACATTGGATAAAACCAGGAGGATAGGAAGGGGATCATGGGTGATGGACAAAAGAGGGAGAATGGGAAAGGGATCATGGAGCACAAACAACATAGAGAGGATGGGAAGGTGATCACGGATATTGGATAAAACCAGGAGGATAGGAAGGGGATCATGGGTGATGGACAAAAGAGGGAGAATGGGAAAGGGATCATGGGTGATAGGCAAGAGAGGGAGAATGGGAAAGGGATCATGGGTGATGGACAAAAGAGGGAGAATGGGAAAGGGATCATGGGTGATGGACAAAAGAGGGAGAATGGGAAAGGGATCAGGGGTGATGGACAAAGGAGGGAGAATGGGAAAGGGATCATGGGTGATGGACAAAAGAGGGAGAATGGGAAAGGGATCAGGGGTGATGGACAAAGGAGGGAGAATGGGAAAGGGATCATGGGTGATGGACAAAGGAGGGAGAATGGGAAAGGGATCAGGGGTGATGGACAAAGGAGGGAGAATGGGAAAGGGATCATGGAGCACAGACAACATAGAGAGGATGGGAAGGTGATCATGGACATTGGATAAAACCAGGAGGATAGGAAGGGGATCATGGGTGATGGACAAAGCAGGGAGAATGGGAAGGTGATCGTGGATCTTGGACAAAATAGGAAGAATGGGAAGGAGATAGTGGACATTGAACAAAGAAAGGAGAATAGGAAGGTGATCATGGACGTTGGATAAAACCAGGATAGGAAGGGGATCATGGGTGATGGACAAAGCAGGGAGAATGGAAGGAGATCATGGACCTTGGACAAAGGAGGGAGAATGGGAAGATGATTGTGGATACTGGACAAAGCAGGGAGGCTGGGAAGGTGGTTGTAGACCTTGGACAAAGCAGGGAGGCTGGGAAGGTGGTCGTAGACCTTGGACAAAGCAGGGAGGCTGGGAAGGTGGTTGTGGACCTGCTAAGATACCCTGAGAAGTCCAGAAAGGCCTGTGCCCCACGTTCCCAGAGCCGGCCATGGCACGGCAGCCAGGGTGCGGGATGCCTGAGAACGCCGTTCCCAGCCGGCCCCCAGAGCAGCCACGAGGATGTTCTTCTCAGAGCCCCCCAGACAAGGGGGAAGGATGAAGGCCCCTGGATTCTGGGACAAACAAACAAAAGCTCCAGCCTAATTAGGGCCCTGCCTCCTCCGCTGTCTGCTCACCAGGGAGAACACGGTCCAGCTCCCCACCTCACACAAGCATCAAAGCGATTAGCCAGGGAGGAGGCTGCCAAACGGCTCCAGATGTTCTCAGAACTCTTAATGAGGAAATGAGTTACATGCGTCAGCCTTGAGAAGCCGGCCCCAGGGGCCGCTCCCTAAGCCCCACATCTGCCTCAGGCCCCTCTCCCACGCACACAGCCTTGCTCCCCCTCCCCGAGGAAGGCCCTCTTGGAAAATGTGGCCCTTTCCAGGCAAAGGGCTTAGGCATGAAGTCACATTGTGGGAGCCTGGGAAAGGGGGCCTGGGAGCGGGGCTGGGAAAGAAAGGCCTGAACGCTAGCACCGGGGGCCCGGCTGTGCCAGGGGAACCAGCCTCCGCTTCTGCTCTGGAGAGCGGGGGGCCGGCAGGGAGCCCGTAACGGGGGTCCCCGGGCCGGGCAGCCTCCGGATCGACGACCCCTGCCCCAGGGCTTTCAAGTCAAGAGTGGAAGCAGAGCAGAGCAAAGGAAAAGCTTAATGTCAAAGTGACTTTAATTGTGGATGTCACAAGTAATGAAGACAGGCCCGGGCGAGTCTGAGAATCGGCAGGCCGCTGCCTCCACGAGGCTGGCCTTCGTCCTCCCCTCAGACCTAATGAGGGAGAAAGGCGGCCGGAAGCTCCTCCGGGAAAGGGGTCCCCTGGCGTTGGGAGGGGCCCCATCTGGGCTCTGGCCACCCGGTCAGGCTCATCCTGACAGCTTCTACCTGAGGCTGACACTCAAAGCCCCGCTGACCCCAGGGGGATTACCAATCAGTGGGGAAACGTCTAAACAGTGAGGCCGGAGCAAATGTAATAAAGATGACGATACTCCCTAAACTAATCTATTTATTTAGTGCTATACCAATCAGCCTCCCAAGGAACTCTCTTACTGACCTAGAAAAAAGAACAATGAAATTCATCTGGAAGAACAAAAGGTCAAGACTTTCAAGGGAACTAATGAGAAAAAGCAAGTGAAGGTGGCCTAGCTGTACCAGATCTAAAACCAGATTATAAAGCAGCGGTCACCAAAACCATCTGGTATTGGCTAAGAAATAGACTAGTTTATCAGTGGGATCGGTTTGGTTCACAAGACAGAATAGTCAATAACTTTAATAATCTAATGTTTGACAAACCCCAAACCCCAGCTTCTGGGATAAGAATTCACTGTTTGACCAAAACTGCTGGGAAAACTGGAAATTAATATGGCAGAAACTAGGCACTGACCCACACTTAACCAATAGAAGGTCAAAATGGGTCCATGATTTAGGCATAAAGAATGAGATTATAAATAACTTAGAGGAACACAGGATAGTTTATCTCTCAAACCTGTGGAGGAGGAAGGAATTCATGACTAAAGAAGAACTAGAGATCACTATTGACCACAAAATAGAAAATTTTGGTTATAGCAAATTGAAAAGTTTTTGTACAAACAAAACTAATGCAGACAAGATTAGAAGGGAAGCAACAAACTGGGAAAACATTTTTACAGTGAAAGGTTCTGATAAAGGTCTCATTTCCAAAATATGTAGAGAATTGACTCTAATTTATAAGAAATCAAGCCATTCTCCAATGGATAAATGGTCAAAGGATATGAAGAGACAATTTTCAGATGAAGAAATTGAAACTATTTCTAGCCATATGAAAAGATGCTCCAAGTCATTATTAATCAGAGAAATGCAAATTAAGACAACTCTGAGATATCACTACACACCTGTCAGATTGGCTAGAGTGACAGGGAAAGATAATGGGGAATGTTGGAGGGGATGTGGGAAAACTGGGACACTGATGCATTGTTGGATGCATCCAGCCATTCTGGAGAGCAATTTGGAACGATGCTCAAAAGGTTATCAAACAGTCCATACCCTTTGATCCAGCAGTGTCTCTACTGGGCTTATACCCCAAAGAGAAACTAAAGAAGGGAAAGGGACCTGTATGTGCCAAAATGTTTGTGGCAGCCCTGTTTGTAGTGGCCAGAAACTGGAAAATGAATGGCTGCCCATCAATTGGAGAATGGCTGGGTAAATTGTGTATATGGATGTTATGGAATATTATTGTTCTGTAAGAAATGATCAGCAGGAGGATTTCAGAGAGGCCTGGAGAGACTTACAGGGACTGATGATGAGGGAAGGGAGCAGAACCGGGAGATCATTATATACGTCAACAACAGAACTGTATGAGGATCCATTCTGATGGACATGGCCCTCTTCAGCAATGAGATGAACCAAATCAGTTCCAATGGAGCAGGAATGAACTAAACCAGCGACACCCAGTGAAAGAACTCTGGGAAATGACTATGAACCATTACATAGAATTCCCAATCCCTCTGTTTTTGTCCGCCTGCATTTTGGATTTCCTTCACAGGCTAATTGTTCACTATTTCAGAGTCCGATTCTTTCTGTACAGCAAAATAACTGTTAGGACCTGTATAATTATTTTGTATTTAATCTATACTTTGACATATTTAACATGTATTGGTCAACCTGCCATCGGGGGAAGGGATGGGGGAAGGAGGGGAAAAAGTGGAGCAAAAGGTTTGGTAATTGTCAATGCTATAAAATTACCCAGGCGTATATCTTATAAATAAAAAGCTGTAATAAAAAAAAAGATTGGATGTAAGATAAAAAAAAATTACCCATGCATATGTGCTGTCATTAAAAATTTATAATAAAAAAACCAGTAAGGCCAGAGCCCCCCCAATAATAGGCCTCCCCCCCAGACACCCCTGCTCCCAACCAGGCTTGGGGGATGGGGTGAGGGGGCAATGAGCACTGGCCGGCCCGGCCCTCCATCCCCACAGGAAACCACAGAGCCAGCTCCGCTTCCTGCCCCTGGCCCAAGGACAGGGAACCAGAAAGGGGCAGGGGGCTCGCCGACCCGGTCCTAGACTTCCACAGGCTTTGGGGGGCAAGGTCTAGAGAGGAGTGAGGGTAACATGTCCAGAGCCCCGGCACCAGGGGCCTGAATGCGAGGCCCAGAGCCCGGCCCGGGGACCCAGGAGCCCGGGGCGAGTGGGGCTTTCTCCTGTCCAACAGCCACCACTGCGCCCGTTCCTCCTCCAACGAGCTCACTGGGTAAACGTGGAGGGCTGCCCTCCCAGAAGGCCACCCGCTTTGTGCCCACCATTCACCCATTAGCATTTTCAAAGCCCTCTCATTTGCATGCAGAGAAAGGCCGGGCTTGTGAACGCCGGACGTGGGTGCTTTGGGCATCTGTCCAGACAGTCAGTCTTTGTGTGGGAGCCACTGCCGCCGGGGGGGGGGGGGCATCTGGGAAGCCCCTGAGTCTGGCTCCTCCTCTGCAATGGGGGCAGCAGGTATGGAGGAATGCTGGGAGCCTCCAAGTCTGGCCCTCCCGGCAGCAGGGATTGGCACGTATAGGGGGATGGCGGGAAGCCCCCGAGTCTGGCAGTTAGGGGAGGATGCTGGGAGCTGGTTAACAAGTGTTTCCCCATGTTTTGGCTCTAAAATACAGATCAGATTCGTGGGGCCGACAGGAAGGCAGTGGGGCCCGGGCCATGGGGCACGGTGGGAGCGCAGCCCCCGGCCTTCCGGCCTCAGTGGGTACTTGGGAGCAGGTCGCAGGATGCAGGCCATGGGCCGCAGGGGCACACGAAAGCGCCCGCCGTGCCCAGGACGAGAGCCGGTCTCTCTTCTGCCATCCAGGCCAGTTATGTGGCTTGTTGGTTGGCAGAGTCTGGGGGCAGAGGGGATTCAAAGGCCCACAAGGAGGAAGGGAAGGGGGCTCATGGGAAGGGGGTGGGGGAGCCCCGGGACCGTGCCCTCAGCGGCGCTTCTGGAGTCAGGCTCAGGCCAGCCACGAGTCCACACGCAGACAAAGTGTGCCGGCGGGTCCCGCTCCCCCCATCTTCGAGGGGCAGCGCCCGGAGCAAAGGCCGGGCGGCTGGAGGCGAGACCGGGAGCCCGAGCCGCGCCACGTGACCAAGAGCTTCTCCTGCCAAGCGGGGCCTTGTTCCGCCTTAGAGGCCCAGGCCAAAGCACCGAGCGGCTCATTAGCAGAGGCTTCCGAGAAGAACCCGATGGCACAATGGCCGCGACTCACACAAAACCTTTCAGCTCGGGCTGTTTTCAAAACATGTCGCTCTGGGACGCGTGTGGGAAGGAGGCTGCGGGGGAGGTTTCCACAAGCAGCTGCACGGGGCAGCCGGAGACCACCGGGCCTCGCAAACGCCGTCCTCTCCCCCGGACAGAGGCTCGACGCTTGTGAACGGCACCCTGCCCCCCGGCCGCCCCGAGACAGAGACTTCCCAGGGGACGGGGCAAGCCACGGCCTTCTCAACTCAGGGGGGGAGGGAGGGAAGGAGAGAGGGAGGGAGGGAGACCCAGAGACCAGCCACAAATAAGAGGTTCTGATTGCTTTCCTAAAGAGAGGGGGAGAGTCTGTAGATGCTGAGATTACGACAGGCCCAGACCCCTCCTCTCTCCTTGGCCTGCTGACATGACAGGGAATAGGAATCTGTCCCCAAGCACCTCCCCCTTTTTTCAGAGAAAAGTCTCCCCTTCAGGGGCTTTTATCCACCCCCCCCCCCCGAGAGACACCTTGCCAGTGTGGGGACAAATGGCCTTGGGCTTGTTCTAGGAGCGGCGGGGGGCGCCCGGCGAGGAGACCTCTGCCCAAGCGGCTCTCAGGCCAGGAAGGCTTTCCTTGCTTCAGCTGATGGGGCAGTCCCCTGGCCAAAGGCTGGGTGGCTGGAGGTGAGACAAGGAGCCTAGCGCACGGCCTCTAGTCACTAGGAGCCTCCCCCTCTGGGCCCTGCTCCTCAAAGGCTTTAAGTGCACACAAGCTAAAGGAATGACTCTCATCAGCAAAGGTTTCCATAAAGAAGCCCCTCCCCCCACCCTCCATGCCCTCGGTGCCCGCTGGTTCTGCGGCTGAGGCCCCGCAGGAGGAAGCCGGTCCTGCTGAGCCCAGGCAGCCTCCCGGCCTCTCTCATCCGGCGATCCTCACCAGAGTTTTCATAGCCGTCCATGGCAAACTGGTCCGACTTTCTGTCCTCGGCGATGTGGTCGTAAGTGATGTGCGGAACCGTCAGCGTCTTTTCTCCGGCGCCGACCCCGTTGTCCTTCTCCAGTTTGAACTTTTTCTTCTTTACCTAGAGGCCACGAGACCCAGATCAGCAGGCGGCTCGAGTCCCCTTCCTCTCGGCACGAGGGGCGCTCCCAGGCTGACTCTTGGCCCTCTCCCCGACCCTCTCCGGGCTCTCAGGGGCCCGACCTCCGGGGGCTCGGGGATCCGGCCTCGGCTTCCCTCCCGCACTTTGGCGTCCCTCCCCCACCTGCCCCTTGGATATTTCAAAGTGAAAAGACCTCGTGGGCACCTGACGCTCAGCACGACCCAAAGGGAACCGGTGACCCCCCCGTGGTTTGGGTCACTCCCATTCTCCCAGCACGGCAGCCCCACCTCCCCCAGCTTCTCCCTTTTCCTGAGACGTTGCTCAGTTGCCACATCTGCATGCTCCCCCTCCCCCCACCCTAGGCCAGGCCTCCCATCTGAACTCTTCCAAAAGCCTTCTGAGTGGGCGCTCTACCAGACCCGCCTGGCGCCCGACCTGCGGCGGGATCCCCCTCGAGGCCGGGGCTGGCCCCGTCACCGACCGGCTCCATAAACTCCACTGGCTCCTTCGGGAGAAGGGCTCCGGAGGCTTAAGCTTAAGCCTCCTCCCCGTGTGGGCCAGCTCCCATCTCCATGACTGGCTGCCCCCCTTCTCTTCCTGTAGAACCCTCATCTTGTTCTAGATTGGCTGAGATGTCGCCTCCTGCAGGAAGCCTTGCTGGTCCCCTCCACCCGGGTGATTGTATTTGTTATTTATCTCTGTCTCTGTCTCTCTATCTGTCTCTGTCTCTCTCTGATTCTCTTTCTGTTTCTCTGTCTCTGTGTGTGTGTGTGTGTGTGTGTCTGTTTCTCTCTCTCTGTATCTCTGTTTCTATGTGTCTCCCTGTGTCTGTCTGTCTGTCTCTCTCTCTCTGTCTCTCTGTCCCTTTCTCTCTCTGTCTCTCTCTTAGTGTGTGTGTCTCTGTTTCTCTCTGTGTCTCCCTGTGTCTGTCTCTCTCTGTCTCTCTCTCTCTGTATCTCTGTTTCTCTCTGTGTCTCCCTGTGTCTGTCTCTCTCTCTGTCTCTCTCTTTCTCTTTGTCTCTGTCTGTCTCTGTGTCTCTGTCTCTGTCTTTCTCTCTATCTCTGTCTCTGTCTTTGTCTCTTCAATGACCCCGGAAGAGCGAATGAGGCCGATGACTTTGCCCACCTCTGTCTCACTTAAATTCAATTCACGCCAAATCAAGTCATGACCCGGGGAGGTCACTGGTTCTCTTCAAAAACGAAGGAAGAACCACAACACACACAGGTGGACGTGCTTGTGGCCCTCCCGTTGTGCGCCATCACGTGCCCCGGGGGGCAGGATCGCTTTGATTTTGTCTTTGTCTCCCGTACCAAGTCCGGCGCCAGGCGCACTGGGAGCCAGCTAAGGAACCTCACTGGTTAATCTGATTCCTGCGTGAGGGACCGTGGGGAGTGCCCACAAATCTTCGTCTCCTCCTGCTGTTTTCAAAAGTGCCCAAAGCACTGAATGCACTCCCCAGGGGTGTGTCTGTCTGCACAGGCCGACACACATTTGCAACCTCCCCCCCCAACGGCACCTGTGTTTTGGAACCAAAACCAGAACCGCCCGCTTTGGAAAGGTCACCCTCATCAGAGACAAAGGAGAATAGGTTCGTTACCATGACTGATTTCTTGGGCTTGGGACTGGGGGACAACAGGTGATAATTTCGGGCGGGCTTTCTGATGTAAATTTTCCACGTCGAAGAATCGGGGTTCTCGGCCGCATAGCATCTCCAGGCCGTCTGAAAGCAGAACGAGAAAGCTGCTCATCCTGACGTCTTTAGAAATTCACTTTTGTTCAGGGCACAGAGACGGCCTTTTCTTTTCTTTTTTTTTTTAAAGTTTTTATTGACAGAGCCCATGCGAGGGTAATTTTTACAGCATTATCCCTTGCATTCACTTCTGTTCCGATTTTTCCCCTCCCTCCCTCCACTCCCTCCCCCAGATGGCAAGCAGTCCTTTACATGTTAAATAGGTGACAGTATATCCTAGATACATTATACGTGTGCAGAACCGAACAGTTCTCTTGTTGCACAGGGAGAATTGGATTCAGAAGGTAAAAATAACCCGGGAAGAAAAACAAAAATGCAAGCAGTTTATATTCACTTCCCAGTGTTCTTTCTCTGGGTGTAGCTGCTTCTGTCCATCTTTGATCAATTAAGGCTCTCTTTATGGAAGAGATCCACTTCCATCAGAATACATCCTCAAACAGTATCGTTGTTGAGGTATCTAATGATCTCCTGGTTCTGCTCATTTCACTCAGCATCAGTTCCTGTAAGTCTCTCCAAGCCTCTCTGACATCTTCCTGCTGGTCATTTCTTACAGAACAATAATATTCCATAACATTCATATACCACAATTTACTCAACCATTCTCCAATGGATGGGCATCCTTTCATTTTCCAGTTTCTAGCCACTACAAACAGGGCTGCCACAAACATTTTGGCACATACAGGTCCCTTTCCCTTCTTTAGTATCTCTTTGGGGTATAAGCCCAGTAGAAACACTGCTGGATCAAAGGGTATGCACAGTTTGATAACTTTTTGAGCCTAGTTCCAAATTGCTCTCCAGAATGGCTGGATGTGTTCACAATTCCACCAACAATGTATCAGTGTCCCTGTTTTCCCGCATCCCCTCCAACATTCCCCATTATCTTTCCCTGTCACTCTAGCCAATCTGACAGGTTTATAGTGGTATCTCAGAGTTGTCTTAATTTGCATTTCTCTGGTTAATAATGATTTGGAGCATATTTTCATATGGCTAGAAATAGTTTCAATTTCTTCGTCTGAGAATTGTCTTCATATCCTTTGACCATTTATCCATTGGAGAATGGTTTGATTTCTTATAAATTAGAGTCAATTCTCTATATATTTTGGAAATGAGGCCTTTATCAGAACCTTTGACTGTAAAAATGTTTTCCCAGTTTATTGTTTCCCTTCTAATCTTGTCTGCATTAGTTTTGTTTGTACAAAAACTTTTCAATTTGATATAATCAAAATTTTCTATTTTGTGGTCAATAGTGATCTCTAGTTCTTCTTTGGTCATAAATTTCTTCCTCTTCCACAGGTCTGAGAGGTAAACTATCCCTATGCTCTTCCAATTTATTTATAATCTCATTCTTTATGCCTAGGTCATGAATCCATTTTGACCTTATCTTGGTGTACGGTGTTAAGTGTGGGTCAATGGATGGCCTTTTCTTTCTCTGTAATGGACAGGTGGCTTAGGAAGTCAATAAGGATGTAGGGATGAATAGATGGAAGAATGAAAGAAGAGATGAAGTGATAGAAGAGAAGGATAGACTGATAAAGGGAGGATGCACAAGTGAAGGGATGGATAGAATGATAAAGGGAGGATAGAGGAGTGAAGGGATTAACAGAATGATAGATGAAAGGTAGAGGAGTAAATGATAGAGGAAGAAAGAATGGATGAGGAAAGAGATGGATAGACTGATAAAGGATCCAGGAGTGAATGGATGAATAGAAGGATAGAGGTAGAAAGGATAGATGAGTGAACGGATGGATAGATTGATAAAGGAAAGGTACATGAGTGAATGGGTGAACAGAATGATAAAGAAAAGACCGGTGAATGGATAAATGAACGGAAGGATAGTTTGATGAATTGACAGAAGGAAGATGGCGGCCGGATGGGTGTAAAGGTGACTATTTGAGAACAGAAGAGAATTTTTTAATGACATTATAAAACTTAATAATAAACAGCAATGGAACTAATTAAACTTGCCTTGTGACTATTTACATTTAACTTAATTAAGCTCAATGCATAAAAGTGCCGGCCTTCTGGCCCGCCCGGAGTCCCTTCCCATCAGACTTCTTTGTCTTTTTCTCCAGCCCCATTTACGTTTCCTCTCATGTGGTCCCAGGCAGGGTGGACCATGTCGCCCAAAGTCTGCTCGGGCTGTTGTTGTTGGGATCTGCCTTTATTTCAGAAAGGTCGCACTTGATTTTCTGAGCTTTCTCACACTTAGTCTTAATCACATTATAATATTCCATGACATTCATGCGCCAATTGACTTGGCCGTCCCTCCATTGTTAGCCGCCTGGGCGGCCTCCACTTTGTTTTGGACTTTTTGTTGTTGTTGTTTCGGTCACAAACATCCTGATGTTCTTGGAACAGAGAGTTCTTTGGGGGAGCTCAATATGGCGTCTGAGCGACCTACGTCTGTGCTGGAAAAAAGACCGGGGACGTCGGTCAATGCTGCCTCCTGGTGCGGGGGCATTGAGCTGACTCAGTTTCCCCCTCGACCTGGGGAAGGGTCCTGAGACCAAGTCTAAAGCACAGTTGAAGAGAACTGTTCCTGACGCTCCCCCCGCCCCCCATGCCTGCCGCGGCACTGGAGAGAAGGGTCCCTGGGCTCAGTCGTTCACGCCTCCCAAATCCCCTTCACTCGCTCGGGACACGTCAGCCTCCAGCTCTTCCCCGAACTCAACCTCCAGGCTCCTGTGTCCGGGGCCTCCACCTTGTGGAGGCTTCTTCCGAGGCCTGGGCCGTGGGGCCCCTCCTGGGAGAGGCTCCCTTCAGCCTCCTCTAGGTGTCCTCCGGACACCAGCCCCGCCCCTCCGGCGTGGCCTGGGGGGGGGGGGGGGAGGAAGAGGCGCCTCCGGCACCTGCTCGAAGCTGCGTCCGTAACCATTCTCTGCCCGGACCGCACTCCCGCACGTGCAGCTGCCCGACACTGACAGTCCAGGTGTGAGGGTGCGTGTGCAGGGGTGGGCGTGTCTGGCGGAGCGCGGGTTGCATTGGGGCAGCAGGATCCGGAGCACGGTGCAAGCCCGGGTCTGGATGGTGGATGGGCCTCCTGGGGCTCCGCACTGGCCACACCTGCCCTTGGCCACGCCCTCCCTCACCTTCTTCCAAGCCTCGTTCCGGTCCATCTGCCCTCGGGATGACCAAGTTGGGCAGCTTGGCCTCCGCTGGAACCTTGGACTTGCCGGCGCCATTCCTGGGGCCTGCGCCCCATTCGTCTCCGGAACGCCTCAAGTTCAAGGGCTGGACACGTGTCCGCTGCCCTGCGGGGCCTCCTGTTACGGCCCTGATTTCCAGGCCTGGAGATCCCAGACGCGGGCGGAGGCGGCCGGCGCGGTTCCCTGTGCTCCGCCACCCTCGGGGGCCTTCCTCCGCCACACGGCCTCCTGCAGGCCAAGCCCGGTGTGGTTCCCCGGGAAGGATTGGGGCCGGGGCGGAGCCTGTGCCAGGACACGCCCTGAATGGATCTCCTAGGGTGCCACGAAGCGAGCTGATGGGAAAACCCCAGCATCAGACCGGGAAGCCAGAATTCGGGGGCAGGGAGACCGTCAGCAGCTTCGGCCCAGACCCGGGCCAACAACCGGCTCTGGAGGGCGCTGCCCCCAGCCAGGCCCCGGGTCCCCTGATCCGGACAGTCAGCCCCCTCCTGATCCCTGAGAGAGACTGTGAAAGTCCCCAGAGCGCGAGGCTTTCTTCCCGGTGGGTGCAGGGGCAGGAAGGCCGATCCCCAGCCCCACCAGACTCAAGGAAATGAGCTGGGATAGATGGGACCGTGTGGAGGGAGGCTCCCTTCTGGAGGCCGGCCTTCCCCGGGCCAGCTCCTCCCCTTTCCCCCCCAAAAAGCACTCGACCCCAGGACCTTCTTGCTCGGAAGGTGGCTTGTGCCTCCCCTCCCCCCAGATCAGGTCCCTTCCACTGCTAACAGTTACAATCTGCCGCCATGATCTCAGGCACTTCCTCAGCATCCCCGGCCGTCGGGCTCCGGAGAAGCCTGGGGCTGGGGAGGTTTCCCCGGGCATCTCAGAGGGAGCCCTCATGTGTGGGGGGGCGCGGGCTCTGGGAGAGCCCCTCCCCCTTGGTGCTGCCAGTCGGGCCGGCCAGCCCTCTCCCTGCCCTCCCCCGCCCGGGCCGAAGGGGCGAAGGCGCTTTACCTGAATGAGAGAGGCCGCCGCCGGGATCTGGCGGTTGAAGTGCTTTTGTCTCTGTTTCTGCTGGACCTTCAGGGCAAAACCAGAGCCCAGAATCCCCTGCAGGAGAGAAGTGGCTGTCCTGGGCGTTCCAGGCTCCCACCCGGGGCCAGTGTCCTCCCCACCCGGGGCCACTTCCCACTCTGGGCCACTTCCAACCTGGGGCTGCTTCTCGCCCCGGGGCGCTTCTCACCCCGCCCCCTCCCCGGGCCACCTCCCGGCGCCAGCCTCCTTACCGCAGGAAGGGCGAAGAACGAAATGGCGAAGACCGAGAAGCACGAGGCGATGGTCTTCCCGATCCAGGTCTGCGGCACCTTGTCCCCGTAGCCGATGGTGGTGACCGTGACCTGGGGAGAGGAGAGGAGGTCAGGCGGCCCGAAGGCCAGGACAGGGGGAGGGGGAGGAGACAGCTCCTGCTGGAGCCCCCGGGCCGGGCGCCCCTCCCGCACCCTGACTGCGGGCCCTTCACATGGCCCAGACCGGGAGGGAGGGCCCCCAATTCGCTCCTCAGCGGCCTCCGACGTGAGGGCCGCGGCCTCTCAAGCACACCTGCTTAGAGGTGCCCGGTGCCAGGCTCCCGTGGCCGCCCAGTAGAGGCTGAGGCTCCTGCCTGAATGAGGCTCTGGGCTGTCCCGGTGACAGGAGGCACCCTGTCCCCCAGGGGCTCCACTCCAGGCCGGGAGCATGCCCAGCACCCTGTGCCACCCCGAGCCCTCAGGCCCCCAATTCGCTCCTCAGCGGCCCAGCTCTGGAGACCAGTCTCAGCTCCTGTCCCCGGGTACCCGTGAGTCTGAGTGCCCCTGAGAACTCCCGGCTCCGCCCCATCCTGCCCCCAGACCCAAAGGGAGGCTCCGCCCCATCCAGCCCCCAGACCCAAAGGGAGGCTCCGCCCCATCCAGCCCCCAGACCCAAAGGGAGGCTCCACCCCATCCTGCCCCCAGACCCAAAGGGAGGCTCTGCCCCATCCTGCCCCCAGACCCAATGGGAGACTCCGCCCCGTCCTGCCCCCCAATGCCCATGTCCAGAGCGGGTCAGCATATCCGCCCCCTGGGAACAGAGAGCCAGGACCCCCCTCCCCCTCCAAGCAGCTCCATCTAAGCTGGCACATCACATTCATCCCTTGCAAGGCCTCCCCCGGCCCCCCCACCCCAGACATCACAGGGACAGGGGGAGGGGGATCAAAGGCTGCTGGGGGGAGGGGGCGGACCCCTGCCCTCCTCTGCCTACAGCAGCTGGCCATTGTTCTCCCCCTGCCCTCGGAGAGCGGGCGGCGCCCCCTTCCCCGGCCCTCGGCCCCCTCCCTTTCCCTGAGAAAATGCTTTGCTTTTGCATTTTTCCTCCTTGGTTTGGGAAGCGGGCTCCTCTGGGACGGGCCGGATCCTGCTGCTCTCTGCAGCTGCAGGCGAGGGGAAGGGGGGTGGCCGGGGGGCCCAGCTCGGGGTCACGCTCAGACTCCGGACTGCCTGGGCTGGGGGAGGGGGCACCCTCCCCTCTGAATGTGGGGGGACTATGAGGAAGGTACCAGCCCCCTCCTCTCTCTGAGGGTGACAGGGCAAGGATTCTGCCCCCTGGCATTCCCAGATGGGTAAACCGAGGCCCAAAGAGGCCCGGGACCTGGGCCCCAGAACGAGGGTCTGAGCAGCTCCTCAAAGCTGGCCCTGAGCCGGTTCTCTCTGCCCGTCCTCAGTGGGCCACTCACTGATTCGCCTCAGACCGTGAGCTCCCAGAGGGCGGGGGCTGCTTCACTGTATGCTGGCATCCTTACTACCTGCATACACCAAGGGCTTACTAAATGCATGTTGCTTGGCTCATATACGTCTAAACCACTTCTTTGTATACGAATAAACAAGCGTCTGTACGTTGTACATGCACAGGAAGGCAGGGGCGGCTTGGCCCCATTCCCAAGGAAGGAAGGAAGCTAGACAGTTTGGCTTCGGGTTGAGGAAATCGGCATTTATTGAGCACCTACGATGTGCCGGAACGCATACAGGTATTGGGGACACACAGAGACAGGCGAGGCAGCTCTGCCCTGAGACCCCCTCCTGAAAAGGAAACACACAGTGGGCATTCTGGGAGCCACCTGCACAGAGGCATGGGGCAGTGCCCCCGGGGCCGGGGGCCAAGCGAGACCGGAAAAGGCTTTGTGTGCCAGGTGCGAGGGAGGAAGAGAGGGAGGGAGCCTCGAAGGTCGGTTCCAGCTCTTTCCCAGGACAATGGGCCAAATTCTGGCGTTCTGAGAGACCCAGTGGGGATGGAAAGAGCCCAGAGGGCCCAGGTGCCAGCAGGAAGGCCCCCCGCTGGAGGAGGGGTCCGAGGATGTGCTCGCGGTGCCGGGCGGTCACGCTCTCTGAAATGGGGTGGGGTCTGTAGCTCCCCGGTAAGGACCCCAAGGGGTTGGGGGGCCTCTCAGAGTGGAGCAGGGGTGGAAGTCAGGAGACTAGAGTAGATATTTTTGTAACCAAGTTGGGATCTGGGGGATCACCCCCAGTATGTCAGAAAGTGTCCCCCTACATTTCATTAAGTAGAGATGCAATCGATCTTTGCAGGCACCAAAAGAGAGAGAGAACTTGGAACATCAAAGCTGAGAACGGTGTTAGAGCAGAGAACACAGAAGATGAGAGCTGGGGCACAGAATATCAGAGCCGAGGCCTTAGAACAGAGCAGAGAAGGACTTAGACATAGGACACAGAATATCAGAGCCGAGGCCTTAGAACATAGGACACAGAATATCAGAGCCGAGGCCTTAGAACAGAGCAGAGAAGGACTTAGAACATAGGACACGGAACATGAGAGCTGGGACACAGAATATCAGAGCCGAGGCCTTAGAACACAGAATATGGAACATGAGAGCTGGGACACAGAATATCAGAGCCGAGGCCTTAGAACACAGAATATGGAACATGAGAGCTGGGACACAGAATATCAGAGCCAAGAAGGGCCTTAGAGACACTCTAGGACTTCCCCCTACCTTGTTTCCAAGGAGTTAATGGTTTCACAGAAGGGACAGCACCTAGAACTGGGACTCGCCCCCGCCCATCACTGTATCATGTGGGTAAAATCCACAGCTTCTCCCATGGCATCCATTGTGCCCCAGCTCTCTCTGGGGGGGCGCAGGGCTGGGGCTCCCCAGGAGGCAGGGAGGCAAAGGGCGGGCTGGCAGCTGGCCAAACGGCTCAGGCCGCGGCAGAAAATAAAACCGAACTCAGGAGAGACCGCCGTCCCTGGCAGCGCCGCAGGCCCGGGGGGCTACTGGCAACCGCCTCCCCAGGGGCTCCCGAGGTCCCCGGGACCGAGATAAAAGGGCAGTCGCGGCCCCTCCCCGTCTGCGCCTCCCCCAGGGCCTAGTCCGGGATGCCGCCGTCCCCAGGGACGGCGCCCTTGCCTCTTAGGGGAGCAGGCGGCTCGGGCGCGAGGTGCCCGTCGGAGACCGAGTTCATGTCATCGGCTTCTCCTGGAAACGGGGCCTGGAAACGTTCACTGTCCCGGCCCATTTCAGCGGAACAAGGCACCAACTCGGCAAAAACGCAGATAAAAATAACATTTTCTCTCTGCTCATAACTCTGACATGGACAAATGCGTCTTGTTCCCAAGGTGAAAGGAAAATAAAACCTAATGGCTCCGGCACCTCGGCCGCGGGACCTGCGGCGGCTGCCAAGTCTCGGGGAAGAATGGGTTTTTACAGTCAATTTATAACCCCCTAAAGAGCAAGATACTAATTTTACGGTGGTGAAACAGGGGGCTTGATGGAAGGACTGGCAAACTCGGAGCCGTCAGCCCACAGCTACTTCATCAGCCCCAAAGCCCCGTCTCCCAAGGAGCCCAGGAAGCAAATTCATTCATTCCCTCAGCTGTCATTCATTCCTCGATGAAGAAAATGGAGGAGGTGGAGGGAAAGGAGAGGAACAAGAGCGGAAGGGAGGGGAAGGGAAGGGAAAGGAAGGGAAGGGAAGAGAAGAAAAGGGAAAGGAAGGAAAGGGAAGGGAAGGAAAAGAAAGGAAAAGGGAAGGGGAGGAAGGAAAGCGAAGGGAAGGAAAGGAAGGAAAGGGAAGGGAAGGAAAGGGAAGGGAGGGGAGGGGAGGGGAAGGGAGGGGAGGGGAGGGGAGGGGAGGGGGGGAGGGGAGGGGAAGGGAGGGGAGGGGAAGGGAAGGGAGGGGAGGGGAGGGGAAGGGAAGGAAAGGGAAGGGAAGGAAAGGAAGAGAAGAGAAGGTTAGAAAAAGGAAGGGAAAGAAAAGGAAGGAAAATGAAGGAAGGAAAGGAAGGAAGGGAAAGAAAAGGAAAAGGAAGGGGAGGGAAGGAAAAGAAGAGAAGTGAAGCGAAGCTTAGAAAAAGGTAGGGAAAGGAAAGGAAGGAAAATGAAGGGAAGGGAATGAAGGAGAAGGAAGGAAAGGGAAGGGAAGGGAGGGAAGGAAAGGGAAAAAGAACAGAAAGAAGAGGAGAAAGGGAGAGGAGGAAGAAAGGAAAAGGGCAGAGAGAGTTGAAAGAAAAATAATGGAGGAAGAGAGGATGCTGCTCACTCAGCTCAGTCCTGGGTATCAGGAGGTAGCTGGAGCACCAGAAGCCCCCTGGGACCCTGTCCCTCAGGCCTGAATGCCCCTTTTTCCATTTCAGCTCTGGGGGAGACTCCCAGGGAGCCCCTCTGGAGGTCAGCCCAAGGATGCAGGCTCATGCTAAGGAAGCTTCTCTCCCCCCCACCCCATCCTCATCATATGGTGGGGGGATTCTGGATGTTTGTCCCAGTTCTGAAATGCAGAAACTACTGAAGGGAAATGGGGACCGGGGTCATAGAACAATCTCCTGTCAAAGCTGGGGGATCCTAGAAAGTCTTGGGTCAAGCCCCTCACACAGAGTCCAACAAGGGACTTTGGGGCCACCCGGGGCCAGCCCCCTCATCTTAAAGATGGAGAGACTGAGGCTCTGGTGGAGAAAGTGACCGGTCCGTGCCGGAGCTCCAGAGCGGGGGCAGGGCTCCGGCCGAGCCCAGGGTCCTTCCACCCCCCAACGGCCAACGGCGACCCCGACCCGAGCCGGGGCGAGCGAACGGCCGGGGCCACGGCCGCAGATGCCGACGTGGCGGCTGCTTCCCGGGGAGCCGAGGGGGGCGGGGGCAGGTTTGTTTTCTCCCCAGGTGTTTCTCCTCCTCCGAGTGAGAGAAGGGCCTGTGGAAATGAATGGCCTGATTGAGTCCAAGTGCCCCGCCCTCCCGGGGCTCCTGGCGGGACAGCTGCAGGGAAGGCCTCGTTAAGGACGGAGCTGTCGCTCCCAGAACTGGAGCCTCCCGGGGACGGGGGTGGGGGCTCGCGGGGTGGGAAAGCCGCAGCTGCAGCGACCTCCCCGTCCGCCCGCGCCAAGAAGGGGCCTCCGTCCTTCCTGCCGCTCCACACCTGAACAGGAAGGCCCGGCCGGTTCCCAGAGGGAGGAGCAGCCCCCACCTCCCAGCAGGCTCCCGGAACATTCCCACATTCCCGGCCCCATCTGCCTTTTGTTCCCGTTTCCTCCCTGATCACGGCCCGCTTCAGGTCCCCCTTATTGCCTTTGGGGACGAGTCCTTTTAGTCCCAGCGCAAGGTCGCTTTTTGGGAACGTGACACATGATGCTGAGAAATAATCACACTCTCCAATGTTCCCCCTCAATAGTCAGCGCTGGCCCGGGGAGCTCGCCCTTCCCCGGCCTTCAGAGCCCCCCCCCCCCGGGCTGTCCTTCCAGAGCCGAGGGGGAAACTGAGGCCCTGAGAGCGGGGGAGGGGCTTTCACAGTGTGGCAGGAGTGAGGGCGTTGGGAGAGGGGGGAAGGGAGTAGGGCAGGGCTCGGGGGCTCTGGGAACGAGAATCCAGATGGAAGGGAAGTACTCTCTGGCACTTGGGAATCATTTGTGAGACCACAGGAAGTAATCGGCGCCCCCGAGCCCCCCCCCGGGAAAGGATGGCGCTGCTGAGCCCCCTCCCAGCTCTGAGTCTTGGACCTCCGTGCCCCGGCCAGACTGACACGTGGTTACACCCTGGGGCAAACCCATTCCTGGGGGTCCCAGGGGCCCTGGGGGACCTGCTTTCTGAGCCCCCCGGGGAGGCCAAAGGCTTTGCCTTCCTCACATGATGCTACGAATCAGCGCGTCCTCCCTGGGGAAAGAGCCCGTCTGATTGTCCCTCGGCCCCTCCCCAGCACACAGAAAAAGGCTTCTCTTGCTGCCCCAGGGCGTTGGCAGGAGGGTACCCAGGGGAGCACTCTGGGGAGCACTCCTTCTCCCAGGGAGCCCCAGCTGGCTTGCCGAGGGCCCTGCCCAGGCCAGACGGCTTCCCTGCGGCTGGGGCAGGTGGAGCGAGCCTGGGCCCTGGCTCTGAGCGCACCAGGAGCCGGCCCGGCCCTCCCAGGGGCGAGCGCCCGCCAGCCGGGGCCGCTGTGCTGCACGCCAGGGACTCCAGCCACATCCCCCCAACTTGCCAACAAACAGCTCACTTGGCCTCCACGGGCGGAGAGGCTGGGAGGCCGGGCCTGCGGCAACGGCCGGGGGAGGGGGAAGCCTGGATATCCAGGGCCTTGCCCACGTCAGCCGGGGCGGCCCCGAGCCTGTGCCCGGAGCTCCCGGGCCACGTCCCCCCCAGCTGTGTCCCCCCGGGCCGCGTCCCCCCCAGCCACATCCCCCTGAGCCGCGTCCCCCCGGGCCCTGGCCTGGGCGGGGGCAGCTCACCCTCCCCGAGCCCGCACTCACCACGCCCCACCACAGGGCATCGGCGTAGCTGCCGAACTCGATGCGGCCGGACTCGTTCACGGCGTCCTTCTCCGCCAGGTACACGAAGTAGGAGGAGAAGATGAGCCCCAGAAACCCGATGTACAGGGTGGTGATCAGCTCCTGGGGGCGCCGGAGAAGGCGTGTGGGCGGGAGACCCTCGCGCCCCTGACGAGGGCCCTTCACTGCTGCCCGGAGTGGGGGGGGCGAGTGTAGGGTGTGCCCGGAACAAGTGCTTCCCCGCCCTCCTGAGCCCAGGCCGGGCCCCCCACTCACCTGCCGGTGTATGAACACCACGGAGCCCAGCAGCCGCCAGGTCCCGCCCTGACGGTCCACGTGCAGCATCCGGAGAATCTGCAGGAAGCGAATCCCCCTGAGGACAGAGCAGAGCGGCTCCTGAGGCCCCGGCCATGGGAAGGTGAGGGCCCGGGAGGCCGGCCGGGCAGGGCGGGGGCGGGCGCTCGGGGCTGCCCGGGCTCTCCTGGCCCGGATTCGAGGGAGGTCGTGCTTCCCAGCAAGGAGCCCCCCAGAGGAAATTGGCCGAGCGTTGGGGAGGGATCTGGGGAGGTCCCAGGCAGGGGAGGGGGCTGGGGGAGACCCGGGGGGGCTCCCCCGAGGGCGGCTTACCTGATGGCGGAAGTGGCAAAGACCTGCCCCTTGGAGCCCACGCAGAGGACGATCATGGAGGCCACCACCACAATGAGGTCTGGGGAAGGGGAGGCAGGGAGGCTGAAAGCCCGGCCTGGTCACGCCGTGGTCCCCAAAGACCCCCCAGTCACCCTGGCCGGGACCACCTGCGCATACCGCCCGTGACCCCGATGGCCATGGCCCAGGCCTGCCCCAAGCGCGCCCTGTGGGGAGACCCCCGAACCATGAGGAGTTTGGGGCAGGAAGGACTCGGGGGGCCCCGGGCTGGGCGCCGAGGGGGAGGCCGGGCCAAGGAAGACTCGAGCTCCTCCTCCAGGGGCCTCCTCCTGAGCAGGAAAAGGGCCCTTCAGACAAGCCTTGGACTCGGGGTCCCCAGGCTGCCGTCCGCTTCCAGCTCTCCGGCTTGGGAGGCTTCGGCCCGGAGCCCGCTCCTGCCTTTACGCGGAGGAGGCCGGGCCTGAAGATGCCCTCTTTTCTCCAGCCATGGCCCGGGCCGGGTTCTGGCCCAGTGTGGGGGCGGCCTGACTGGGGCCCAGCGGTGAGCCCGGAAGGCTGGAGTGGGAACCTCAGCTCTCAGCCCTTGGGCCTCTGGAGCCCGGACCAGGCCCTTCCCCTCCCTGGGAGAGGGATGAGGCTCGAGATCCCTTGGGAGGCCGACTCCGGCCCCACCTGCCCCCTGGAGGAGCTCATTGCCCTCTGGAGGAGAGCTCTCTGCCCGCTGGAGCTCTCTGCCCTCTGGAGGAGCTCTCTGCCCGCTGGAGGAGCTCGCTGCCCGCTGGAGGAGCTCGCTGCCCGCTGGAGGAGCTCACTGCCCGCTGGAGGAGCTCTCTGCCGGCTGGAGGAGCTCTCTGCCGGCTGGAGGAGCTCTCTGCCCGCTGGAGGAGCTCTCTGCCCGCTGGAGGAGCTCACTGCCCGCTGGAGGAGCTCTCTGCCGCTGGAGGAGCTCACTGCCCGCTGGAGGAGCTCTCTGCCCCCTGGAGGAGCTCACTGCCCGCGGCCGGCTCTCTCCCTAAACCAGGTTTTCTTTGGCCCATAATCCCACTTTATTCCCAAGGCCCAGGAAGGTGGGAGTCGCTCCAGCCCCTGCGGGCACATGCCCGAAAACCACCAGGGAGCGCCTGGGAACCGCTTCCAGCCACACAAACCCCAGCGGCCTCCCTTCTGCCCCAGGCTGGGGGCCGGGGATTGGGGGGGCAGCTGGTGGGGAGCGTGGCCCGGAGACGGAGACCGAGGCCAGCCTGGGGACAGTCTGGGCCGGGGCCCTCAGTCTGAAGGGCCCCCAGGAGCCGGGTGAGGAGCCGGGACTTCCTTCGGACACGGGAGGATGAAGCACACGTGCTCTCCCCGAGGCCTCGACTTCCCTCCGGCCCGGGCCGGCCTTGCGGTTCCTGCCAGCTTTGCCGTTCTAGAGCCTCCGGCCCAAGCCCGTCTCGCAGGAAGGCTGCCTGCCCCGGCCCCTCCCCCAGGACGCGCGATCCCAGGCCGAGCAGGGACTCACCGATGATGGAGATGGGCTTCCTCGCAAAGCGCAGCCGGCCCCAGATGCCCACGTACTTGCTGCGGCAGCCCGCGGACCACAGGCGGACCACGTACTCCGTCCCAAAGAACACCACGAGCACGATTTCCTGCGGGGGACAGGGGGAGTGCCTGAGCCCGCGGGCACCCAGGGAGGCTCTGCCCGGGCACAAGACCGGTGCCCCTGGGAGGAGGGCGATGGGGCAGCCTTTGGCAAGAGCCCGCTACGTGCCGGGCAGCCCCATGCCCAGCGCTGGGAAGGGTCCCCGCCCTCGGAGAGCTTCACTCTAATGGGTGGAGAGCAGCTGGAGGCTGGAGGCCAGGGAAGGGGGAACGGCTTATTTGGGGCGTCCCAGGGGGCTGAGATATGGAGCAAGTAACCATCCTGCCCTACCCAAGACAGCCGGGGCCATGATTGCTGCCAGGGGTGGGTGGCACCCTGAGACATGGCCCATCGGAGGGGGCAGAGCCATCGGGGCATCCCCAGCCTCCGCCCAGGAGGCCGCTGTCCCTCCCTGCCTCTGCCCCAAGCCCCTGGTGCAGCCATCCTCCTCTACTTCCCCATCTTCCCCCTGGGGCAAGGGAGCCTGCCCTCCTCCAGTCTCTTTTCCTCCTGTTTTCCAGAATGCCGGGCCCCGGGGGAAGGTGGCTTGCTTTCTTTCCTTTGTACCTCAGTGCCCTGCTCAGACCTGGCACATGGCACAGGATGCCCCTTGGGCACCGTGGCTTGGCAGGCCTGCATGGCAGTGGGAGAAGGCTGCAGGGCCTCCCACTTCATCATCTTCAACATCCCAAACTCTGAGGCCCCGGCATCAATGGGCACCATCACCCTGCCCTGGCATTTCTGGGCACCAGCGCCATGCCCCTGGCATCAATGGGCACCAGCGCCCTGCCCTGGCATTTCTGGGCACCAGCACCATGCCCCTGGCATCTCTGGGCACCAGCGCCCTGCCCCTAGCATTTCTGGGCACCAGCGCCCTGCCATGGCATCTCTGGGCACCAGCACCCTGCCCCTAGCATTTCTGGGCACCAGCGCCCTGCCCTGGCATTTCTGGGCACCAGTGCCCTGCCCCTGGCATCTCTGGGCACTAGCACCCTGCCCTGGCATCTCTGGGCACCAGTGCCCTGCCCCTAGCATCTCATACCCTGGCATGGCCGGGCACCAGCGACCCGCACTCCTTCCCCCCCAGGGCCCCATCCCGCGGGGGCTGCTCTAGGAGAGCTGGGCCGGCCCGGAGGACGTTGGGAAATCTCCCGGTATCCTTTTGTGTGTGGCTTGCCACCGGGAGGAGTGTGGGGGTTCGGGGCGGTCTGCACCCCCAGCCCGGCCGCGAGCCGCCGCTAGAACACGCTGGGGACGGCGCTCTCCTCCCGGGACCCCGGGTTCCACTTTCCCGCCGCGGCTGGGGGGGGGGGAGGGGAGGGGGCGCGTTTCTGGCCGGGGCCGCCAGCCCGGCCACAAAGCCCCCTCAGTGCCCCGGCCCTCCCAGTGGCCTGATCCGTGCGGACCAACGAGCCCCGTCCCCGCCCCCGCCGTTGCGCCGGAGCGCTGGCGCGGGCCCAGGGCGGCCGTTTCCGCGGGCGAGCCTTCCTGAGCACAGCCCTCGTTAAGCCGCCGCACAAAGCCGCCTGTTTTCGCGGCCGCGGGTTTCCAGGGCCCCGTCTCCAACACAAACAAAGGCACAAGGGGCGGCTGTTCAGCGCAGACGCCGCGGGCTTGGCCCCGGGCCTTCCGCGCACGCCCCATCACCTCAGCCGCCGCCTCCAGGTGCAGCACAAGCGGCCCATTCATGCGCCCCCCGCCCCCGCCCCTCCCGCCAGAAAAAGGCCCGGCCCAGTGCGGCGGCGACTGGGGGGGAGGGGGGTTCGGGTTCTTGGAGAAGGGGAAGGGGGGGGGGTCCAGGCGCCGCCCGAGCTCCTTCCCTGCCTCAGTTTCCTCCTCTGCACAAATCTTGGCCCAGACCAGAGTCCTGCACGTGTTCCTGCCGGCTCGGGCACAAAGCGATCGGGAAGAGCCGCCCGGCCCGGGTGCCAGTCTGGGTGCCAGCCCGGGTGCCAGCCGGGGCTGCCCGCTCGCTCGTGGCTCCTCCGCAAACCGCCGGGTCCTAGAGTCCGGCCCTCTCTGCCCAGCAGGCTCGGAGGGGCAGCCGTGAGGGCCAGACCAAAGACGCCCCCTCCCAGCCGGGCAAAGTTCTTCCAGGGACAGAGCCACAGTCCTTCAGGCTCCCCCCCCCCAGGCCCTGGGGCTCCCCCCCCTCCGAGGAGGGGCCGGACCCAGAGGCCCCTCCACAGCCTGGGGACCCCCAACCCCCCCATCCAGGAGCTTCCCTTCTAACAAAGCTGCCCTCCCCCTCCCGAGCCCAGGCTGACTCCCCACAGCTCGCTGAGCAGGGAGCAGCTTCCCGGGGTCCGGGCCAGCACGTGACCCCTGAGAAAACAGAGCCAGAGCTGGGGAGTAATGGGAGGCGCCCAGTTAATAAGCTGGAGGCGACAGGGAAGGTGCTACCGGAGGCCCGGGGAGGCGGCAGGGAGGGCGCTGCTGGAGGCTGGAGGATAGTCAAGGTCCTCCATGGGGAGGACGGGGGATTCCATTTGGGGCAAGTTGGTCGGACATCTAGACAGGATGTCCCAATGGGCGGGGAGCAAGAGGGACTAGAGGGACTGGGCTGGAGAAAGAGATCGGGGAGAGATGACCCGGAGCCCAGTCGAGACCGTTCCCGTTCTCTCTCAGCGCTTTTTATGACAGGCCGGGCCCAGGGTTTACTTCGGTGCCGACAGACACTTCCCCCCTTTGGCCGTCCACGTCCCACTTTTTGGGGCATTGGGGGCGCGGGCGCCCGGCCCCGTCCTGGGGGTACAGATGCCTCGTGCCATCCTGGGGCCCCTCCAGGCAGTAACAAACACAATAGAGCCTTCCAAGCTCAGGCTCGGCCAGAGGAGCCCCGGGGAGCCAAGAGGCCGGAGACCGGGGGAGCCATCAGCCCGAGGCCTGGGCCACAAGGGCGTGTCCCCCCCTCGCGTCCTCCCTGAGCACCAGCTGTGCCCGGGGGAGCAGCCCCAGAGCCCGGCAGAGACCGAAAGGAGCCAGACTCGGGGGAGGGGGGGCTCCTCTGAAAGTGTGGGTCAGGGCTAAGAACTCCAGGACTGTGATCTTGTTGACTCTCCAATGATACGGATAGCCATCCCTCTGAGCCTGCCATCCCGGGGGACCCTTGTCCATGTCCTCCCCTAAATCGATCCAAGAGAGAGCCTTGCTCGTCCACTTATCCCCTGCCCTTCTCCTCACCGTGTGACCAGCCTCCCCTCCCGCCACGGAGTCCTCAGGATGCCCTGTGCTCCCCATTCTCTAAGGGCTCTCATTGGTCTAGCTGCCAGTCCAGCCGCCCCCTTCAGTGTTGTATGCTTCTCAGCCTGGACCAGGAGCCCGGGGCGGGCAGGGAAGCCAGAGTGGGCAGAGAAGCCAGAGTGGGCAGGGAAGCCAGAGTGGGCAGAGAAGCCAGAGTGGGCAGGGAAGCCTGGGGCGGGCAGGAAAGCCAGAGTGGGCAGAGAAGCCAGAGTGGGCAGGGAAGCCCGGGGCGGGCAGAGAAGCCAGAGTGGGCAGGGAAGCCTGGGGCGGGCAGGAAAGCCAGAGTGGGCAGGGAAGCCCGGGGTGGGCAGGGAAGCCAGAGTGGGCAGGGAAGCCAGAGTGGGCAGAGAAGCCAGAGTGGGCAGGGAAGCCCGGGGCGGGCAGGGAAGCCCGGGGTGGGCAGGGAAGCCAGAGTGGGCAGAGAAGCCAGAGTGGGCAGGGAAGCCAGAGTGGGCAGGGAAGCCCGGGGCGGGCAGGGAAGCCAGAGTGGGCAGAGAAGCCAGAGTGGGCAGGGAAGCCAGAGTGGGCAGAGAAGCCAGAGTGGGCAGGGAAGCCAGAGTGGGCAGAGAAGCCAGAGTGGGCAGGGAAGCCTGGGGCGGGCAGGGAAGCCAGAGTGGGCAGGGAAGCCCAAGGCGGGCAGAGAAGCCAGAGTGGGCAGGGAAGCCCGGGGCGGGCAGGGAAGCCCGGGGCGGGCTGGAAGTCTGGCCCTTCCACAAACTGGCTCACTTCCTGTTGTCCAAAGGTACCAGTCAGGAAGGGCACCTCCGTGGATGGCCGCGGATGCAGCGGCGGGCATGGCCTGTCTAATTCTTGAAGGCCCAAGGCCGTGATCTGGACAGAGCCCCCGGGAAGAAAGCTGGGACCCCGACCATCCACACAGGGGAGCCCAAGTGGATGAAGACCTGATTGCTCAGAAAAGCGCGACAGACTTTGCCTGCCTGGTCTAGATCTGGGTGGGGCAGCCCAGCTGGGGGAGCCGATCCATGGTTTGAGGGAGACTACAAAGCCTTTCTCCCAATGACGGGGGTGGGGCTCACAGATGATACCCCCCACCCTGGAATGCCCAGCCAGGGCCTTGTGGCCTTTCCCTCCAGGGCTCCAGGCTGTCCTGGCTCATGGGTCTCCAAAGCATGCTGGCTCTGGTTGGTTCTCCCGCTTCTGACCCTCAGCTCGAGCGGCTCCTGTGTTTGGGGAGCCGCGGTCCCCGCGAGGAGCCGAGGGGGACGAAACCGAGACGTTGCCCGGGACGGCCAAGAGGAGAGAGGGTGGGCCGGAGCCCGGGGGCCGTCACAGCCGGCCCGGGGCTGCCGACCAGCACTCTTGCTCCCCTTGGCTGGGGGGGAGCCCCCGCGGACCCTTCGTCCCTGCCCATCCCTGCCGGGGGAGAGCCAGCAGCCCACGAGAACAGCGGCTGTTTCTGAGGTCCGGACGCCTGGCTCTGTGACCCGGAGACGTGCCCCCCACTCCCCCCGGCCGGGAACACAAGGACACAGGGGGTCGGGGGGCCGGGGCCCAGAATCTGGGCTCTGCTCACCCCCAAGGACAAGGTCCTGAGGCTGCCCGGCCCGGGCCCCCGGCTGGAGCCCCTCTCCCCGTCGGACTGGCTGCCAGGGAAATGAGCTATGGAAAGGGGGGTCTGTCTGCCCGTGCACGCAAATAGCAGCGAGGCAGTCAGCTCTGCACACGAATGTTTGCAGGCCCGACCGCAGAGCGCTTCCTGAGGCAGCCGCCCAGCGCCCGGCCCAGCAGAAGGCCGCTTTCATACATCAAAGGCTCTGCGGCCGCAGTACCTGGCCCGGAGAGAGGAAAAAAGCCCTGTGGCGTCCAGGGGGCTCCGGGAACAGCCGCCCCCCCCCCCAGACACACACGGACTGAAATAACACGACAGCAAACACTTCACAGGAGCCGGGGGCCGAGGGCCTGGAACTTTCCAGCATTCCTCCCCGCCGGCCCCCCCGCCCGGCACACGTGCCGATGTGCACACACACAGCCCCCCGCCCCGGACCCTTCCCGAATGTGGAGGGGGGGGCACCGTGAAGCAGCCCCTGCCGCCCCCCTCCCTGCACCCTTCCTGAACATGGGGGGGGCACCGTGAAGCAGCCCCTGCCGCCCCCCTCCCTGCACCCTTCCTGAACATGGGGGGGGGCACCGTGAAGCAGCCCCTGCCGCCCCCCTCCCTGCACCCTTCCTGAACATGGGGGGGGCACCGTGAAGCAGCCCCTGCCGCCCCCCTCCCTGCACCCTTCCTGAACATGGGGGGGGCACCGTGAAGCAGCCCCTGCCGCCCCCCTCCCTGCACCCTTCCTGAACATGGGGGGGGGCACCGTGAAGCAGCCCCTGCCGCCCCCCTCCCTGCACCCTTCCTGAACATGGGGGGGGCACCGTGAAGCAGCCCCTGCCGCCCCCCTCCCTGCACCCTTCCTGAAGCAGCCCCTGCCCCACCAAGGCTCTCTCCTGGAAGGGATGGTGAATTAGCCAGGATTTCAGAGTCACTGAACGCCCTTCTCCCTCAGCCTCATCCTCATCCTCACCCTCCAGAAACAGAGACACAGAGAGACAGAGCTAGAGAAAGAAAGGAGAAGGGAAGGAGGGAGGAAGGGAGGGAGAAAGAAACAGTGACAGAGAAACAGAGACAGAGACAAAGAAAGAAGGGACAAGGGAAGGAGGGAGGGAGAGAGAAAGAAACAGTGACACAGAGAGAAAAACAGAGACAGAGAAACAGACAGAGAAGAGAGAGAGACACAGACACAGAGACAGAGAAGAGAGTGGGGGAAGGACGCGGAGGAGGACGACAAGGGTCACTCTTCAGCTCTCGGGGGCCCAGCTGTGGCTACCAGTGGGAGGCCCGAGCTCTGTGGGAGGCGGCAGGCCCGTGCCTGGGACAATGCAGGAGCACCTGGGAGCCCACGGGGCCTGGCCGGGTCACGGCAGTTGCAGGGCTCTGGGGAGGCTCCGTCCTGCCTGGGCCTGGGGCTCCAGTCCTTTCACTTCCTAACAGAACCAGACCTGGCCCCAAGGGGGGCAGGAGGCCAGCTGGGACTCAGCTGAAAGGCGGGGTCTGGGTAGAAAGAACACTCAGTGGCTTTGGGGTCAGCAGATCTGGGTTCAAATCTCTGCTGGGCTCCAGAGCACAGGAAAACAAGAGACAAAAGGCAGCCTGTCCTGCCCTCAAGGGGCTTATGTTCTGCAGACTGCAGCCATCCAGCAGTGCATGAGAGTGAGCTCCCGTCACTGCAGGGATGGAAGCTGCCATTATAAGCTGCGGGGTCCTGGGGCCCACTCCCCTCACTCCATGACCAAGGAGGTCGCCGGGTCCTCCTCTGGAGACCGAGGGAGTGGAATGGGAGGGCCTCTGATAGCGCCACTTCCCGCACTCGATAAAGTCTGAGGCGTGCTGGCTGCGGGCCCCCCCCCCGCCCCCCGCATTTCTGCCTGGGTGAGCCCAGGGAGCCGGCTTCTGCTTCTCTAAAACGCCAGCGGAGCGCCCGGGGGCCGTGGGGGGTCTGGGGGAGGGAGCACACTGCGCCCACAGACGCCCCCTCGCCCTCGCCAATTGGATCATTTGCCCAAGGCCCGAGGGGCCACTCTGGGGGCCACGGGACCCAGGAGGGAAGAGACGGATCTCTGCTCTCCTGAAGAAAGGGGAAGGAGGAGAGCCACGGAAGAGCACACACCCCATTACAGGAGGAAGAGGAGGCAGAGAAGGGAAAGGCCAGTGGCCAGGCCCACAGAGGGGCCCTCTCCCTCATCCCTCTTCCTCTTGGCTCCCCGTGACTTTGGGGCAACCGGTGATGGCAGGGACAGGGAAGGGTGGGTCCTGCCCAAGCGTGCCCCCTCCCCAGCGGTGCAGAGAAGGGCCGAGGCTTGCAGGGAGCCCAGCCGGCCTCTGGCCGCTCCTCCGTGGGAGGATGGCCGCCCTGAACCGCCGGAGAGCGGGCTCCGTGACAGGGATGAAGTCATTTTGGAGCTCGCCTCCCCCACCCCCGATCTCCTGATCCAGGAGGAGGGAGGAGGCCCCGGCTCAAGGAGAGGCTTGACAAGCTGCAGCCCCCGTCCACCCACGGCTCGGAAACGTTAATCCCGCCGGCACCGAGGCCCCGCGGTATGTGTGAGATAAAGCAGCATCTGTCTGGGCCCCAGCTCCCCTGGACCAAACTAACGCCAAACTATTGATTTCTCCCATGCTCGGAGAGTGGAAGCGCTGATTAGGGCAAACAAGGCGCCTCTGTTCTCCGCAGGTGTTCGGGGGCCCCGAAAACGTCCCGCCACTCTCCAGACGCCCCGGCCAGGGGTGCCCACCCTCACCCGTGCCAGGAGAGCCAGCCGGGGCAGCTGAGGCGCCGGGACCCCCGCCGGGGCTCAAGGCGCCCGACTGGGCAGGGGCTTCGTGGAGCTGAAAGGGTCCCATGAAACTCCTTCAGAGGGCGAGGCCCTGGCACAGACTCTGGGCACCGAACGTGAACCAAGCACTTTCTGTGGGACACACGGGCCCTGGCAGGATGGAACCGTAACAAACGTGTACCAAGTGCTTTCTGTGGGACACACAGGCCCCGGTGGGATGGGGCTGCCCAGCACAGCCCTGACACATGGCACAGACTCTGGGCACCGAGTGTGTACCAAGCGCTTTCTGTGGGACACACAGGCCCCGGTGGGATGGGGCTGCCCAGCACAGCCCTGACACATGGCACAGACTCTGGGCACCAAGCGTGTACCAAGCGCTTTCTGTGGGACACACAGGCCCCGGTGGGATGGGGCTGCCCAGCACAGCCCTGACACATGGCACAGACTCTGGGCACCGAGCGTGTACCAAGCACTTTCTGTGGGACACACGGGCACCGAAAGAAAGGCCAGAGTTTCCCGGAGGAGGGCATGCGCCGCTTGCCCACTCGAACTAGTGTCACAGGGAACAGTCATCAGCTCCGTGGAAGGTCGCGCTTCCCAGGCACGAGAAGGGGCGGCAAACGGGGCCGTGGCCGAGGACCTCGGACCCCCTTTCCCCAGAGGGCTCGGGGCGGAGGCGGGGGATGCTCCGGGGGAGATCCCCACCCAAGCACCAGATGGCCTTGAGCTCTCCAGGGTCCTTCCCTTCCAGCCCTCAGATCCTAGGAGGAGCTCAGCTTCCTAGAAAAACTCTCAGCACCATTAGAGATTTATGTTCCCACTTTGTAAACCTCAAGGTGCTGGGTAAATACAGCGAGCGCGTTATTATTATTATTGTTATTAGAGCCAGGCATTCATTCACGCCGGAGGAATGTGTGACATTTGGAAGGGGCCCAGGTGAGCCGAGAAAAACAAACAAGCCTCCCAAGGTGGAGAATAACACCTTTCAATGGGAACTGGGGGCCTTTCATCGGGGCCGGGGAAGAGAGGGCCGAGGAGGAGCCCGGGCAACGCGGGCTGCCGGGGGCGCCTTCCGAGGGGCTGCCGGGGGCGCCTTCCGAGGGGCTGCCGGGGGCTCCCAGCCCCGAGCGCTCGGAGACTGTTGGGTTGAGGAGGATAGAAGGGGGGCCACATACCGGGACCATCTCTACAGAGGAGGAGAGGAGAGAAAGGGAAGGATTGATGGAGAGAGAACAGAGGAGAAGGAGAGAGGGGACAGAAATACATAGAGATGGAGAGGCAAAAGGAGAGGAGAGGAGAGACAGAGACAGAGAGAAGTAAAGAGGAGAATAAAAAGGAAAAAAAGAAAATTTTAAAAAGACATAAGAGAGAGACAGAGAGAAGTAAAGGGGAATAGAGAGAAAAAATAGGAGAAAGGAAGAAGGGGAAAGAGAGAAAAGTAAAGAAGGGAATAGAAAGAAAGAAGAGGAGAAAGGGGAAAGAGAGAAAGGAGGACATGACACAGAAAGTTACAGAGACAGAGAGAGTCAGAGTGAGAGAAAGAGAGACAGAAATAAACAAGGGAATAGAGAGAGAGAAAAGAGAAAAAGAAGGGGAAAGAAAAACAAGGAGAAAGAAAGAGAGACAGAGAAGAAGAGAATAGAGAGAAAAAGAAGAGAAAGAGAAAAGGGGAGAGAGAAAGGCAGACATAAGAGAGACAGAGAGACAAAGAGAGAGAGACAGAGACAAAGAGGAAGAGAAGTAAAGAAGAGAAAAAAGAGGACAAAGGAGGAAGGGGAAAGAGAGAGAAAGGAGGATATAAGACACAGAGACAGAGAGAAAGAAGAGGAGAGGGGGAGAAGGGGGAGAAGTAAAGAGGGCAATAGAGAGGGAAGAAGGAGAAAGAGAAAATAAAGGAGAGAAAGGAGAAGAGGAGACAGAGGCAGGGAGAGTGAGCAGGGAGAAATAGAGAGGGGGAAAGGAGAAAGAAAATAAAAGAGAAAGGAGAAGAGGAGACGGAGGGAGAGTGGGCCGGGAGAAGAAAAGGGGGGAATAGAGAGGGAAAAAAGAGGAGGAGGAGGGGAGAGGGAAGAAAGAGAGAAGGATCAATTGAGAGAAAAAGAAGACAAAGGGAGAAGGCAGAGAGGCAGTGGGGATGAAGAGGAAAGAGAGGGAAAGGGAGAGGGAGCCAATGGTGCAGAGGCTTTTCCATGGACACTGAGGGACCCCCAGAGCCTCACATGCTCAGAAGTGCCAGCTTAGTGGGGGGGGGGAGGTCTTGCCTTGGAATCAGGAAACCTGGGTCCCAGCCTCCCTTGGGCTCCCGGGTGGGGGGAGCACTTCCCACCCGGAGAAATGGCGCGAGGGCAGGGAGCCCGGGGCCGCTGGCGCGGGCCAGAGCTGCCAGCTTTGCCCAGATTCGGGGCTGGACGTTGCCGCGAGATCCTCGAAAACGGGTTCTTTGCCAACCCGTGGGCGGAGGAGCCGGGCACTGCCCGAGCCACCTGCCTCTGAGCGGCCGGCGTCTCCGAGGGAGACTCCCCACTAACCACTTTTCAGACCAAGGGCACGGCAACAGCTCGAGAACCGTTCGCATTGTCCCTGTGATTCTCCCATTGACCCTGTGGGGAGGGGCCATTATCACCCCATTTTACAGGCAAAAAAACTGAGGTCACAGAGAAGATAGGAGTTGCCCAGAGCCCCATACATCATCCACTCGGGCCCGCCTGACACCCACTGGGCTGCCCCTCAGCCGCTCCGAGTCGCGTCTGTGGGGTCCCGGGCCCTGCCCCAGCAACAAGGCTCCTTCCCTCCCCCCTTCCTGGATCTGCCTTTTTGTGGCTCCCACCTTTGGGGCGGGGGAGGGCAGTCAGACCATGGGCTTTCTTTCATTGTTTTGGGGGTCTCAAGTCCCCCTTTCTGGGAAGGGCATATTCTCTAGCTAGGAGGAGCCCCGGGGACCTCCCGCAGGACCTTACCGCCCACAGCTGGGCCAGGGCAAAGAGCCAGGCCGCAGACTGGCAAGGGCACCGATGCCATGACAGAAACGGGGAGGGTCCTCGGGCCCATTTCCGGCTCAGCCGCCCCAGCCCACGGGCAGCAGAGGGGCCCCAGCCGTGCTTCCGGGAGGGCCCCTTGTGCGACAGCTGGGCGACTTGTGTGGGAAGTCTATTGTCCACAATGGGCAGCTCAGGGCGATGGAGCATCAATAGACTCCTCCCATTCTCCCCGACCGATTCCCCCTGGGAAGGCGTGCCAGGGGGCGGAGGCCCCTTCTCTGCATTAGCCCCGGCCCCCCAGGCCCATGGCTGTGTCAGCTGCTACTCTCCCCTTAGGACAATGGGGCCCAGCTGGCACTGGTCAGGAAGCACAAGGTCTCTGCGGAGATGGAGAAGGGGCTCAGTGTGGTCCGGCCTAGGGGCAGGCAGGCCCCAGAGACAGAGACAGAGACACAGAGAGAGACTGAGACAACAGAGACAACAGAGAGAGAGTCAGAGAGAGAGAGACAGAGAGAGACAGAGACAGAGATGGAGAGAGGAGAGAGACAGAGACAACAGAGAGAGACAGACAGACAGACAGACAGACAGAGAGACAAGAGAGAGAGAGACAGAGACAGAGACAGAGAGAGAGACAGACAGAGACAGACGGAGAGAGGAGAGAGACAAAGACAACAGAGAGAGACAGAGAGACAGAGAGACACAGAGACACAGAGAGACAGAGACAGAGATGGAGAGAGGAGAGAGACAGAGACAGAGAGACAGAGACGGAGATGGAGAGAGGAGAGAGACAGAGACAACAGAGAGACAGAGAGAGACAGAGATAGAGAGAGGAGAGAGACAGAGACAATAGAGAGAGAGACAGACAGAGACAGAGACAGAGACAACAGAGAGACAGAGAGAGAGACAGAGACAGAGATGGAGAGAGGAGAGAGACAGAGACAATAGACAGAGAGACAGACAGAGACAGAGAGACAACAGAGAGAGACAGAGACAACAGAGACGAGAGAGAAACAGAGAGACAGAGACAACAGAGACAACAGAAAGAGAAAGAGAGGGAGAGGAAAGTGAGAGACACACACACTCATGTTCACCCACTGATTCTTAGCCCACCGATCACTGCCCACAGCACTGAAAGGCCCTTGGAGGCCAGGGGCCAATCAGCCCCTCTTGCTGCTACCTGAGCCCGGGGAGGGGGAGGGTATGGCAGGAGCCCCAGAGCCCCCGCAGCCTCGTCCCCACCTCCCGCTGCCTAGGAAAGAGGAGGGGGGGCCCGTAGCCCAAAGCCTGACTAGCAGGAAGGGCCCCTCAGCGTCCGGACCCCGGGGCAGGGGGAGGCTCCCAGAGCCCGGGCTGGCCGGAAGGGCCGGAGGACTGCGCTTGGCCCTGGTGTCCCAGGGACCACAAGGGGCTCCCCACCCCCAGGCCCGGTGCCCACCCAGTAGGGGGCCTGGGCTGCCAGGAGCACCTTCCTCCCTCTCGGAAGCCCTCGGCCGCCCCGAGCCACGGCTTCTCCCGGCACGTCTCGGCACGGGGGGCGCCCGCCTGGTGCTCCCTGGGGGGCCGGCCCCGCTCAGGATCCCGGGGGGCTCCCTGCCTTAGCTGGCCGGGACCTGGGGCTACCACATCCAAGGGCAGAGGCTGCCCCCTCCAGGCCGAGAGGGGAAGGAGGGAGCCCCGTCCCCGGCTCCCTCGAGCTAGCCCACAGAACTGGGGGCTCGGGGGCTCTCGGGAAGGGGGCAGCCCCTCCACTTTATAAGCGACCCCCAGGGCCGCCCCACCGTCCCGGGGCACAGTCTCCTGCCTGCCCACAGTTGTCCCACCCTGAGGGGCTCCACGTCCCGAGGGCCTCGAGCTGCCCACCTCCTCCTCCCGCCTGGTGGCTCTTCCAGACCATCCCCCAGCACAGCCAGCCGGGAGCAGCTGGGGCAGAAACTCCTGCCCTCGGGGGCCTCCCGGTCTGGCAGCCCCAAGGAGGAGCATGGGAGGAGGCGGGCACGGGGTCCCTCGAGCTCAGAGGTAGGAGCCAGGCTGGGGGATCCACAGTCTCACAGGGGAGCTTCAGGAGGGGACCCTCCCCCCGCTGCCCAGAGCCCCAAGGACACCCCGAGGGTGCGGCCTCCCGCGGGGGCTCTCCCCCCCCCCCCAGCTACCACCCCTGGAAGGCTGGGACGGGACGGGGCCCCCGCCCCCACTGTGAGACTCCAAGGCAGGAGTCCATGGTCGGGTCTGTCCAACCAGGAGGGAGCCTGAGGCCCCCCCCCGAACACCCCCCGTCCCGGAAGCCCCCCCACAGCAAGGCCGCAGAGGCGATGCCGGCCCCCAGGGAAGGCAGAGGGCCTCAGTGCAAGATGGCATCGCCGGGATGCCCAGGAAGGAGCCCCGGGAAGCCGGGCAGCCCGCGAGTCACGGTGGGGGGGCAGCCCCCCAAACTCGGGGGGACAAAACAACCTCAGTCTCACGAAGAAGCCCCTGGTTTCCATTGTGGTTGGAAACGCTCCTTTTGTGAGTGTGTGACTGTGTAAGTGTAAATATATATGGGGGGTCTGTCCCAGCAGCCCGTGGAACCCCCACAGTGCTGCCCCGCCCACCGACACTGGGGACCCCCCCATCCACCTGTGGGAGGGAGAGAAGGAGACCACGGGTCACAAGCCCTCCTTGGCAGGAGCCAAAGGCACGGGCGCCACTGGGGGTCAGGACGTCATTTTCCAGGGTCTTGGGGGTCCCTAAAACACAAGCCTGGAAGCCACAGCAGAGCAGAAAGCCAGGGCTCGCCTCAGCCACGGGCCCGGCCGGTGCAGCCATAACATGTCGAGCCCCCCGATGAGCCCGGGCTGCCCGGGGGGGCGTTCTCGGGGAGCCAGGGAAGCACTGTTGGGGAGCCCGGGAAGCGTTCTCGGGGATCCAGGGAAGCACTGTTGGGGAGCCCGGGAAGCACTGTTGGGGAGCCAGGAAGCACTGTTGGGGAGCCCGGGAGCGTTCTCGGGGAGCCGGCGGCCCCCGGGCCAGGCCGGCAGTCACGTTTCCACCCGTGCAGCTGCGGGCGCCCCCGAGGACGCACATGTCTGAAAACGTGCCCGTTAACGGTCCTGGGCCGGGCCCAGCTCTGAAACAGGATTCCTCCAAGAAAATCATTTTTTCAGGCGCACTCAGCAGAATCTTTAATCCCCTTGGACGCTGCCTTCGGAGCGCTGAGATCATGCTGGGAGCGCAGCTTTCTGGCACCAGAAGAGCCCGCTTATGAAAAGAAGGAAAAATATGGTCTCTCTGGGAAAATCCATCTTCGGAGGCTTTTTCCGCCCTCTCCAGATCGTGTTCTCAGCGTCCAGGTCGCACATTCCCCATCTGGGGCCCGGCCCGGCCCGGCAGCCCTCCAGCCCGCTCCCAGCTCCCCAGAACGCCGAGAAGGGCCAGGCCTTGGCCGGCCCCCCTTCCTCTGAGCCCTCGGCGGGCGGCCCACCTGCCCGGAACGGCCTCGCTGACCCCGGCTCGGGAGCGGCCCCGGGGCTGGGGGAGCCAGGAGCGGGGGGAAGGGGCCCTGCGCGGACAGGCGGGGAAACTGAGGGTCCCCGGCCCGGGCGAGCTCCCCTGCCTGCTCCCAGATGGGGGAGGTTCCTCATCTGACTGCAGGGGGCGCAGCCCTTCCGCAGCCCCCCCCCCCCCGGCCACGTCCATCCTGGCCCATCCTTTGCTTGGTGCTAGAGGCTCCCCCTTCCCGGGACTGCCCCCCTCTCAATACCCCTCTGCCCCCTCACCAGACCGGACCCTGCCCTTCCACCCGCAAAGGGTGCTGGGAAACCCACCCGGCTGGCGGGAACAGTTCAGCTCAGGAACCGGGTTTCAGCCCCCACCCCCTCAGCCGGGCCGCCCCTCGGGCCCAGAGTGCTCGTCTCCTGCAGCCCCGGCCCACAGGAGACCCTTCCTCATTGCCGCCCCCGGATCATGTTCTCCCTCCTCTTCCTCTCCCTCTCTGAGTGTCTGTCATTCGCAACTGCGGGGACCGGCCTGTGCCCAGGCTGTGCGACCCCCTTAGCAGCAGAGAAGCCCCCGAATCTCCAGTACAAGAGCGGCCTTGATTTAGAATCAGACCCGGCCACACGGGAGGAATCCCTGCCCAGCACCCGCAGCCCTCACAGCCCCACAGCCCCATGGCCCACCTTGGGGGGTCTCAGCCCTCTCAGCCTGCCTCAGGGGGTCCCAGCACCCGCAGCCCCCACAACCCACCTTGGAAGCTCCAGCTTTCCCCAGAAAGCCCCTCTAGACTCAGTTCCAGAAAAACACAAACTTCAGGCAAATGGCCCGGAGGGGGCAGCCTCTCAGGAGGGCTCAGCGCCCCCCCCACTGCTGCCCCCCCCACTCCTGGTTTCCTGGCCGCCGGGCACGCGGGCTCTGGCCGTGGTGGTGCTGGGACTTGCCCCTGGCCAAGGCAGGAGGGGCCCCAGAACCTTCTCTCCAAGCCAAGGGCTACGAGAGCCTTGGATTTAAGGAGGGACCCCCGGTTTGTGCCCAAGCCTGGCAATGGCCTGGCTTCTGCTCCCGGGTCAGGGCCTCTGAGGGGGAGGGTCTCTGGCTGGGGGAGATGTGGCCCCCGCCCTCGGGGAGCTCGGGCCTGCCCCTGCCAGGGGCCGCTGTTCCCTCTGTTTGCTCTCCTTGGCAAGGCCCGAGCTGAGGGGGGGGGGGCGGGGGGCAGAGGCCTGTTCTTTAGGCTCCTCCCACAGCCCTGGGCACCGGGGGAGCCAAGTCCCCAGCAGGGGAGACGTTGGGCAGCTCGGGCCCCCCCCCGGCACAGACCTGGCTGAGACACCCCCTCCAACAGCCACGGGGCCAGTCCTGGGAGATGCGGGGGAAGGGGCGGGAGGGGGGGTGGGGAGGGGGACAGGAGGAAGCGCTGCCCCGGAGATTGCTGGGAGCGCGTGTGAAGGGCCGGGAAGAGGGAGCGGGGGCAGGGGCTGCGGGTCTGGGCGGGCGCACCCGCCCAGGAGGGAGGGGGAGCCCCCCTTGTAGGTACGTACCATCCAGAAGAGGGTCCCCGTGGCCAGGGCCACGTACTGCTCGATGGTGGAGAGCACGCTGAAGATGAGGCAGATCAGAACAATGAGGAAGCTGGAAAACAGCCCGAGAAAGAGCCCGTGTCAGTGCGAGCCCATCCCCCCGTGCCCGCTGCCCCTGGCACCCCAAGGTGCCCGCCACTCCCTGGGGGGCACTGGGACTCCCCAGCACCATTAAGCTTAGGAGCCCCAAGGGGGCATCTCCAGTCACGGGGTGGGGGGGGCGTCTCCGGGCATGGGGGGCACTGCCAGCCATAGAGGCATCTCTGGGCATAGGGCACTGCCAGTCACGGGGGCATCTCTGGGCATGGGGCACTGCCAGTCATGGGGGCATCTCCGGGCATGGGGGTATCGCCAGTCACGGGGGCCGTCTCTGGGCATGGGGCACTGCCAGTCACGGGGGGCACCGCCAGCCACAGGGGGTCATCTCTGGGCATGTGGGCACCGCCAGCCATGGGGGGGCATCTCTGGGCACACTCAGGGGGCTCAGGAAGGCTCTGCCAGCCCCCAAGCACCGCCCCAGGGCTCCGTGGGTGGGCGTGGCTGCACCTGCCTGGGGCTCCCTCAGCCCTCAGAGGCGGGGCCTGGAGGTTGGACTTTAGGCCGGGGGAGGAAAGCCCCCCCAGACAAAATCACCCCCCCCAATTCTTCAGACTAAGCTTTAGATGGGGCCGCTCTCGGCCCCTCCCTCCCAACCCTGGGGGGGAACATCTGCCCCCAAGGGGAGTCTGATGAGGATCCGGCGGGAGGACGAGGGGGTCGGGGGCTGCCCGGAGGCCGGCCTGGAAGCCCCGCCCACGAGGGCGCTCCCTCGCCCCCCATGCCCTTCCCTGCCCCTCCCTTTAAGCCCACCACCCTTGGGCCCTCTGACTGTCCTGCAGCTCAGCGCCCCATCTGCCCACTAGGTGGCAGCAAAGACCAGGCTATGCACCAGGCAACCTGGGGCCCCAGAAGTCTGGGAGCCGGGGATGGGCCGGGATGGGGGGGGGGGGGGGGGAGGGGGGTCAGGAGCAGGGGGGGAGCCTTGGGGGGGGAGCCGTGGGGGGGGGAGCCGTGGGGTGGCCGAGCTAACAGACGTCGGCACCCCGCACAATCACTCCTGGGGGCTCAGCCTCGCTCTGGGGGCTCCCGACGCTCTGTCCCACCGTGTGCGGGGGGTGCCCTGGCTGCTGCCCGCCTTGGCCCCTCGGAGGGGGCAGAGCGTTTCTCCTCTGGCTGCCCCCATGTGCCCGGCGGGCAGGGGCGCCCCTGGGCAGGGGGGGGGCGGGCGGTGCCCTCGGGGCCGCAGGACTCACAAAGGGGGCTTGGGAGGCTCAGGCCTGGGGGCCGGGGGGGGCGGTGACAGGGGAGCCCCCGGGAGGAGGGAGGCGCGGGGCCGTCCCGGGACAGACCCCCCAGACCCGAGCCCCCCACGGCAGGCGGCGAGGCCCGTTCTCCCAGGCAGAAGGGAAGTTCTCCCCTGCTCAGGAAGGGGGCAGCATCGGCCAGGAAATGGAGGCGGCCTCGGCCGGAGCTCGGGCCCCACCTGGGCAGTCAGCGGCGATCACGAGTCCCTCCTGCGGCCGGGAGGTGCTGAGGGACGGGCCTCAGTTTACCCTTCTGTCGAATGGGGGGGGGGGGTTCTGCGGGTGCCAGCGGCTCGGTCTGAACCGGCCAAGGACGGCGCGCCCCCCCCAGACTGCGACCCCCAGGGCTCCCTCCGGACCTGTCCCCCCCCTTTCGGTGACCCCCCCCCGCCTGCCCCCCCTCCCCTGCTGGGGGTCCCTTCCAGCTGCCCGAGGCCTCGGGAACGAGCCCGCGCACAGAGAGGGAGCGCGGAGGCCCTGTCAGGAGGGGGGGGCCGGGGCTCCCGGAGGCTGCTCCGCTCAGACCCCCGGGGAGGGAAGGGACAGACCCGGGTCTGGGGCCTCCACGCGCAGGAGGAGTGGGAGGGTTTCCGGGGGTGAGACCCCCGTCAGTGAGGGAGCCCAGGACAGGCCGCGGGGGGGCCCAGACCTTCCCTCCTCCCGGTGGTCACAGCTCCTTCCGAGGACAGGGGGCGCCGCCCTCCTCCTGGCACAGCTTAGTGCCCGCGTATCTGCCGCCGGGCCCGGGGACACAGGGAACCTTTGGGTTCCTCCGGGTCGGAGAGAAGGACGGGGCCGGAGGGAGCCTGGGGGCCGATGGAGAGACTGAGGCGAGCGAGTCCAGGGGCCCGGGCTCAGGGGGCTCGCAGGTGACCCTCAGCCCCGGAGGAACCTGGATCCCGGCTCTTGGCCCCCTCCGGCCTCCTCGGCCTCGGGCCCGAGCCCCGCGACCAACAGCCAATGAGCCGCGCCCAGGACTGCCCCGGGCAAGATGGGGGGGCTTCCCAGTCCGAGCCCCCCCTCAGGACTCGGGCATTGGAGCTGACCCCACCCCCTTTTACACAGGCAGAAAATGAGGGACACGAGCAGCACACGGGATTGTGGGTACCCACGGCCCATCATGGAAGGGGAGGCCCCGGGGAGGGCAGAGCGGCTCCTTCCCCCCCCCCCCCAGACCCCGAGGCCTGTCAGCCAGTCCCACAGAGCGTGGGGGGCTGAGCCTCCAGCAGGGGGCACCCGCTGCCTCAAGCACAGCCCCCCCCCAAGGTCCCGCAGCAGACACACAAGCCCAGGACCCCGGCCTTGGCTGGGTGACTCCGGGAGGGGCTGAGCTGTGAGAGCCGCGCCCGCCAGTGCCCCCGACCCTCGGCCTTCTGGAAGCAGCTCCCCCGCCCACATCCCGCCCTGCTCCCGAGGCCGCCATGGGGGGGCACCCCAGGGACCCTCACACTCATGGATCGGATCCCAGGGCCAAAAGGATTCCCCAAGTGGCCACAACAAACTTTAAGATGAATGAATGAATGAGCACTTATTAAGCACCCACGGTGTACCAAGCCCAGCAAACAGCGTGGTCAGACAGGCCCCACCCCCTTTCTCAGCCAGCATCCGACCCCTTGAGCTGTGACCATGGAACAGGGTCTGGCTCCAAAGCCCCCCCTCCCCCTCCCCCTCTCGATGGCCCTGGGGCTCACCCCTCCCCCCCTCGATGGCCTTGGGGCTCCCCCCTCCCCCCCATCCTCGGCTCTCTTCTCCCTGGGCACAATCAGCGTCGGGGAGACCAGCCTCCTCCTTCCCCTCCCACGGGAGCCTCTGTGAGAAGGGGGCGCCTCTGCCTGCCAGGGGCTCCAAGGAGAGAATCCCGCAGCCCGGCCCCGGGCCCTCGGTCAACGATCCGGGTGCAGCCGCACGGGCCGGGCAGGTGCAGGCCCACTGTTTGCTTCCGGGGCTCCCTGAGGGGGGGCCCCCAGCCGGGGTCCTGGGGCAGGGACGGAGCCTGTGGGGGAAGGGGGCGGGTAACCACACTCCCAATCACAGACACCCCAGGCTGTGAGCTTCCCAGCCCTGCGCAGACACAGCTTTTCTGGAGTGGTCAGTTATTAAGCACCTTCTGCATACACAGCCCCCAGGCCTCCCGGGCACAGCGAGGCCCTCCAGAGGCCCCTGGGAATGTGAGCCCGGGGGAGGGGGGGAGGGGGCGACATGTCCCAGAGGCCTCCTAGTCTGTTCTCCCCCCCCCCGGGCGTGGGCCCCTCTCGGGTTTCCCCCCCTCCCCCCCTCGCAGCCCAGCCCTCCGGGATCAGGCCCCAGCCTGCCCAGGCCCAGCCAGGCCCCGGGAGGTGGGAGGCGGCTGCGGCCGTGACACAAACAACCCAGGGCCCGGCTCCCCTCGGTCCTCCCGGCAGCGGGTGGGGGCCCCCGGAGACCATGGCCCCGCTCTTACAGGGAGGTGCGAGTCTGGGACTTCGGGGGAGCCCGGGGGGACCTTGGAAAGCCACAAAAACAAACGGAGAACAGGAGAAGGACCCGGGTCAGCAGGTCTTGTTTGTAACAAGCAAAATCTGGACAAAACTGAGCGTTTATGTCCCAGGACACGAGCAAGGGCGGCCATTCCTTCCCAAGGGGGCTGGGGGGGGAGGGGGGCCCTTCCTGCCAGCCCAGGTGCCAGCAGCGCTTTCCCATCCATCCCAAGTATCATCGCCCTCTGACCCGGCTGAGGAAAAGGCCCTGGGGCCTGGGGGGATGCGCTGCCTGTCAGTGAAGGTCCCTCCTCGCGGCCCGGCCTGGGGAGCCCCGGGAGCTGCTGCCCCCCCTGAGCCCGGCCGGCAGGAAACCCCAGGGCTCCCCCGGGGGCTTCCCTCGCCGAGCCCCCCCCCTCAGCGGCTCGTGCACAGGCCCAGCAGGGAGTCCCCGCGTTCTTCCAGCCTGGTCAGGCTGGACCTTTTCCCACAATCCCTCTGGGAGAGGGGAGCCATGAGTGCCAGGGTCGCTGGCTCCATCTGAAGGGGGGGATCCCGGGACCCCGGGAAGAGAAGCCCAGGCCCGGAGACTCCCCAGACAGGCCCAGCCTCCCGGAGCGGGGGGGGGAAGGAAGGGGCGCTTCCGGGGCTCCTGGGGGGCAACGGGAGCCGAGGCCCCGAAGCAGCTCGCAGAGCTCGGACCCGCCCCGGCCGGGCCCACCCGGGAGGACCCGACGCCCCGTGAGCCGCTGTCTCGGCCCCAGGTTGCGGGGACACGATCACTGCGGCTGTTCCCTCACCGTCCTCGGTTACTGCAGGAAGCTCTCGCAGGGAGGGAGGGGGTCCCTTCCCAAAGCCCGCCCTCACTGACCCTCCGAGCTTCCACAACATCCTGCCGCCTATAAATAGCCCGCTGGCCCTCCTGTCCACGTCCGCAGTGCTCCCTGCGCAGGCGGCCTCCTGCTAAGTCCGCAGCCCCAACCCAGGACCGGGAGCAGGGACAGCAGAGGAAGGGAAAGTCCTGCGGGCGGCCGGGACTCGGAGGCTCTGCCCTGCCTGGAGCCCGTCAGAGGGCCGTCCCTCCTCCAGCCTTTCCTCAGTGAGCCTCTGAGCAGCCCAGGGGGAGGAGGGGGGGAGGACCACCCTCCGCTTACAGGGGAGGAGCCTGGGACTCGGGGCCACTGGGGCCAAGCTAGGATTCCTGTCTCCGTGTCCTTCCCCCACCTCCCTCAGGGGGCGCCCCAGGGCCCGACGTTGCCTCCCCCCCCTCCCCCACAGGGAGCAGCTTTGGCTCCGGTGCCCACTGACCATCAGTCTCTCCCGGCCATCCTGGGCGGGGGCGGTTATCAGCCCCATTCTACAGAGGGGGGAGCCCGGGGTGGGAGCCCGGAGTGGGAGCTGGGGGTGGGAGCTGGAGCCTGGGGTGGGAGCCCGGGGTGGGAGCCGGGGGGGGAGCCCGGGGTGGGAGCCGGGGGTGGGAGCCCGGAGTGGGAGCCCGGGGTGGGAGCCGGGGGTGGGAGCCAGGGGTGGGAGCCAGGGGTGGGAGCCGGGGGGGGAGCCGGGGGGGGAGCCGGGGGTAGGAGCCCTAGGTGGGAGCCCCAGCTCCTACCATGGCTGCTGTGGCTCCCAAGCCGGCTCAAGACCAAAGTCCTTTCCACGGCCCCTCCACCTGCAGGACAGTCTCTTGCTACAGACACAGCCGGCTTCGCCCTGGACTCTCTGGGCCTCCTTGGGGGGGATTCCCCAGAAGCCCTTGGGGCCGCCATCAGCAGTGACCCCCTTTTGTTCAAGTCTCTGCCTCCTCAGCCCAGCCCATGGAGCTGCCGCCGCTGGGACGCCCGGTTCACCTCGGGAGCCATCATATGGAAATGGGAGAGGGCCGAGAGCAAGACAGTGACAGAGACAGAAACAGAGGGACAGGGATCAAGAGCCAGAGACAAGGGAGAGAGAGAAGGGAGGGAGGAAGAAAGGGAGGGAGGGGAGGGAAGAAGGGAGAGAGGGAGGGAGGGGAGGGAAGGAGAGAAGAAGGGAAAGGAGGGGAGGGGAGAAAGGGAGGGAAGGGGAGGGGAGGGAAGGAGGGGAGGAGAGGGAGGAAGGGAAGGGGAAGGGAGGGGGGAAAGGAGGAAAGGAGTGAGGAAGGAAGAAAGGAAGGGAGGGGAGGGAAGGAGGGAGTGGAGGGAAATTATCCTTTGCTTCTCCAAATCCTGTCTCCCTCAAGCCCGCCCTCAAGCACCAACTCCTCCAGGGCCTAGAACTGGGAGGGACCCTCTCATTCAGCTCATCCCCCACCTCCCTTTGACAGAAGAAGAAACTGAGAGCAGGAGAGGTGCGGTCTCTTGGCGAAGTCGCCTAAGCTGTGGGGAGCAGAGGGGGCATTTGAACCCGGGCCTGGGCCTCCAGCTTGGGCTCTGCCCTCCCGACCCCTCCAGATCTCCCGGCTCTCTGCAGACCCCAGAGCCTGAGACCCTCGGCCACGCTGCCGCCCCCACTCGCGCTTCCGGGGCTCCTCTCCTCCGCGCCCCCCAGGGCCCAGCACCGGGTCAGTCGCACTCCCAGCTGCCCCCCCACCCCCCACCCATTCTCTGAGGGAAGGATGGCATGCGCTCCCAAGAACAGGCTGTTGGACACGAGACAGAGCCAGACTCCTCAGGCCCCAGAGCCCCGCAGGCGCTGCCATGTTTTCCAAGCTCCTTGAGAACCTTCCCATAGTTCTCTGGCTGAGCAAGGAGGGAGGTCACCCCCAGGCCGGGGCGGACAGAGACCCCAGAGCCAGGGCCCACGTCTCCCAAGCCCCTCCCCCGGCCCCACCTCTCTTCCAACTGGGGCAGCGCCCCACCCCCACCCCCGCAGTGCCCTCTGGGGAAGCCGCCCCCCCTCATTCACATGCATCCCCCCCCAGTCCAGACCGTAAGGATGCTTTCTTTTCCCCTTCCTCTAACCCTAATCCCCAAAGCAGAGAGAGATGGGGGGGACCCAGCTTCTCTCCTGGAGTCAGCAGCTTACTCGGGGTGACAGGGGTGAAAAGGGGGCCGGTGTCCCCGGGAATGGCAGATGATGTCACACAGGGGGGGCCAGCCCCTTCCCAGGGAGGCTCCCACTCCCAAGCAGGCTGAAGCTCATGGGGGCAGAGTATGAAGGAGGGGCAAAGATCATCGCACTTTCCTCTCCTCCGGAGCCTGAGGGCTCCTTCTGAGGCTCTGTTCCTCGATCCCCACCCCCACGATCTCTACCCCCTTGGCACTTTGGGTTTTAATGTAGCTCAACGGCAAAAACCACATAAGTACCGAAGCCCCCCAAGGAATCGCCTCCAAGATGCCCGGTCACTCCCGGGAGGCCCCTACCCTGAGGAGCCATGGCTCCCCTTCCCTCCGGCATTCTCTCATCCCCCGAGTCCCCAAGGAAGGGTCCGGGGCATCTTAGGGAAGGGACACCTCCCCTTCACCTGCCTTTGTGGCCCCAGGTCTCTGCCTGAAACAAAGGTCCATTTCAGTCCAAAAAAAAGATCCTTCCAGGGACATTGGCTGCAAATCAAGCAATCCCAGGACTTCTGAAGAATTCACCTTTCAGATCCCCCAAGGGCATCAGAGAGGGGGGACAGCGGGCACGAGTCGGGCAGACCTCGTGATAGGAGAGAAAAGGTGCCAGGTCAGAAGAGGGCCGTGTGAGGATCCAAGAGAAGGGGCCAGGCCTGGAGCAAGAGGCAGGGGCAGCCGCCGGGTCCCGGCTGCCCAAGGTGTTCACTCCCCTAGTGATCACACTATGCCACAAGGTCCAGAGGGAGCCCAGCTCCGAGCCTGGCTGTTCCCAGTCCTGATCCTGTGCTTCTTTTGCCAGATTCCCTGAACAGAGCAGGCAACAGATGGCGGATGACTTGTTTAGAGGAGGAGCCCAGACACAAGCCAGGATGAGGAAGATGAACCTTCCGTCTGCCTACAATGCCAAGAGCAGGTGCCCAAGGGCCCTCCCTTTGTTCTGAGGCGCTCCAGCGACTGCGGAGACCTGGCTCTCGGCTGGCATGTACTGGGACGTTGATAACATCTCTATTGGCGCTTCTATGCCGGCTCTCCCGCCCCTGCCCCTCGGTGATAAGCAACCTCTTGAGAGCGTCATTTTGGAAGGCGCTGTCGAAGGCAGCAGTGAGATGACCCACCACAGATCAAGGAATGCACGGCCCTTACCTTCCTTGACAACTAAGTATGCTCCAAAAATAGCCTGATCTATTCTTAGAAGGCTCTCCACTCTGACATAGGGGCCACCACCCATTATGAGAGCCTACAGTCAACTCCTCATCTCTCTCACCCAGGATTCTCTTTGCCCCTTTCCAAAGCACCAGGAGAGATGAAAATGACTCCTCCTCATCCCGATTTCTGACTGATCTATGAGACATTTCTGATTTCAGCAACCCAGAATCTCAGCGTCTCACATCAGCCGGAAAGGACTTCACAGCATCTGGTCCAATCATCCTGAATCATTGCTCTCATCTACAAGAACCCCACTCTATGTTCATCTCCAATCCCTCATCTCCAATCTCATTTCTTTCAGAAATCTCAATTGGCTGGTCAGTATAATCTTGGACTCCAGCTGTCTATAACTGAATTTATTATCATTCCGTACCAAATCCTCCCATTTTCCCAACTTCCCTATCTCTACTGAGGGCAACACCATCCTCATTATCTCTCACTCCCTAGATCCAATAAAGTCAAGGCCTGTCCATTTCACTCTGCAGCATCTCCTTGTCCATTTCACCTCTGCAACATTTCTCTGTCTGTTTCACCTCTGCAACATTTCTCTGTTTCACCTCTGCAACATTTCTCTGTCTGTTTCACCTCTGCAACATTTCTCTGTTTCACCTCTGCAACATTTCTCTGTTTCACCTCTGCAACATTTCTCTGTCTGTTTCACCTCTGCAACATTTCTCTGTCTGTTTCACCTCTGCAACATTTCTCTGTTTCACCTCTGCAATATTTCTCTGTTTATTTCACCTCTGCAACATTTCTCTATTTTACCTCTGCAACATTTCTCTGTCTGTTTCACCTCTGCAACATTTCTCTGTTTTACCTCTGCAACATTGCTCTGTCTATTTCACCTCTGCAACATTTCTCTGTCTGTTTTACCTCTGCAACATTTCTCTGTCTTTCACTTCTGCAACATTTCTCTATCGATTTCACCTCTTGATCATCTCCTTGTCCATTTTACTTCTGCAACATCTTTCTGTCCATTTCACCTCTGCAGTAGCTCTGGTCCACTTCATTTCTGCAGCATCTCTCCAATCCTCCCCCCTTCTCTCCTCTGACATAGTTCCCATTCTGGTACAGAACCTCATCATCTCATGCCCAGACTATTGCTATAGATACTGGAAGGTTTGTTAGCCACAAGTCTCTTCCCACTCCAGCCCATCCTCCACTTAGCCTCCAAAGTACTCTTTCTCCAAAGTTCAGATCCCACCACATCAACCTTTACTTAATAAACTCCAGCATTTCCCCATCACTGACAGGATCAAATACAAAATGTTCTGTTTGGTTTTCAAAGCCCTCCATCACCAGCTCCCTCCTTCCTTATTCCCCTCCACATCCTCTTGGATATAGTGCCCCTGGCCTCTTGGCTGTTCCACAATAAGGAGCTTCATCTCTAGAGCACCAGGCCTAGAGTCAGGAAGACCTGAGTGCAAATGTGAACTCAAGACATTTACTCTGTAACCTTGAACAAGTGTTTTAACTACATCTGCCTCGTTTTCTTCATCTGTAAAATGAGCAGAAAAAGAAAATGGCAAACTGTTCCAGTATCTTTACTAAGAAAACCCCAAATGGGGTCATGACTGAATGATAGCATATATCTCTTACTATATGCATGGTACTTCACAAATATCTATTTTGATCCTCACAACATCTTGGAAGAGAGTTATTATCTCCATTTTATTATGAGAAAACTGAGGCAATCAAGGTCACATAGAGAGTAAGTGTCTGAGGTCATATTGAACTCAGGAAGATGAGTCTTTCTGACTCTAGGCCTAGCACTCTGGGCACTATCCAGATTTCCCTAGGGAATAAAATAGAAAAAAATTTTCCAATAAGATTAGGGATAAAGCAAAAATGCTCATTTTCATCATTACTATTTTATTAAAATGTTAGCTATAGTAATAAGACTATATTTGACTGTATTTTATGTATAAGACTATATCTCCAAAATGAGAGAATAAATATGGGCAAAGAGGAAGCAAAATTATGACTTTTTATAGATGATATGATGGTTTGCGTAGAGAACTTTAGAAAATCAATAAAAAATTAATTGAAATAATTAAAATTAAAATATAAAATAAATTACCTTTATTATAAATAAATAATTATTAATAGTATTATATTATATATAAATAAAATATAAAAATAAATTCACATAGATCATAAGCATTTCTGTAGCTAATAGCTAGCATTTATACACTATTTTATAGTTTGTAAAGCAATTTATAAATAAGTTTATTTGATCCTTGATATTACCAAACACACTCCAGAATGAAGAATTAGAGAGAAAAATCTCATTTAATATATAAAATAGACAGGAGTCTATCTACCAAGTACACAGAGGAACTATAGTACTCTTTACATAAAGACGGAACTAAATTAATTGGTCATGGGTACACTGAGCCAGTCTAATAAAAATGACAACTATACCAAAATTCCTTGATTTATTCAGAACCATACCAATCAAACTGCCAAAGGATTAGTTAACAGAGTCACAGAAATCACTAGGAAGAATAAAAAATTAAAATTTCAAGGGCAATAATGACAAGAAGTTGGAAGAAAAGAGTCCCAGCCACACTCAATCTCAAGCTATACTTTCTTGTCGTTAAGTCATTTTCAGTCATTTCCAATCCTTTGTGACCTCATTTGGGGTTTTCTTGGCAGAGATCTTGGAGTAGTTTGCCATTTCTTTCTCTGGCTTATTTTACAGATGGGGAAACTGAGACAAACAGGGTCTGAGGCTAAATTTGATTTCAAGCCTTCCAGACTCTAAATCGGTACTCTGGGCAGGATGGTCACATAGATGTAAGTGTCCGAGGTCACGTTTGAATTCGGGAAGATGAGTCTTCCTGACTCCGGTCCTAGCACTCTGTTCCCTAGCTTCCTCTAGGGAATAAAATAGAGAATTTTCCAATAAGATCTTTATTGGAAACTATACTACTATATGGTGCTGTTAAAAAATAGAGAAATCAATAAATTGAAGAGATTGATCAGGTACAGAAACAAATGCACCCAGTAGCCTAGAATTTGACTTCAGTTAACATAGTAAGAACTCACTATTCCACAAAACCTTAATTTTAGACCAACAAATCTCACCATATATCAAGACAAGCTCCAAAGGAATATCTATGCTTAGACAGAAAAGATGATATCATAAACAAATTGAAGGAGCAAGGATGAAATAGCTTTTCTGATTTATGAAAAAGCAAAAAGTACCCGACTAAACAAAAGCTACAAGGAACATGGAAGGTTAAATGGATCATTGTGATCCAAAAGTTTCTATACAAACAAAACCAATGCAGCTAAAATTAGAAAGGAAATAAGTGATTGGGAAAAGTCTTCACAGGAAATTTCTTCGCTAAAGGTCTCATTTTCAAGATATATAATGAACTGATTCAAATGTATAATAAGAGCTATCCCCTAATTGACAAATGGTCAAATGATACAAATAGTCTCGTTTGCTTGGGGGTGGGGTGTTGGATCATTTTTTTATCTTTTGGGAGGAAACAGGGATGAAGTGAGGTCAGCTTTATAGAAAGTTTTCCCTTCAGGTCTGGTTGGGACAAGCTGGTTTTAGGAGATCTGGTAGACAAATCTCCTGATGGGGATCCAGCCCCTTCAACTGGATTCATAACATTTAGTGAAACACCTTTTTTCCTAAGTAATATTCCCAAACTAAGCCATTTTAGGCTTACATTTAGAAGGTATCACTGGACTTCTTCTTTTACGAGCACAAAGATGGACAGACATGAATAGTCTATTTTCAAAGAAAGAAATCTAAGTTCTCAATGACTATATATAAAAAAAACATTCCAAATCATGAAGAGGGTAACGTAAATCAAAATTACGTCAAGGTTCCACCTCACCATTATAGCGGTAATGTAGCCAAAAAGGAAAAATAGCAAATGGCAGAGGATTTATGGGACAGAAGAGGTATATGGTCAAATGAGATAAAATATGCAAAGTGCTCCATAAACCTTAACAAGCTCTATACGTACTTGCTATTATTGTTGCCATAATAACAGACAATCATTATATGATATTCCTGTTATGACTGTTAGTGGAGTTACGTATTGGTCTGGCCATTCTGAAAAGCAATTTGTATCTAACTCCCCAAACTCACCAAGAAGTCAACTTCCTGCTGTCCCAGTGATATCACTTCTTGACCTTTAGTCCAAAAGAGATCCCAGAGAGAGGAAAAGGCCCCGTGTGAACAAACCCATTTTCAGTGATTCTCTTGGCAGTGGCCAAAAGCCGAAATCCGAGGGGCTTAATGGACCGATGCCGAGTGAGGTGGGCAGAAACGGGAATACAATTTATAGGAAGTATAATACAGACATCTCTGAACATGGAGGGGCTCTGAGCGACCCAGTGGCCAAGCGGAGCTCCAGAGGATTCTGGGAGAAACGCGCCATTCCCCTGAGAAGGTGCGTGGGACTCAGAAGCTGCCCGGGAAGTAACCGGCGCCTGGGAGATCCGCCTTACCTGATTGCCATCATTGTTGCAAGGGATTTGTTTTTCTTCTTCTGTTGGAGGGGGAGGGGGAAAAAACATATTTTGTTCGCAGCAAAAACAGTTTTCAAAACAGCCGGCTCCTCTAGGTGGGGACCGGTATGCCGAGAATCCGTCCCGTGGGCTGGGACGAGGATGTCCCGCTCGGGACGGGCAGGAAGCCAAGGGAGGAATGACTGTGCTCCTTTAGCCTGCCTGGGGAGTGAGTCAGGGGGGTATGTGAGGTACAGGAGCCGCAGGGGGGAGCGGCCACCGCCCACCTCCCCTCCGCAAGGCTTCCCCTTTGTTCTCCCAGAAGCCGTGGACGTGTGTCATCGAGGCGCATCCGCACCGGCAGAACCGGGGCCCCAGCTGCCAGATCCGGTTGTTGCCGGGCTCAGGACAGGGCAGCTTTGTCTCGTACGTGGGGCCCCGAGCGGCCGCCATCGTGGTTCCCACCTTAGCGAGTGTTCCCTGGGTCTCGCTCCATGGCTGAGATTCCTTGGGGCGGCTTCTCTTTGGGATCCCATTTTACAGATGAAGGCACCGAGATCCCTCTAGGGAAGAGCCGCTCTAAGGGCCTGAGGCTGGGAGGTCGGAGCCGCCCGTTCTGGGTGTCCCGAGGTTACTGGGCAGCCGAGGCCCCGGGGCACACCTTGTGCCAGGGCTCTGTTCGGGCAGCAGACAGTGGGTGCCTGCTGTTTTCTCAGGCGCAAAGGGAAAATGCTGATGAGGTCACCTCAGAGGCTCAGAGCGGGGGCGGGGGGAATCTCTGGGCCCTCGGGTCTAACCTGTGCCTGAACCCGAGTCCTTCGGGCCGCCCCATGCAGGGACTTTCCGGCCCAAATTCAGGCCCGCGAAGTTGTGCCCGCTGGAAAGCTGGGGCCGGGGGGCCGCAGCCCAGCCCTCCAGAGCCTCAGCACCCGCCCCCTCCCAGTCTGCAGGGACCCTGAAGCAGGAGACCTCGCCCAGGGCGCCGTGGCCGTGAGCCATCCAGGAGCCCTTGGTGATCCGCGTGGGACCGGGGAGTGCTCCCCGAGACCCCTCAGGCTCAGCCGGAACGCGGGGGCCACGCGGTTCTTGGGCCTGTCGCTCTGGCTGAAGCTGGGGGGGTGCCCCGTTCTCTCCTCGCCCGCCCCCTGCCCAGTGACTGTCAAAGGTGGCCGAGGACGCAGGAAGCTGACAAGGAAACCTTGGCCGCGGGTGCCCAGCACTCACCGTGGCCAGCTCCCGGAGGAGGGAGGGGCCGGGACCAGGCTGGGAGCCCCGGCCCCAAAGACAAGGCCCCTGGCTCGGACTCCAGCCTTGGTCCTCGCCCTCGGAAAGGGGCCAAGAAGAGGCAGCCACTGAAAGCTGGAGGGGGAGGCTCACCCGCTCAGGGAGGGAGGGCGCTGGGACACCCCCAGGGACAAGCAACAGCCTCTGGCCCCCAGGGACAAGCGACAGCCTCTGGCCCCCAGGCCGGCCCTCCTGTTCTAACGGGGAGAGGCCACGGGAGGGTCTCGGCCGGAAATCCCAGAGAACCCCCCAGGCCTGGCAGCGGCAAGGAGGGGGCCCTGCCCGCTCATTCTCACATTTCCCAGGCTCTGGATTCAGGCTCTCCAGGTCCTGAGGGGAGATGGGGGAGGAGGAAAAGGGCACAAGTGTGGAAGGCGGAGATTCCTCAGCCACAAGGTGGGCGGGACGGTTTCAGATTCTCATTTGATCAATCGACATTTATTAAGTACCTACTGTGTGCCAAGCACCGTGCTACACGCTGGGGATAGAAAAAGACAGTCCCCGCCCAGGCTCGGCCGAGCAGGATCCTTACGGGCCTTGAGTTACAAAGAGGGAAACTGAGGCTCGGAGAGCTCGGTCCCAGGTTGCAGAGAGGAAGCAGCAGAGCGGGGGGACTCCATCCTCCATCCTTCGGGAGAAGTGCCCTGCCTGCCTGGCAGCTCTTGGGAAGGAGCCAGGAGTAAGCGGCTGGCACGGGGCTGACCAAGGGCCCCCACATAAGTCCTCACTGGAGCTGCAAGGGCTACTGCCATTAGTGATCCCCATTTTCCAGATGAGAAAACTGAGTCACATGATGTGCCCACAGCCACCCTGCCCTGCAGCAGTGAGGAGGGATTCAAACTCTGGACCCCCAGACCCCGTGAATCCCATAGAGCCGTGGAGAGAACCGAGGAAACTCGGGGGAAGGGGAGGCAGCGGCGGTCAGAGATGAACGCCCTAGAGGCCCCCACCGACAACGTGAATCAGACCATTTCCAGAAACCCGGAAGAGGCGGCTTTGTGTCCCGGACACCTGGACTGGGACACAGCATGGCCACACAGAGGGGGCCCCTCAAAGCCCCCTCCTCCAGGAAGCCTTCCTAGGTCAAGGCTATCCCCCTCCCCCGCTCGGAGGTATCCGCCTCTGGTCTCCGCCGCCTCCCACCGGGCCACACTCATCGGGACCCTGGTGCCCCCCGGGCCCCCACAAGGAGCACAGGCCCCCCAGGCCAGGGACCAGCACGTTCCCCTCCCCTCCCAGCCTCAAGCAGACACTCGGCCGAATGGGACTGGGTCCAGTCCACTTTGCTGCGGCTGATGGTGACGTGGCTCAGCAAAGGCCCCGGGCGGGGGCAGCTCCGACCTGGACGGGGCCAAGCGCCCGCGGAGCCTCGGAGACCCCCTCTGGCCACCGAGCGGAGCCGCAGGGACCTTCTCCGGCCACTTCGCGGCTGCTTTGCCCCCATTTCCTGGCCAGTGCAGCTCATGCGGCCGGGCCGGGCCTTCGGAAAAGAGAACTAAGGAACAAGGGGCTGATGGGCAGGAAACGGAAGCCGCTGCATCCCCGAGTCCCGGAGAGTCTGATTCACTCAAGCAAAGGAGTCCTCAGGATGCGCGCTCCCCCCGAGCCCCCCAGGAGAGCTCAGGCCCAGAGTCGGGGCTTCCGGAGCTCAGCGCCTGGTGCGGGCAGGGCCTCCCATCCCCGAAAGCCCCGGGGCGCCAGCTGTGCCCAGAACCTCCCACCGCCCCCAGCCAGCCAACCCCACCAAGGTCAGGCCCTGGGCTGCCCCTCTGGCCGGGGGGCAACTTCATGAATTATATTTCTGTATTCATTTTGGGGGGAGACAGTGGCAAAGCCTCCCCCCACGGGGCTCCATCGCCCTCCCCCATGGGGCTCCATCGCCCTCCCCCCATGGGGCTCCATCGCTCCCCCCCTCCCCAGAGCTCCATCACCCCACCACCCCCAGGGCTCCATCACTCTCCCCCCAGGGAGCATGGCCACTGTTCACATGTAGGTATTACCCTCATCGCCCCCTCCCCCAGCCTGGGGGCATTGGTAAAGAAGGTTCCTTTTCACCTCAAGAAGCTCCCGCCCAAATACACAGTGGGGACCCAGCTCAGGGTCACGTGCTCCGCCCCCAGCAGCACCCCAAAACTGAGAGTGAAAGTGATTTTGGAAGGGAGGCAATGACTGGATGAAGGACATGGGGTGGGGGACGAGGGTGCCGAGTGTGGCTTACGCTGTCGGGCACGGGCAGCCAGGAAGAAGCCTCCCCCACCCCCCGCGAGGAAGGGACAGAGCCCGGGGACGGTGACCCCCAGAGGGGCCCCGAGACCTGCACCAGTGGGCCCAAGGCCGGGCCTCCCTCCTGCCGTGCTCCGCCTCTGGGCCCACACTGAACGCGTGTGCTCACACACCACACACGCCCATGCTCTCACACACGTGTGCTCAGGTACACACGTGCTCTCACACACATGTCCCTGCCCCTCCGCAGGTGCACTCCTCCCCGGTTCCCTCCTCCCCACAGCCCCGCCGGGAGAAGGGGGGCTGGGCCGCAGCAGTGAGCAGCTGTCCCCGGCTGTCAGCCAATGGCGGCCCCCCTGCCCGAGCCCCGCGGCTGACAGACAGACAGCGGGCACCAGAGGCAGCTAAATTATTCAGGAAGCTGGCAGCGCCTTCTCCTCCTGGGGGCCCCCAAGCCGTGGGCAGGCGGCCGTCACCACCGCTGGGCCCGGGGCAGGGGGAGCAGCCCCAGGAGGGGCCCCCAAGGCCCGCGCCGCTTTAGGGAGCAGAAGCGAGGCTCACAGGGAGGGGAGGGTCCTCCAGGCTCCCAGAAAGGGAGCGGCGGGATGGCCCCCCAGGTCTGCCCGGCTCCAGGGCCCAGCACGCCGCCCCTCGGAGCCCACCCGGGATCGCCCCCTCACAAACTGCGCTGTCTCCAAAGGCACCCAAGGGACCCCCCCCCACTCCTCTTCCACCAGGGCCCCAAGGAGGCACCTAACAGTAGTCTGAGAGCCAGAGTCAGGGTCCTGGGGGCCGGGGGAAGGCAGCCAAACTCTGTTGTGCAAAGGTCCATGGGAAGGTGGGGCTGCTTCTCACGGGGGATCCAGGGCCTGAAGGGGGTACCTTCCCCAGACCTCAGTTACCTCATCTGCAAAATAGGAGCAGGGATGCGGGGTGGGGGTGGGGACGTCTCTGACTTTCTCCTTCCCTCAGGTCTTCGTTAGCCCTTCCTCAAGTTCCCAAGTCCAGGCTCCTTAGAGGCTCTGTCTCCCGCAGAGGACGCCCTCTCCTCCCCTCTGGCTCCCAGACTCCCCCGGGGCCTGTACCATCAGGCCTTTCTCCTCTGCCCCCCCCACTCAGCCGCACAAACTCCCCCCTCCACGGCCCCCTCATGTCAGCCCACGGCTTGTGCGGGTCCAGGAAGGAAGAGAGCTTCGCCCTACACATCGCAGGCACCCGATAAATGCCTGACTGGGACACCGCCCGCTCCCCTTCCTCCCCAGCGGGCCAGGCCCTTCACTGGCCCATCTCCCTCACACTCCGAGGCTCAGCTGGTGCCCTCTGTAAGCAGGAGGGAAGGGAGGGAGGGGAGGGGACATGGAAAGGACGCCCCTCAGCTGGGCAATGGCTGAGAAGTTCTGGCAGAGGAAGGCTACGGAGCAGATTGTTCTGTAAGAAACGATGGGCAGGAGGACGTCAGAGAGGCCGGAGAGACCGAAAGGAACTGATGCCGAGGGACGCGAGCAGGACCGGGGATCGTGGCACCCGGCAGCAGCAGACTGGGCGGTGATCGCCCGGGAGACACTTGGCTCTCGGGAGCAGTTCAGTGCCCTCCAGAGAGAGCTGTGGAGACTGAAGGAGGCTCACAGCCGTCTCTTCACCTTTTGTCTGTTTGCTTTTTCCTCCTTGTGTTGTTTCCCTCTTGGTCTGATTTTTCTTGCACAACATGACAGATATGGAAATATGTTTAACCTGTATCATGTTACTTGTGCCTTTGGGCAGACGGGAAATAAGAGAAGGAGGGAAAAATCTGGAACACAAAATCTTTTTTTATTATTATAGCTTTTTATTGACAAAACATTTGCATGGGTAGTTTTTCAACAGTGACCCTGCCAAACCTTCTGTTCCAACTTTTCCCCTCCTTCCCCCACCCCCTCCCCCGGATGGCAGGTTGTCCAATACATGTTAAATATGTTAAAGTATATGTTAAATCCAATCTACGTATATACATCCATACAGTTATCTGGCTGCACAAGAAAAATCGGATCTAGAAAGAAAAAATAAACTGAGAAAGAAAATAAGATGCAAACAAAAAAGAACAGAGAGAGTGAGAATACGATGTTGTGTCCACACTCAGTCCCCACGGTCTCTCTCTCTAGGTGTAGATCACTGAACAACTGGAACTGGCCTGAGTCAGCTCGTTCCTGGGGAGGGCCACACCCACCAGAACTGATCGTCGTATATTCTTGCTGTTGAAGTATATAATGGTCTCCTGGCCCTGCTCGTTTCCCTCGGCATCAGTCCCTGTCAGTCTCTCCAGACCTTTCTGAAATCCTCCTGCTGTTGTTTCTTATAGAACTATACTATTCCACGACATTCATATACCACAATTTATTCAGCCGTTCTCCAGCTGATGGGCATCCCTCAGTTTCCAGTTTCTTGCCACTACAAAAGGGGCCGCCACAAACATTTTGGCCCATGTGGGGCCCTTTCCCTCCTTTAAGATCTCTTTGGGGTATAAGCCCAGTAGAAACACTGCCGGTTAAAGGGGATGCACATTTGATAACTTTTCAAGCATGGCTCCAAATTGCTCTCCAGAATGGCTGGATCCATTCACAGTGGAACACAAAATCTTAGAAAAATGAATATTGTAAACTATCTTTATGTTTATTTAGAAAAAATAAAACACTATTGAGGATAAAAAACAAACACTTCCCCCATTATACAGAAGCCAGCACTGAGGTCCAGAGACGCTAACAAGCAGAGGAACTAAAGCCCACCCAGGCAGCACTGGAGCGGACCCAAAGGCAAAGAACCGGACAGCCCCAGACCTGGACCTGGGGCCAGCCTGCTCCCAGAAAATGAAGAGGAGGTGGGTGATGTGCAAAGTGGGAAAAAACCAAACTGGCGGGCCTATTATAGGCAGTTACACATGGAACTCTTCATTCACATTTCAACAAATTAATGATGAAGAAGGGCTGGAACGCCAACTTTCTTTCCTGCCTCCCTCTGAAATGGGTGCCAGGGCAGCCATTCGTAGCTTGGGACTCCTCGCCTCATGGCGGGGACCCTTTGGTTACTGTGCCAGGAGAACAAGGAGCAGCATCAGCCAGGCTGCCTTCCCCATCCCAGGATCAGTGGCTCTGGTGCCCAGGCCAGGCGGAGACAGGCAGGTCACTGGGCTGCTTTGGGAACGGACCCCAAAAAAGGGGGCTGAGAACTCGAACCTGGGAGGGGAGGGGCCCCACGGGCCATCGAGTTCGGCTGCTTCTTTGTAGAGGGGCCAATGAGGCCACCGAAGGGGATGGGGACTCACCAAGCTCATGCACAACTGGGGCAGAACTAAGTCCAGAACCCAGGTCTCCTGTCTCCATCCACTCGCTCCCCACCCTCCACCACAAGGGTTACCGTATGCGTTGACCGCAGATGCCCAGCTAATTCTTACTTGTATGTGTGCTCATGTAACAGAAAGAACTTAAAGTAGAATTAATTAGTCAAGGAGGATTAAGTGCTGACTATGTGCCAGACACTATGCTGGGCACTGAGGCAACAGAGACGAGAAGTGAACAGTTCCTACCCTAGAGGAGCGTTCTTTCCACTGGGGGATGCATCTGCCCAGGTAATACAATGGATAAAAAATAAGAAAACGAATGGGGGGCAGTAATAACCACCGGCGGGATACTGCTAGGTCATGTGCAGGAGATAATATGTGGGCTGACTTTTAAAGGAAGTTAGGGATTCCAGGAAGGAAGGCTGAAAAGTGACTGCTGTCCAGGCAAGGAGGGCAGGGTGCAAAAGCGACGAGATGGGGGAAACGTGGCCTGTGAGAAACACTCTTCCCCTGGACTTCCTCATTGTCTCCCACGCTCATCTTCCTGGAAGGGCACATCAACTCTGAAGCTTATATTTCCTCAGTAGCCCCTCCCCAAGGATTTTACCCTGCCCTGCACCTAGCCACCTCCCCCTTCGTGGATTGTGCTCCCCTTTCTTTGTATCCCCAGCCCTTAACACATAGTAGGCACTTATTAAATGTTTACGGGACTATAGAAGGTGCAAAGAGAAGCCACGCGTAATTGGGCTTGAAAGGAAGGCTGTCAAACAGGAGCTTCCATTTTATCCCAGAAGTAATAAGGAACTACGAGTTTATTGAGGAGGGGGTGACACAGATCTGCCATTTGGGAAAATCGCTGAATGGAACAGAGATTGGAGAGGGGCCTCGAGGCGGGCAGCCCCACCCAGAGCTCTTAACAATTGTCCAGGTGTGAGACTTGGCCCCAGAGCAGGGGAGGGGAGGCAGCTGCACAGGGGAAAATGGATGAGAGATGTGGGAGTAGAATAGACATGAAACGGACAAGTACAGGTGAAACCTACCACAAATGTTGCAGAGGTGAAACTGATGAGAGATGTGACAAGAGAGAGAGAAGTGAAATTGGCAAGAGATGATTCAGAACCGAAATCTACCAGAAGTGTTGCAGAAATGAAATTGATGAGAGATCCGGCAACGGAGTGAGGCAGGAAATTGACAAGGGATGCTGCTTTTGAAATCTACAGGCCTTGGCAAAGGCTTAGATTCAGGGTGGAGATCGAAGAGACCCAGATGATGGGACTTGTGACTCTCGGCCCTGGGAGGTGCCCATATGGTGGCGGTTGGCGGAGGACGAGGCCCGATTGGGACACTCTGAGTTTGCAGTGTCCAGAGGCCATCCAGCAGGCAGCCCACTGAGACAGGTGCTGAATCCTGGGGAGCTGGGGGGAGATCATTAACAGAAAGCAAGATCCAGCTCACAATCCTGGCTCTTGCAATTACTTGCTGAGAAACTCATTGATCCCTCTGAGCCCGATTCCTACACCTATAAAATGCCAGCTTCTTGGGCTTGCTCAGCTGCTGTCTCTCCTTGGAAGAGCTCCTGGGGCCTCCCTCCTCCCCCTGGAGTATCCTCGGTCAGATCAGGCTTTTCATTGGCAAGTTCCTCCATTTGGAGCTCAGGCCAGCCAAGCATCATTCCCCTCCTGGCTCTGGTTCTGACTTTCTAGAGCTTGACACCATGCCCTAGGAGGGCACCTTCCCTCTCCACCTACCTCCCTTTTTAGTACCCTTTTATGCCTGGTCTTCCCCCATCTGTGGATCTATATTTGTATATATAAGTCTAGGAACCTTTTGAATAGGACCTCCCTTTTTTTCTGCTCATTTGTAGCCCCACGCAAGGCTCATAGTAAGAACTCATTAAATGCTCATTGCTCCTCCCCATTAAAAAGAAACCTGAGAAGACGGAGTTCTGATTCACAGTCTGTTCGGAGACCAGGACTCCAGGCCCCGGGATCCACAGAGGACTAAAAAAGAAAGACCTCTCCCATCCAGGAGCACCTAGCAGCAGAGCTGGAGGCTTGCCTTGAGCCCAAAGATACATTACACAGCAGGATAAGCCGGGGTCAGCTGGGCCCATTCTATTCCTAACTGCCCCATCCTCCCCACAGACCAGTCCCTCCCTGTCCCTGGCACGCTGACTTTCCCAGAACGTCCCTGCCCTCCCCCAGGGTACCCCTTCTTTGCCAGTGGGTCCCTTGGGCAGCTCGGCCCAGGAACAGGGAGTGTTCCGTTCAGACCCTTACACAAGAATCCAATTTTATTTCCTCATTATTATGGGGGAGGGAAGACAGGAGTGATAAGGACAGACGTTCGTGCTTCTAGAAGCTCCCGAAGCTCAGACCCCTTCAGCACGGTACCCAGATAATCCCCCTCTCCCGAGACCCGCCTCTTGCGTGCCCCGTTCTCGTCCGGCCTAGCCCCAGGCCAAGGGGTCACAGGAGAGCCGCCCTCCCCCAAGTCCTCGGCTTCCCAGCAGCCTTCCCTACTCAGCCGCCTGGCTCCCATCCCCAACAGCAGCAGAAAAGCAAAAACAAAGCTCTGCCCCAAAAGGGGTGTGTTTGGGTTTCAGATCTGGAAATGAAAGAACTGGCCTATTGCAACATCCTCTGGTTTCATGAATCCAAAACAGTGCCCAAGCCAATTCAGCTGGGCCCCTGGCCCTGCTGCCCCATCCTGGGGCTCCCCCACCCTTTCTGGGCCTCAGTTTCCTGATTTGTTCAAAGAGGATATTGGCTTGAGGCTCCCTCGATCACGGCTAAGACTGGGATTCAATAAGGCCTTTCCAAATCCTTCAGGTGCCAGCCCAAATCTGAGAAATCGCTTCAGCCCTGCTCCTTGGAGCCAAAAAGGTTCTCTCCCCATCGGCTGCCCGGCCCGCCTCGGAGAAACCCAGCCTGAGATCCCCTCGCCAGCCTCAGACATTTCCCATCTGCATAACCCCGGGCAAGTACCACTGTCTACCTCAGTCTCCTCAACTGTAAAATGGTAACATAATAGGACTAACCTCTAGGGTTGTTGGGAGGATCAAATTGATGTAAACTTTTTGGGGGGAAATGATGTAACCTTGGGGGGGGGTAAATGTAAACTGTGTCCCCTTTTGGGGAGACTCTCAAGATGTTTGTAAAGTGTTTTACAAACATAAATATAAGTGCCAGTTGTCTCTGGCAGCATCATCATCATCAGAAGGCCCAGGATCATCTTTGCAGTTTCTCATCCCCAGAGCAGCTGGAACCTAAGCGGCACCTATCGATTGCAGGATTAAATTATTATCCCTATTTTTACAGAAGAGGAGGTTGAGGCACAAGAGCTGAAATGACTTGACCCAAGTCACATGAGGGTCAGGACGAGGACCCGGGCCTCCGCCCTTCGAGGTGAGGCGGAGGGTAGTGTTCCCTGCACATCCCACGAGGATTACCACCCGCTGCTTTTGCCCAGCAGAAGAGTGAGGCAGCCAAGAGAAGACTGACCCTGTAGGGACTCACTGAAGCTACTCCATTTCTGAACCGCCTCAGTCTCCCCATCCCTAAAACCATACGGTTGGACCGAAGAAAACATTCCAGCAGCAGAACTTTCCAGGTGCCAGGCCCGCCTGCCAGACTTGGAACAAAGCAGGGAGCCCCTCCTTCCTCCATCTCGCCCAATGAAAAGTCAAAACTGAGCAGTACCCAAGACGCATGCAGGAGCGAGGCGCTGAGGGAGGATGGGGGAGGGAGACACTAAACAAACAAAAGGCCATATGAAGTCGTGGGGGGAAGAGTCCAGAAAGATGGAGCAACCCCCAGTCCCACCCCCTTCTGGAGCTCCACCAGCTCCACCTTCCCCATTTCAGAGTCACCCCACCCCCCACTCAAAGTGGGCTGGGGGAGCACAGCTCTCACTCCCGCCTCCCGCACACATACATGCCACCTGCAGAAACCACAGCTCCCCCCCCCTCCCGGATATTCTGGGTTCTCGGGAGCTTCGCCCAAGGATGACTTTTAACTTCAAAAAGCCGAGAATCTCCAAGCTGGAGAAGGCCCGAGAGGGCCATTCACGAAGACCCCCTGGCTCACAGCCGATCAGTGGGCATCCAGCCTTAGCACGTCCCCTTTGTGGTGCCCATTCAGAAACCCTTTCCTGACCCTTCCTAAAAATGGTATCTAGAAATGAAGCAGAGATGTGTGACCAGTGCGGAGAAGGATGCGTAGGAAGGACCTACTGTGTGCAGGAGTATGGACTGGAATGGGATGCTAGAAGCAGCCCCAGGGGAGCCTGCTGGGCTGGGCTGGCAGGAACACGGGCCCCTTCTGCCATCCTCTTGGGCAGCCTCCCCAATGCCGCGAGGAGGACAGGTAGGACGTTAGCCTAGAAAACGGACAGTGGCGATCCTGGCCCCAGAGGTATTGAGGCGAGTGTTGTGGGCCGGGATGAAAGGGACTGGGGAGCCCGGGATACCCACTTCTGGGGCGGCTCAGGAGGCAAAGCTGTGCCACAGGCGGGGGGAGGGCTTACTTTTTGCGGGGGTTGGTTGATCCAAGACCAGGTATGGGCTCTTTGGGCCAAAAGAGAGCGAGAGTCGGGCTCTTCGCCGTCTCCCAGGAAGTCTCACTGCCCTCAGCTTTTTGACCATCAGTCTTCCTTCATCCACTTTGGGAGTCACCTCTACCGGGTCACAGTGTTGTTGGGCCCTTGCTCCAAATGAAGAAAAGGCAAGAAAGGAGTTTCTGCTCCCAGGGGACTCCTTGGGGGAGCTATGGTGATACGGAGGCACGTGGAGTGTCTGCAGGCAGGTCCGCTCAGCAGGGAGAGCATCTTTAGCTGGAGGGACCAGGAAATGCCCCGCAGCTCCCGCCTCTTTCTGTGGAGGTGCACCAGGACCCCCTCCTGCTGTCCGAGGCTGCCTTTCTGGGTCTCGTCCCCACAACCACAGTTAGCCCATGTTTGGTTTGTAATCTACTCAACCATCACGTGATCTGTGTTCTCACCTCGCTCTTGTCAAACCGAGTATGATGCTCAGCACTGTGTACTTTAATACATAATAATAATCCTCCTGGCCCATCCAGACGGTTTGGCCTCCAGACTCTCTCACGTCCTGCTCAGCTTTTTGTCATCAGCAAATTTGAGGCGGCTGCCACTCATCCCCGACGCCAAGTCACTGATGCCAACGTTGGCCAGGACGGCGTCGGCCCAGATGCCCGGGGCACTCCCCTGTGGAGCTTACTGTGGTCCGAGTGGACAACAAACCCCCGATGAGCATATGGGAAGTCGGCGCATTCGGGGTCCCGGTTCCCCACAATGTCTCTGAGAAAGCTCTTTAACAAGCCAGAGGCCTCCTCGGCCCCAGGTCACAAATCCCAGCCCGGCCCACCCTGGCGGCCCTCAAAGCCTGTGCTTGTAGAACTCCGGCAGGCCCCATGTCATTATTCCCTTTCTAGAGATCTGCAAACCATCCCTTTAATACAGTCTAGAACTTTTCCAGGAAGCCAAAAGGGGCTCATTAGCCTCCTGGGTGAGATTCTACTCTCTTCCACTTTGAAAGAGAATTTGGCCCATGTTTGTCCTTCAGGCCCTACAGTGTTGGAAACACAATCTGGAACTTTGCTTTACCTCTGCTAGACCTTCTCTTCTTGTGAGGATGATGGTGATTCAAGGAGACTGAGAGGCCGTTGTGATCTCTGACCCCCCCCCCCCCAGAGGCCGTTGTGATCTCTGACCTCCCTCCTCCTCCCTCTGCCTCCAATTCATCTCATTCCCAGTCCACAAGCAACACCTGTGTCAGCAAAGGTGCTTTGCAGCACCTTCAGACGTTCACAGCTGTGGAGGCTCTGGGAGGACTGACCGGCCCCCTCCGGCGCACTTGGCCATGTCCTTGACACCTTGGCACCTGCTGCCCTTTGCTGGCCTCCCACAGATTTGGCCCTTACGCCCCCTGGCTTCAGCGACAGCAGCTGCCAGCTCTTTCGTGGCCCAGGCTGTTGCAGCTTCTCGCCCCCGCCCCCGACCACCTGCGTGCACCTGAAGCGCCCTCCTCTCATCACCTTTCCCAGAGGCCCTGCCAAGGCCCACAAGGCCCACATTCATACCCACTGACCTGGCAGCTCTGAACTGCAGAGGAAGCAAACACCGGCTTTCTGATAGCCAGGGCCTGGCGCCGAGCCCTGCCACCGGGCCTGTGCCCAAATCTGATATTGCTGAGGCGGGGAGGCTGGTGAAGGTCACCGAGCCGAGGGGCTCCCAGAGGTGGTCCCGGGCAGGCCCGGCTAGCTGCGAAGCCCCATCATTTCAGTGTCACCCCACAGACCCCACCAGCCCTCACTGGGCCAAAGTTTAAGGAGGGAGGGAGGGGAATAGAGGCAGAGAAGCCAGAGACGGGAAGAGAGGACAAAATGCAGAGGCCAGTCCGAGAGAAAGGAGCGGGAAATCCCTGGGGTCCCTGCAGAGCCCAAATCTTCTGCCTGGCCAAGATCTCAAACCCCAAGAAACTCAGGCATGAGGCTCCAACTGGGGGAACTCTGAGGGCAGTGACCATGTCTTCTTCCTTTTGTACCCCTAGCATTTAGCACAATGCCTGGCCCCCAGTGGGTGCTTAATAACTATGGACTGATTATATTTGCATCCCCAGTGCTTATCACAATGTCAGGCACACAGTAGGTGCTTAATAACTATAGGTTTTTGCATCCCCATGCTTATCACAATGCCTGGCACATAGTAGGTGCTTAATAACTATAGTTCTCACATCCCCAATGCTTAGCACAATGTCTGGCACACAGTAGGTGTTTAACTATAGTTTTTTGCATCCCCATGCTTATCACAATGCCTGACACACAGTAGGTACTTAATGACTATAGGTTTTTGCATCCCCAATGCTTAGCACAATGTCTGGCACACAGTAGGTGCTTAATAACTATAGTTCTCACATCCCCAATGCTTAGCACAATGTCTGGCACACAGTAGGTGTTTAACTATAGTTTTTTGCATCCCCAATGCTTAGCACAATGGCTGGCACACAGTAGGTGCTTAATAACTATAGGAGCAAAAGGTCAAGCATCGTAGGAGCCCCCAGAGATTCCCGGGGCCTCGGCTAGAGGCCTCGTTCCCACGGGCGTGGGGCCACAGGGAGACGTCCCTGCTCTGCTCCTTCTGCTCGGGCGCCATCACGGGACCACCGAGCCGGCGTCCCATGGCCACGGGAAGCTCCCCTGCACGCACTGGCTGGCCAGGAAGGGGAAGGACCGGGCCAGCTTCTAGGAGGAGGTACCGCCCAGCTCCTTCAGGAACCTTCTGAGAAGCCAGAAGAGCCAGCCCGAGCAGACAGGTTCAGGTTGGCTCAGCCCCCACCGGCTGCATACCCAGTGCCCATTCGGGGGAACCTTGCCAGTGTCGCCACAGACCCTGGGGGGGAAGGTGGGCCCGCCCCAGAGTGGTTGGCAGAGGCCTGGGTGCCCACCCCCCCTTCTGGGCTCCAACAGGCAGGTGCTTCACGGCCCTAGCCCCGAGCACCGAAAAAAGCACAGCGTGAAAAGCAAGATAAATAAAAGCCCCTCGGGAGGCCCCGTGGCCATCATGGATCCTTCTGATTGATGGTGACAGTTCTGTCCCACGCAGGCAGCAGAGCAGCTGAAGCTGGGGAGGAACGGAGGCAGCAGGAAGGAGGCGGGAGCTCGCCGGGCTCAGCCAGGCCTGCCCGTGCCCGTGCCCGTGCCCACCTTCCCCGCTGGGCGCCTTCGTCTCCAGCTACAAAAGGGGGAGAGGAGCTGCCCGCTGTGTGCAAAGGCTGATGGGAGAAAGCGGCTGGTTCACAGCCTCGGCCTCTCGCGCTGGGCTGGAGGTGAAAATGACCCCGAGACGCTCTGAGCCGGACGACGGTGGGGAGCACGAAGAGCCTGCCCTGCCGAGTGTGGGCCTGGGCGTCCGGGTGGGCAGCAGCCGGCCTGGGAGGGAGCTCCCGCCCCCTACAGGGGAGAAGGCACCTGCCCCCGTCAGCAGGGAGGGAGGGAGGCTACTGGCGGCCCAGGTACCCGGGGCACTCGGCGCCTCGGAGGAAGGGCATCCGCCGCCCTCCCTGGCAAATGTGCCTGCTATGCCCCGTCCCCAATCTCAGCCTTCTCCTGCCTGCAGGCAGCGGGCACAGGGCCCCGGCCCCAGAGACCGCAGAATTCTGGGCTCCGAGCCGCGGCCGCCTCCCTTCTCCGGGCTCCTTTGCCCCAAACATATCCCAGGGGGGGGGGGGCTGCCGGCGCCTCCCGAGCTTCATCAGGGAAAGAAACTGAGGCTCAGGGCGGCAGGGGGGAGGGAGTTCGTGGCAGGTCAGAGACTAGATCCCGGGTCCGAGAAGACTTGGAACCTTAGGACTGGAAGGATCAGGGGCCCAGTGGGCAGGGACAGGGAGGGCCGGGGCCCTGACTGCCTTCAGACACCCAATGGCTGGCAAGGGCGAGAAGCCGATTCAGCTAAATCTGACAAACACTGACGGGTCCTTCCCAGAGACGCTGAGAACCGAGCTCAGGAGGGAGCACCCTGGGCCATGGAATGACCCCCAGGCCAGGGGGGCCCAATATGACCCCCCCAGCCATGGAATGACCCCTGGGCCAGGGGGCCCAATATGACCCCCCAGCCATGGAATGACCCCCAGGCCAGAGGGGGTCCAACATGACCCCCTTCCCAGAGGAAAATCTGATCCTGAGAAGCAGCGGTCAGGAGACCAGGCTCGGCTGGCCCAGGGAATGGTCCTTGGCCCTCACCCAGGAGCCCTCGGGGCTGGGGCTTGTTCTGGAAAAAGCCTCTTGGCAGCAGCTGTCACAGTGGAAAGTCCTTCTCAGGTGGGGCGGCTTTAACCTTGGGAGCCCAGACCAAGGGCAGCACCTCCCGGAGGGCAGAGGCTGGCCGGCCTCCCGGGGCATCAGAGCTGATCAATAATGTCCCCTGCGGTGAAACATGCCTTGGAGAAGCCAGGCCAGCAGGTTGTGCCAGGCCCGGGGAAGAGGCTCGGGGCCGGCCGACGGCACGGGTGCGAGGGGGATGCTGGCCGGAGCCGGCGGGGCTCTGGGTGCAAATCCCACCTGGCCTCCCAAGGATGGCCTTAGCTCAGTTTCCTCATTGGGGCACTTCTACTTTGTGCCTTGGCCGGGGGTGGGGGGAGAGAAGCCATCTGCAAAGATGCTGGAGGAAGCTCCCACCCCCGCCCCCGCCCCCGCCCCCGCCCCCGCCCCTCCTTCCAAAGCTGTTCCCACCAGCAAAGTGAGAGATGAGGGACACAAGGGCTCCTGCCCTGCCCCCAGCCCCCCCTCCCCCGGCCCCCAGGGAGGCCCAGCTGGGGGCCAGCCTGAGCGCTTCCACGGCCACCTGGATGACATGGGGTGGGAGGGGCGGGGGAGGGGGAAGGGAGGGGGGCTCTCAAGGCCTCTGGGAGGTCCCGGGCCTGGAACCCTCCGAAGGGGCCGGAGGAGGACGGCCTTCGTCTCTGGCTCTCCTGGAGCCTCGCCCTCAGCGGGCTCTCGGGAAGCCTTTGGGGACTGACCAGAGCCCTTGGGCTGGGCCACCTCGGCCTGGCCCCTTCCCCTGCCCCCGGGAGAGAGCGGATCCGGGTGTGGGTCCCTGCCCCCACGGCCTCCCGTCGCACCAGCCGATGCCAGTCCAGGCCACCTTCCCAGTCTCTCCCAAGGACCCATGAGTCCGGCAGAACCCGAAGGCCCGGCCAGCCCAGAAGCAGCTCCCAGAGCCGCCCTGCCCCCCCAGCCCGGGCCCCCGGCCGGCAGAGAAAGCTCCATGATGTTAAACAAACACTGACTCTCTGCCAGGCGATAAGAGCAGGGAGCTGGGGGAGCCCGCCTGGCACCGAAGGGCTCGGTGACTTTGCTTCCCAGAAGGAACCGGTGGGGACCGATAAGCCCGGGGGGTGCCAGCTCTGGGCCTGGCCTGTGGCAGGGGGTGAGCAGCCGGGGAGGGCTCTGCCCCTCCCCTCCCCCCACCGCCAAGGACGTGTGGGGGGCATCGGCAGCTCTCCCCTGGCTTCCCGGGCTTCCCAGGGGCCCCAGAGAATGGGCTAGAGGATCCTCAGGCTCCTGGGGGGCATCCCCCCCACTGGGAAACCGAGGAAACCGAGTCCCAGCGACATGTCTCGGGTCACACGGCTAGCCGGTGGCCAGGCTAAAATTAGGACCCGGGACTCCCGCGTCCCAGCTGCCCTCCATGGGGGGGGTGCATCTGTTTGCAGCCCATCCCCTCTACAAGGCAGGGGGAAGGAAGCATTTATTAGGCAGCAAGGCCTGCCCCCAAGGAGTCTGGGGGAGTCAGACTGGGTCCAAACAAGCAGGTCCTCCCGGGAGAATCTGTGGCACCAGCGGCAGGGGGAATAATTCTCCTTCCCCTCTCCCTGGCTCTGGCCGACGGCAGGCCCCGCTGGAGGCCATGGGGGCTACCCCGGCCCAAGAAGGACCATTGTTCATGTGGCCCCCGCTACTCTTGCCATGAGGGAAGTCGGACCGGGAACCTTGGGGCTGCCCAGAAAGGCCTGGGTCCCTCAGCCCATCCGGCAGCCCGGGGGCAGAGCTCTCTGGTGCCCAGGGGCTGAGGGGGGGAGGCGCTCTCAGGGGGGTGGGGAGTGTCCCCCCTCCCCCCGCAATGCTTCCCATTGGTCAGGAGACACATCATGGGAGGGGGCTGGGAGGGGCAAGAACACCTGGGACAGAAGGGGCTGCCCATAGAGAACATCCCCGGCCAGGACCAGGATTATACAGAGACACACATACTCACACACTCACACACACTCACACTCACACTCACACTTTCACTCTCATACACTCACTCACACACACTCTCACACACATACTCACACACTCACACTCACACTCACTTACACACTTACACTTTCACACTCACACTCTCTCACACACAGAGTCTCACACACACACTCTCATACTCACACACTCACACATTCTCACACTCACTCACACACACACAGGAGCCCGGCCCTGGACGCACAATCCAAAGCTTGCGGCTGGGGAGTCCCAGGCAAAGTCCTCTCTGACCCCCTCGAAGCCTGAAGATTGCCCAGGGTCACGCAGGTCCCTTCTATCTCCAAGTCCTGGCCCCTGGTCAGGTGACTGAAGCTGTCCCGAGGCCTGAGGAAAATGGGGCTCTGGAGATGGCCACACCCTGGAGAGGGGGAGGAGGCCCCTCCTATCCATCCCCATCATTCTTTGCCTTCATTTATTCCAAGACCCCCAGGAAATGGGTCCTTTTCCGGAGTCAAGAAGATTTATGTTCAAATTTGACCTCGGGCAAGTCAGTTCTGCTCTCTCTGCCTCAGTTTCCTCATCTGTAAAATGGGAATCATAAGAGCACCTACCTAGCAGGATTTTGGGGAAGGACATTTGTAAAATGCTTTGTAAACCATACATTATGACACAAATGCTATTATTATTATAATTATCACACGATGAGACGCCTGCCGGCCGAGAACACTCAAAATGACAACAAGCAGCCCCAGGAGAGGTCGAGCCCAGGGACTCGGAGCCTGCCTGGGGGGAGGAGGCCCAGGGAGTGCAGCGCACGGGGGAGGGAGCAGCTCGAGGTCCTGGAGAGCACTCGAGCACCCGGGCGTTCACCGTCCCAAGGGGTTCTTGAACACCTACTATGCGCAGAACATTCCATAACGAAGTAGCGGGGTCCGGAACTCGCAGCTCAGCACAGAGCCCGCCTCCAGGAACTCTGTGCCTGCCCCCACCCCTGGGTGAGACTTCCCTCAGGTGCGTCTGAAGCAGGCCCTCCTTGGCTCTAAGTCCCCCTGTTGACACGGACGACAGGTGACCTTTCTCGCTCAATGCTGGAGCGTCTCCGAGATCAGGGCCGGGGTCCGGCTGCATTGTTCGCCCCAAGTGCCCTTGTCGTCCCCCCTCCCCCACTGCTGAGACCCAGGTGCTGCCCCTTGGCCTCCTCCTTGCCCGTGGCCCCCGAGCCGACGACGACACTGTGCCCGTGAGTCTCGGGCCCCCCCACTGGCAAGATGAGCCCGGGAAGAGGGCACCACACTTGTCCTCCAGGAGAAGGGAATTTGAACACGTGTGTTGTGTCCTGCTTTCTGGAGCCCCCACACCAGGGGATTGAAGCGTCCCTTCCTAGGGGAGAAGTGCTGGGGCGGGACCCCCGAGGATGGTGGGAAATGGAGTCCGTTTATTTCCAGGGCTTTCCCCTTTATATAACATAACCAAAACGCTGCGAGGCGGGACCGCGTGAACAAGCTGCCATTGGACGTAGTTGGCCACCTGCTGTCGCTCTGCCTCAGTCTCCACCCAGATTGTCCCCCCCCCCTCCTCAGGAGGGCCGGAGCCCGAGGGGAGCCGAGGAGCCGGACCAGACGCCGTCGGCGGCCCCCTCTGGGCTGGAGGCCTCGTCCCCACCCGGCGGCCCCCGCTGCCTGTGGGCGCTCCCGGAGCTGGGAGGGGGAGCTGGCCTGCCGCAGAGCCACCGAAGGCCAGGACACCGGGACACCCGGGAGGTGGGAAGAGGGGGCGATGTCGCCGTTCACCACTTAGCTTCGGGAAATCCCCGCCGTCCCGGGCGGAGGAGACGCCATCGTCGCAGAGACCCGCCCTTAGTGGAAGCCACGAGGAGCACGCGGCAGTGGCACTGAAGGGCGACGGAGGGAGGGGGCAGACCCGGACAGACCCCGACCCGCAGCCCCGCTCGCTTCCCGGGCCACAGACACATGAGTCATGAAGAAACGTGTGTTTAAAAAGTTAATATCCGTGTATAACCAGAAAAAACATGAGCAAACAAAAAGCCTGCTAGGAAGGACATTGAGATCCTGGGGAGTGCCACGCTGGGGCGACCGAGAGCGGGGGGGGGGGGGCTTGGCCCGGAGAAGAGACTGAGACCCCAGCGTCAGAGCCTCCGTGAGAGACCTGACTTCTTCTCGACCTCAGCGAGGAAAAGGAGCGGCAGTGTCGGGGGGCAGAGAGCTCCCGGGACAGGCCTTCCTAAGCAAGAGAAAAGCCCAGGCCCTTCAGGAGGCAGGGGGGCAGAGGTCAGGAGACGGGGGGTGATGTCGGGCCCCTCTGTCCCGGCCTCAGAGGCCCTGCCGGCTCCAGGGCTCAGTAAAACGTGAGGTGGAGAAAGCAGGTGCCAGCTGAGCGCCCGGAGTTGGCAGAGGGGCAGCCCTAACAACAGACGAGCGAGGGACTGGGCGGCCCAGTGGGCAGCTTCTGGTGCCCGGGGAAGATCACTGGGCCAAGGTTCAGGAGAGAGATCCACTAATGACAGAGCTCAGGAAGGGGAAATCCCCATCCCGATGGCATCCTGGACACAGTTCCTTTCTACCCATATGACAAGGGATCGGTCAGGGAGTTTCCTCAGTTTCCTCCCCTGCAAAATCGGGGTAGGCTGGATGAGCTCCAACCCCCAAATGATTAAATCCACAGCCTGTGCCGGGGACCAGGAAGCCCCGATTGCAGAGCCTGTGGTACCCAGATGCCCCTGAGGTATCTGGGGAGCAATTTCAGGAAGGAGAGAAGCTATGAATAGAGGTAAGGGGAGAGCGGGGGGCTGAGCTGTGGCTGAAGCTTCCTCCCACCCTGACTAGGCCCCTGGGAGCCTCTGCCTGAGATTTCTGCCGAACGCTTCCGGGGCTCTGGGCTGGGAGTGTGGGCGATGGGCACCCCCAGGCCGGGCAGCGGGAGTCTGAGGCATCACCTGGACACGGTGAGATGCCCCACGGGCACGGTGATATGCCCCACGGGCACGGTGATATGCCCCACGGGCACGGCAAGATGCCCCACGGGCATGGCAGCCCAAGGCCCAGGCAGACAGACCGACGGCCCCTGCGGCGGCCCCCCTCCCCTTAATCTGGGTGTTTTCCTTTGTGGGGATATTTGAGCCCCGCTCCTTGGGAGTGGCCCCGGGCTTGACTGAACTTGGCTCAAAGACACTTTCTTTCCTCCTTTCTTTTGTCCCATTCAGCGAGCACCCTTCCTGCCTGCCCCCCCTCCCCCCCGCAGCACACTCCCTTCTCCCATCCCTTGAGCTCCAGGGGCCCAGCTCATCAAACGCTCCTATCCCTCCCTGCCCTACTACCCAGCAGGAAAGGAAAGCAGACCCCTGGATCTGGCCTTCAAGGCTCTGCCAGACCTGCTTCTTATGCCCTCTCCCACCTGACCTTCTGATAGTCTGTCCCTTTCCATTCCCTGCACAGCGACCGGTCCCTGGAGGCCCTTCCTGCCTCTCGCTTGGCTCTGGCCGGTTCCCTCTCACGGGACTTGCTCCACCCCGTCCTTGGTCTGACAGCATCCTTTGAGGCCCTTGGAACAAGCCACCTTCCTGTCCCCTTCTCTTCAAGACTGAGCGGTCCCGTGGGAAGAGCCCGGGCCCTGGAGTCCGGAGCCTCTGGGGTTTCCTAGCTGGGAGACCCTGGGCTTCCACGTAACCTCCTGGAGCTTCCCTTTCCCAGCTGTAAACTACAGGGAGTGCTGGTCTCTCCCAGCCTCAGAAAGTCATTTCAGGCCACGGTCTCCTGGCCTCTGCCCCCCTGCCTCCCGAAGGGGCGCAGGATTTTCTGGGCCATCTTTTGCTTAGGAAGGTCTCCCCCGGGGAGCTCTCTTTGCCATTCTCCTGAGGTCCAACATTGCCGCTCCTTTTCCTCTCCAGGGTCAAGAAGTCAGATCTCTCTCATGTAGGACGGCTCCAAATTCCTGAAGACAATGGGGGGTCCCTCAGTCTCCTCCAGGCTGAGCTCCCCCAATTCCCCTAGATCCCCTGACTAATAAAAACCAGAAGAAGAGGGCCACAGTTCTTTGGGGTTCTGAAGAAGGCACCTTCCTTCCTGAGCTCATCTGATCCTCCCACCATTTCTGTGATGGATTTTACAGATGAAGAAACTGAGGCTAAGAGAAGTTAAATGATTTGCCCCGTGAGTGCTGGGGGTGAGATTCTAACCCAAGTCTTCCATCCACTATGGCACAGATTGGCGACCAGAGACACGCAACAAAGCCCCAAAGCAGGCGCGAGATCACTGATGAGCTGCATGTTGCTCAGCTGTACCCAGCCCACACTCATGGAGACCAGAAGCCAGGGCCCTTTCTTCAACTCCTCCAGCAGTGGATATTTTGGAGGGACGAGGAGGGTGCATCCAGAGGCTGCCCTGCCAGCTGCTCACCCACCGAACAGGGTGGGGGGCACAGAGAGGCTAAACTCCAGGGGGCTCAGCCCAGCTCAGCCCAAGGAGGTGTATACTCGTGGCCCCTTGCAAGGTTCTCAAGCAAAGAACCAAGTCCCGGTCCTGCCACTAAATATCCTGGGAACTTGGCCAAGCCCCTTCCCCTGGCTGGGCCCAATGATCTCGGAGGTTCCACCCAGTGCTAAACCCTGGGATCTTACCATGTCTGTGATGAAAGATAAAAAGGCAGCGTGCGCAAAGTACCTGGAAAAGCAGGAGGATCTTTTAGGGACGTTGGGAAGGAGACTTCAGCTTTGTGGGCCTCTCTTCCCTGTCACTGGGCTTCGATCTCCCCCTCTGTAAGTCTAACAGCACCTGCCCCCAAACTAGCAGGAGTCAAGGTTCTGAGCACCATTGTTTGGGCAGATGGTGCTGAGATGGTGGAGCGAGTTTAGCTTCCCTCCTCCCCAGAGACGGAGAGAATGCGCCAGAATGAGCCCTGCCAGGGACAAGACAAAAGCACAGTCAGTCCGTTCTCAGCCCGGGCCAGCAAAGGGTGAGCAACAGAGGTAGCTGTGGACACTGGGGATAGACAGGACCAATAGTGAAGAGCATCCCCACACAGGGAAAGGCCAAGCGCCCGGAGCCGGATGAGGTCTCAAGCCCAGCAGAGTCGCCTAAAGGCACAACGTGGCTCTATGACCCATAATCCCATTGTAGGTGACTTATTCTGGCTGAAGGATGTGGATCCAGGGGGTGGATGACACGAGGTGCTGAGCCCTAGTCTGGGTATCAACAAGGAACAAGTTTAGAAATGAGCAGCGACTGGTTCTGATTCTCGGAGCACAGCGGAATCTCATTCCCAAAGTCTACAGAGGAATAACCAGGGTAGGAATCAAACCAAAGGGAACCAGCAAACAAACAAAATCAAAGAACATCACCAGAAAAAGCTCTTATGGTGACAGGGATGCTCAAGACACAAACCAAAAAGAAGAGAGTGGCTCCAAAAATATCTACAAGCAAAGACTCAGAAAAACATCACTTGGGAACAAATTCAGAAACAGAATTCCAGGAAGAGATGAAACAAGAATTTGAAAACAAAAGAGTTAAAAACGTTTTTGTGATACGAAGTGAGAGCAATGGAAGAAAGGATTATAAAGGGAATTATCAGCTGGGCATAAGCAACAAACTACCTGAAAATGACAGTGGATCACAAAGAAGCCAATGACCATGTAAAGCAGCAAGAAATATTTAAACAAAATCAAAAAGGAGAAAAAACTATAAACTATCTCCTAGAAAAAATTATTGAGCTGAGAAACTGGGAAGATGATATAACCATCATTGAACCATATGAAATCCCTGGCCAGAAGAAGTCGAGGCATCAGATTTCCAAAAATTATAAAACCATTCATCGCTCAGAACCTGGGGGCAAAGTGGAGATAGAAAATATCCACCTCATGAAAGAAATCCCCAAATGAAAAATGCCAGGACCATAATAGTCAAAATCCAGAGTTCCCGATGAAAACAAACAAAACGAAACAAAACAAGAAAACCACTGCAAGCAAAAGAATTTGTGAAGTGAGGGTCCGCAGTCAAGATCACACAAGATATTTTTTTTTCCCTATAGAATTATGTTCAGTCTTACAAGTTAAGTTATTCTTAGACATAAGGCCGTAGCCTTTCCTTCTGGAATATTGCCTTCCCAGCTCTCCGCTCCTGTTAGGAGTTTGTTAAATTGTTAAAAAATAATAATAATAAATATTCATTTACAAAAGATCTCTGCTTGCTAATACCCATCCATGCAAATGCCAGGGCTATCACCAGAGACACTGAAATCCTTGGCTGGGGCTGCCGCACCTCCGCCCATCAGGACCGTGTGAGAGTGACATGAGCACGGATCATGAGCACAATTCCCTCCCTCAGGAATGTGGCTGGATAAGGCTATCGGAGAAGGCCAGATGACAAACCAGGGAAGTAGTGGAAAGAATCCCAAGGGGTCTTGAGACTTGGGTGCAGGGGCTGGTTCTTCACCAACTCACTGTGACTTGGGGCAAGCCCCTGGCCCTCCTCGGGGCTTCCATAAAATAAGGACAAAGGACTGAAAGTACCTGAGTTCTCTCCCAGGCTCAAAATTGTATCCTGCCCTATGTTCTGCCCTTGAGAAGCTTCAAGTGCAGCAGGGCCAAGAGAAGCCCCATTCTAACACGCTGAATAAAATAGAGAAGGCAGGACTTGCCCACTGAGGAACCCCAAAGCACCAGGAGAATATAATAATATATGTGTATATCCACATATGTATGTGTGTATGTGTATAAAACTAGAAGGGGCTTCCCCCTTGGGGGAAGGGGAATGCTTGGAAGAGGGGAATGGGGAAGGCTTCCCAAAGGCGGGGACAATTGAGCTGAATCTTGGGGGAAACAGGCAGAGATGAGGAGTTTATGTGAAATGGATAGAGAGAGGAAGAATATCCATGTGGTTTCCTAGATTTTTCCTTTGTTGAATCTCAAAGGACTCTGGGTCATCGCTGCAACCCTTGGCATCCCTAAAACTTGAACAAAAAGGGGTCCCCAGGGCAGATCCCAAATGTCAGCACTACCACCACCACGACCACTGTTACTACTACTTCTCTTTCTTCTTCTCCTATCCCTTTTCCCCTTCTGCTTTTCCTTTTCTTCCTCTTCCTCCTCCTCATCCTCTCTCTTTTGAGATCTCCTATTCTTAACCAAAGCTACCTCAGAGGCACCTGGAGCCCATGCCAGTGACTCAGCAGCAGGGCTGCTGTGTTTAGACCCCCTTCTGACGGCTCATGGCTGCAGGCCTTTCTCTGGGAAACCCTAACTCAAAGTATCAGGATGGGGAGGAGGAGATGGGATTCAAATAGAAAGGCTAATTTACATACTTTTTACTAGGAAAAATCACTATGGGGGTAAAATCCAGGGGCATCCCTATTTACCGGAGTCTTCAATGGACACACATAGGAGCATCAAACAGATAAGGTGTGAATTCTGGCCAAGTATCAGCCCCGGATTGAGCTCAGGGCTGTTCCTTCACAGGCTAAGTCTGAAGCTGCTCCCCAGAAGGTTCAGGAGGTAGGAGGGTAACCAGTAGTAAAGGGGCCATGGACAGGTCTAAAGTGGGGTCACAAAACCCCACATCACCAGGTTCTGAACCAGATCACAGGGACTCAAACCCTATGCTTCTTTTCAAACATCATTGTCGTCCTCATCTGGCGCCATCTCCCCAACTGTCCTCACTGATCAACTGACTTGCCATGTGACAAGAACTGAAAGTACAAAGCTGCAGCAGACCCAGAGCTCAAGGAGCTTGCCCTGCGTTATGATGGGAGCAGCAGGTTATTCTTTACATCAGTACAAAATAACTCAAGTGGATTTGCATCCTGTCATGTATTCAATAGGAGAAGACAAGAACAGGCTCACAGGGCAGGTGATTCTTAGCTGATTTTGAAAGGAAATGAGAGATTATAAGAGGGAGAAGACGGGAGCATTTCTGATGTGGGGGGACGTTCTAGGCAAAGGCACAGAGATGGCAGATGAGGTATCAGCTGAGAGAGCCAGCAAGAAGGTCAACGGGGTGGGACAATGGTGTATGTGATGGGACAGGAGGTAGAACAAGGCTGGAAATATAAGTAGGACGAAGGCTGCTTTCAAGGCCCAACTCTGTATTTAAAGAAACTTAGGAGTAATAGGGAGCCACTGAAGTGTATTAAGCAAGAAGGTGACATAGTCGAATTGTTTTTTTAGGAGGTGTCTCTTCTTCTGGAGACATTTGCATTTCATCAAGGTCTAGTTTAGAAGACATCTCTTCGCATCTGACCTGTTCCAGCCACTCTGGTCTGATCTCTTTTGTAACCTTCTTCTTTCTGCTGTATGTTAGAAAGAGATGGATAGATCGATATGCACATGTATATGTCTGTATAGACCCCCACACACACACATTGTTGTTATTGTTGTTGTTCAGTCATGTCTGACTCTTTCTGACCCCATTTGGGGTTTTCTTTGTAAAGATACTGAACTGGTTGGCCATTTCTTTTCCAGCTCATTTTACAGATGGGGAAACTGAGGCAAATAGGTTAAGTGACTTCGCCAGGGTCACACAGCTAAAAAATGTTTGAGACCAGATTTGAACTCAGGAAGATGACTCTTCCTAACTCTAGGCTTAGCACACTATCCATTGAGCTACTAGCTACCATATAGGTGTGTATTTGTGTGCATTTGTGTGCGTTTGTGTATGTGTGTCTGTGTGTGTATAAAGACAAATATGTATCTCGGCCTCAGGTTCTTCACCTCCAGAATTAGGGAGATATTTTAGATGGTTCTGAAATCCATTCCAGTTCTAGAGCTATTGTCCTAGGATCCCAGGGGTCTAGGATTCTTATCTTTTCTGCTTAAATTCCCCAAAGGGAGACATTTTTGTATTCTTACCACGAAACAGAAGGTCTTGCACACAGCAAAGGCTAAACATTTATTGAATTGGATGTAAATAACAATTCTATCCCTATCAAAAAGCTCTTTCCACAATCACCATAATTAAGCATATTGAAAACAAAAATATTTCAAATCCCATGATCATCTCAACAGATGCAGAAAAGGGCTTTGACAAAGTATAACACTTATTCATGCTAAAACTCCTACAAAGAACATATAAGCATAAAAGATCCCTTTTAATGTTTTTCGAGGGGGAATCTTTTTAATGTTATAAATATTAATATCATAAAAAGTATTTATCTAAAACCCAAAGACAAGAATTATATGAAATGGGAATACTCTAAAAACTTTTCCAATAAATATAAGAATAAAGTCAGTACATCTATTCTCCTCACTCCTAATTGATATAGTTCTGGAAATACTAGCAAAAGCAATAAGACAAGAGAAAAAAATTAAAGGTAAAGAGGAGCCAAAACTATCTTTATTTGCTGATTAGATGATAAAATACTTAGGAAAACCTAGAGAATCAGTGAAAAATACTAATTGAGAAAATTAATAGCTTCAGGATATAAAACAAACCTTCAAAGATCAATAGCATTTTTATATAATAACAAGATCCAAGAGGCAAAGAAAAGGAAATTCCGTTCTGAATAATTACAAAATGCATAGACGCACCAGTGAATCAACCTACCAAAGCCCACAAAATACTTGCATAGATTCAATTACAAAGTGCTCTTTAAAGAAACTGATTTTTTAAGAGATTCTCTGTTTCTGGAGACATCTGCATTTCTTCAAGGCCTAATTTAGGAGACATCTCTTTGCATCTGACCTGTTCCAGCCATTTGGTCTGATTTTTTTGGTAACCTTCTTTCTATTGTATATTAGCTATAGATGGATAGATAGATATGCACATGTATATGTCTGTGCATACCTACACACAGGTTGGTGTTTTTATTGTTCAGGCATGTCTGACTCTCTTTGACCCTATCGGGGGTTTTCTTTGCAAAGATACTGGACTAGTTGGCCATTTCCTTTTCCAGCTCATTTGATATGAGCATGTTCCTTCTCAATGAGTCTTAAATTTCTCATCAGTAAAAAGGGAATAATAATCAACCCCACCTCCTCTGGGGAAAAAGTAAAGGAAAAGGAAAAGGTGAAATTAGAACACAAGATTTCGGACTCCAGATCCTACGCTTTTCCTTTGTATCACACTGTTTTTCATCATAACTTAAATGGAAAACCCAATGGTCAAGCGTGTCCAGAATTTTCATGAGCAATAACCGAGGGATTCATGAGTACATCTGGCTTTGCAGACGCAGGGGCAGACCCAAAGTTACAGTCAACAGAGAACAGATCTCAAGCTGAGAAAGGAGATATCCTCCATCCTCGCCAACCAGCGAACTCTGACCACCATCTGAGATGCCTCATGTCAGGGAAGGTCAGAGCTGATACTCTTGGCCAAGGGTTTACTTTGGAACCCCCTTCCGTCATAGTGGATCACTCTTTGTCCATCATAAGATTCAAAAGGTTCAATCAGTGATCCTTAGAGCCTTAATACCCCAACTGGACTCTCTGAAATGTCCTTCATTGGCATAGCATCCACTGGGGCCCACAATGCATAGATCTTTCCAGAATCAAGTATGGAGCTCTGCACCCTACAAGCACTGTATAAATAATTGATATGAATAAATGGATTTATGGATGAATGCCTAGATGGATGAATGAATAAATGTATGAATAAATGAATGTATACATGGATGGCTAGATGAATGAATGCATGAATGAATGGGATACATGTATGAATACATAGATGGCTGAATGAATACATGAATAAATGAATGGATAGATGCATGCAAACATGGATGGTTGAATGAATGAATGCATGCATGAAAGAATAAATGGATGGGTGGATGCATGGGAGGACAACTGAATGTATGAATGAATGGATGCATGGAAAGTTGAATAGATGGATGATGGACAAATGAATGAATGGAATGCATGAATGCATGGATAGATGAATAAATGGCTTGGGGGGATGGACAAATGAATGAATGTATGAATGAATGGATGCATGGATACATGGAAAATTGAATGAATGGATGCATGGATACATGGAAAATTGAATGAATGGATGCATGGATACATGGAAAATTGAATAAATGGATGGATGGATGATGCATGGACGGACAAATGAATGAATGGAATGCATGAATGCATGGATAGACGAATAAATGAATGGATGGATGGATGGATGGATGGATGGATGGATGCACAAGTGAATGTTGATAGTTAAGCATATGTAAAACTAGACGTGGGGCCTAGCATTGGAGCAGACACAGCTCACATCCTATCTAAGAGCTTGGAAACTGGCTCAGGAAGCCAAGGGGAACTGAAAGTGGGAAGGAATTGCAGTGGGAAGGAGCAGCCCCAGAGTGTAGATGTGTCCTTAAAATAACTGCGGCAAACTGTTAAAATATCTGTGGCTAAACTGTTTCTAAGAGCAGATCCAACTTCAAGGACTGGCTAACCAGGGCTCAGGATTTCTTCTTTTTTTTTTAATTTAATTTAAGTAATTAATTTATTTATTTTTATAATAACTTTTTATTGACAGAACCCATGCCAGAGTAATTTTTTTACAACATCATCCCTTGCACTCACTTCTGTTCCGATTTTTCCCCTCCCTCCCTCCCCCTCTTCCCCCAGATGGCAAGCAGTCTTATATATGTTAGATATGTTGCAGTATATCTATCCTAGATACAATATATGTATGCAAAATTGAACAGTTCTCCTGTTGCACAGGGAGAATTGGATTCAGAAGATAGAAATAACCCGGGAGGAAAAACAAAAATGCAAATAGTTCACATTCGTTTCCCAGGGTTCTTTCTTTGGGTGTAGCTGCTTCTGTCCATCATTTATCCATTGAAACTGAGTTAGATCTCTTTGTCAAAGAAATCCACTTCCATCAGAATACATCCTCAAACAGTATGGTTGTTGAAGTGTATTATGATCTCCTGGATCTGCTCATTTCACTTAGCATCAGTTCATGTAAGTCTCTCCAAGCCTCTCTGTATTCATCCTGCTGGTCATTCCTTACAGAGCAATAATATTCCATAACATTCATATACCACAATTTACCCAGCCATTCTCCAATTGATGGGCATCCATTCAATTTCCAGTTTCTAGCCACTACAAACAGGGCTGCCACAGACAGTTTGGCACATACAGGTCCCTTTCCCTTCTTTAGTATCTCTTTGGGGTATAAGCCCAATAGAAACACTGCTGGATCAAAGGGTAGGCACAGTTTGATAACTTTTTGGGCATAATTCCAGATTGCTCTCCAGAATGGTTGGATTCGTTCACAACTCCACCAACAATGCATCAGTGTCCCCGTTTTCCCGCATCCCCTCCAACATTCATCATTATTTTTTCCTGTCATCTTAGCCAATCTGACAGGTGTGTAGTGGTATCTCAGAGTTGTCTTAATTTGCATTTCTCTGATCAATAGTGATTTGGAACACTCTTTCATATGAGTGGTAATAGTTTCAATTTCATCCTCTGAAAATTGTCTGTTCATATCCTTTGACCATTTATCAATTGGAGAATGGCTTGATTTCTTATAAATTTGAGTCAGTTCTCTCTATATTTTGGAAATGAGGCCTTTATCAGAACCTTTAACTGTGAAGATGTTTTCCCAGTTTGTTGCTTCCCTTCTAATCTTGTTTGCATTAGTTTTGTTTGTACAAAGGCTTTTTAATTTGATAGAATCAAAATTTTCTATTCTGTGATCAGTAATGGTCTCTAGTTCATCTTTGGTCACAAATTTCTTTCTCCTCCACAAGTCTGAGAGATAAACTATCCTATGTTCCTCTAATTTATTTATAATCTCGTTCTTTATGCCTAGGTCATGGACCCATTTTGATCTGATCTTGGGATACGGTGTTAAGGATGGGTCCATAGGGCTCAGGATTTCACACGCAGCCAGGGATAATTCCATCTCCTGAGAGGAGGGATCGGAGGCACCGTGTATGTTTGGGCTTCCTGGGAATCATACTGCCTCCTGAATCCCATGGAGGCCCAAGACCCGGGCAGAACTTTGAAGTTGGATGAGATTTCAGAGGCCACAGAGTCCAGTCTAGTCCTGAGGAAGGAGTTCTGGGAACAACTCTTAACCAAGCCTTTCACCCATTTCCTCAGCAAGAGGGAGCCCTCACTGCTTCCCGAGACTTTGGGTGACCCTTGACCAGACCTCCCTATGACAGGGCCAGATCCAGTCCCTGCCACCTAACCTTGGTGGGCAGGACAGCATCCAAATGACCACAGATCTGTAGAGCACTCTGGCCCTACCATCTGTCTGTGCTGCCTCAGTTTCTCCACCTGCAAAATGAATTGACTATGTCTGCTTGATGTGCCAAGGTCACCCATTAAAACAAACACTCCCCCCCCCCCGTTTGAGGCTCATGGGCTAATAGATAAGCACCTTCTGCAGAGCCGATCGTTTTAGTTGTACTTCTTAAAGAATCCCCAGCCTTCCTTCCCTGCCTGCTATCAGTCCCTTAACACTAGTTCTGGCTGCAGGTGGCTCACTTCCGTCTGAGGTAAATCACATTTCCTAATAAGTCCCATGGCTCACCATGGCCAAAGGATCCAGCTTCCCATGGTCATTCTCCTGGGAATGAGCCTCCTGTCTTGGCTGGGGTGGCTTCCAGATCCCATTCAAAACTTCCCCGATTTAGCCTCCTAGAGGCCGGGGGCTCCCCCCTGGCATCAGGGGCTGGCTCCTTTCTGCCCCTGCCCGCCTCCTGCCCGCCAGGCCGCCCCGGACTGCTTCGGCCGCACCCCCCAGCGGGGGCAGCTCACAAAAAGGAAGCTCCCAGTTTTTGCATCAGCCTGAACCGAACGTCCAGGGTGAGAGGAACCTCTGCAAAAATGAAACTGGAGACGTGCCCTCCAAACCCCCGCCAGGCAGCTCCGGGATGGGCCACTCAGCTGCCCCCCCCCAGCTCCCCACGGAAACCTGGGACAGAGTCACAGGGGGAGACAAGCACTCTGATCCCTGCCCCCCCCAATAGTGATAGCTGCTGCTGGAGGAGGGGAGGAGAGGGGAGGGAAAAGAGGGATAGGAGAGAGGGAGGAAAGAAGAAAGGGAGAAAGAAAAAGACAGAGAGACAGACAGACAGACAGACAGAGACAGACAGAGACAGAAAGACAGAGACATAGAGTTCTTCCATGTCTTTAATCCATGGTTGCTGTCCTCCAGGCTATGTCTGATGAAAGCAGAGCCCAGGGAGACTCACACGTCCCCAAGCCTGTAACTTCAGCCACAAATTCCATTTCTATAGAGCCCCAAGATCTCATCAGCTGACTCCTTTGGAGTCTGTGGTCCACACAGACCCCAGGCCTTTCTTCAGAACTCCTGCTGCCTGGCCCCACCTTCCCCACTTGCGGAGCTGACTTTTGGTGCCCGGGTGCCGGGCTTTGCCCTTGTCCTTGTCGAATTTTATTCCACTAGATGCAGCCCAAGAGCCTTTGGGAGCCTAACTCTGACATGATATCCTTGAGCGTGTCAGCTCCTCCCCCCAGCTTGACTTTGAAGACAATGCATTTCATCTCCCCCTCATACCCCGCGCCTCTGTTAAAATGTGAAGCAGTCTCAAGCCAGAGCCCTGGGCCCTTTGCCGGAGACCCCCCAAAGCCCTTCACTGGAGGCCCCCCACGACCTTCTGGAGATTCCCCCCCATGGCCCTTTGCCGGAGACCCCCCCACAGCCCTTCACGGGAGACCCCCCAAAGCCCTTCACTGGAGGCCCCCCACGACCCTTCTGGAGATTCCCCCCCATGGCCCTTTGCCAGAGACACCCACAGCCCTTCACCGGAGACCCCCCCCCCAGACTTTCACCAGAGACCCCCCCCACGGCCCTTTGCCAGAGACCCCCTGCTCCACTGACCCATTAATATCCATATTCTTAGGACTGAATCTCTGATGAGATCTTCTTCTCCATGTCTAGCATCTCCAGAGTAGGATGAGATCCTTCCTCCTCCTTCCCCCTCCCCCCACAGATGCTCAGGAGCATCTGACCTTTCATGACCCATTAAGGTTTTTTTTGGCAGAGACACTGGGCTGGTTGGCCATTTCCTTCTTCAGCTCATTTTACAGATGAGGAAACTGAGGCAAACAGGGTGAAGTGACTCACAGGGTCAGACAGTAATAAGTATCTGAGTGGATCTGAACGGAGCTTTTCCTGACTCCAGCCCCAGGGCCCTTTCCCCTGAGCCACTGGCTGGATGGCTTCAGCTAAAGGAGGAGAAACAGGCCCAGAAGGCCCCTTCCCCACTGTGGGAGCGCCAGGGGGAGAGAAGAAGAGCCTGGCACCCTGGAGCACCACCAGCCCAGTCCTGCCCGGCCCACGGGGCCTCTGCACTGGCTCCTCTCCCAGGAGGCTGGGGGTGGGGTGGGGGGAGGGGACAAGCCACAGTCATTCCTCTTCTGAGCATGTTTCTGTTGACAATAAACTCTGGGAGGACCAAGAGCCGGCCAAGGAAGGGGGCAGGGCGAGCCTGAGAGCCCGGTCAGTCACTGACCGGCCCCCGGGGGGCTCTCCCCCTCCCCCCAGGAGGTGCTGGGGGTGCACCTGAGCCGGGAAGGGCAGGAGAGGTTGGGGGGGTATGGGAGGGCTGGTTCTGGGGGTTATTAGGAGGCAGATCTCAAACAGAGGAGGTTCCTCCGGCCTCTGCCTGGGGCAACCACTCAAAGGGGACTCTTCCCCTGTCAAAGGAGAGGGTAGGACTCGAGTAGTCGCTCAATAAGCATTTATTAAACACCCACTATATACACTAAGTGCTGCTCTAAGTACTGAGGATACAAGGAAAGGCAAAGGGCAGTTTCTGTCCTCAGGGAGCTTAGAATCTAGCCTGGAAACAACATGCAACAAACCTGTACGAGAAGTTCTGGACTGGCTAAAGAGGAAGTCTTGGCAGAGGGAGGGCTTCCTGGAGGAGGAAGCCAAGGAGGGCAGCAGTGGGAGCTGGGACAGCCAGGAGGCCTGGCCCCAGATCCAAGAGAACGTGTAGGGGAGTCGGCTGGGAGAACGCGGGTTAGGAAGGGCCTTGAAGGCCAAACAAAGCATTTTGGATTTGCTCCTGGAGGTGAGGAGCCACTGAGGCTGATGGGGAGGGGGTGACACCGTGAGACCCGCTTCCTTCCTCCTTTCTTAGGCGGCCCCTCCAAGTCTCTTCCAAAGTGAGAGGGTCGTGCCCTGAGGAGAGCAGAGTTCACGTGGGGGACGAGGGTCTGGGGGTCAGACACACACACAGCCAAGCCCAAGGTCTGCCCGGGCCCCGGGGGGAAGGGGCCTCTGGTCTGGGGGCGGGGCCTCTGATCTGTGGGAGGGGCTGGCTAGAGAGGCCTGGTGGTTCAGGGACAGGATATCCTCCCCGGGAATGTTTGGGTTAACTCCTTGGCCCCATTCGATGCCACTGAAGAAATGTTTATGGAAGGCCGGGCAGGGGCACCTGGGGGCCGGCGGCGGCAGGACGGGCATCAGGAACTGGCGGGGACCAGACATGACCCCGTCAGGCTCTCCCAGCTGCCCCAGCTCCGGCCAACCTGCAAGGTGGCTCAGCTTGTGGCCCACCGCTGTGGGCGAGCCCTGCACAGGCCATCCTACCGGGGGCCACCAGCCTGGGGACAGGAGACTGGAGGACCATCGGGCCCGGGACAGGAGGCTGGAGGACCATCGGGCCCGGGACAGGAGGCTGGGGACCATCAGGCCCGGGACAGGAGGCTGGAGGACCATCGGGCCCGGGACAGGAGGCTGGGGACCATCGGGCCCAGGACAGGAGGCTGGAGGACCATCGGGCCCGGGACAGGAGGCTGGAGGACCATCGGGCCCAGGACAGGAGACTGGAGGACCATCGGGCCCAGGACAGGAGGCTGGGGACCAGCAGGCCCAGGACAGGAGGCTGGAGGACCATCCGGCCCGGGACAGGAGGCTGGAGGACCATCCGGCCCGGGACAGGAGGCTGGAGGGCTGCACAGAACTGGAGGCCAGCAAATGTGTGAGCGCTGACCACAACCCAGCCAGGAGAAGAGATCACCCTGAGGCAGGGCCTGGAGGAAGCCTTAGCCAAGGAAGGCTGGGATTTCCTAGAGCAGACAGGGAAGAAAAGTAGGGCCATGAGAGACCCCAGCCTCAAATCCTGGCTTTGTCATTTACTTCCAGTTTGACCCTGGTCAGTAAAGCACATGAGGAAAGCTCTGGATTTTGCCTGGAGGACCTGAGTTCGAATCTCAACTCAGCCACTTAAAAGCCATGTGACCTTAGCAAAGTGGCCTCCCCTCTCTGGGTCTTGGCTGCCTTTCCCTGTATAATGAGGGCATGGGGGTAGAAGGCCTCTGGGCCCCTCAGTGATGCGGGAAAGACTTCTTTCTAGATTCCCATCCTCTCCTACTTAATAATGTAAATGGCCCTTTAACTCACAAATCCTGGTCCCTTTGAATTCCAATAGAAGATCTGACCTGTTCTCAGCCCCACCCCATATGAGCCAACTTTGGGGCGACACCCAAAGCCCCTGGAGCTAAGTCTCCTATTATAAAAAGGCCACGCTGGGAACCCCTCTTTGCAGAGATTCCAAACATGGCTACCATGTGAGGACCCTCTGTCCACTGGACCCTCTGTCCAGTGCCCTCCTTATCTCTCCCTTCGCCTATACTTTAACTTTGCTTATCTAATAATAAACCTCTTTTATCAGTCTAGCTCTCCGGGCCAATAAATGCTTTTATTGGGAACTCGCGCCGCCACTAGACCCCCTTGCTCCGAATCTGTACCCAAACCTGCCACTAGACCTTAACCCTAATTTCATTCAGGTAGCCCAAAGCTAGACCTCAACACTAGCACTGATGACCCCACCAGCCCAGGCCAGGGACACGGCTCGTCGAGGCCGCCCGGAAGCAAGGCCTTTGTTTCCTTGCCCTAAGCCCACTCCAGGCCTCCCGCGCCTTCTGGGTACAACTGCCCACCCTGGCCCAAGAATACGGGGCCTTGACGGGCCCTGCCTCCGAGCTCGGCCTCCCAGCCGCAGGAGACCAAAGCTCGGGAAGCTTCTCTGAGCCCGCCAGCCTGACCGAGCTCCCCGTCTGACAGCCCCGAAACCGGCCCAGAGGGGCACTTGCCCAACGCCCCATAGCCAAGCAGTAGCACGGCCTGACCTTGAATTCAAACCCCTGCTGAAGACTCTGGGCCGGGCTTGGGAGGGCAAAGGGCCCAACTCCCCAGGCTGGGAACCCCCCCCCTCCCCGGCTTACTTCCCTCAGCAGAGCAGGGCAGCCACAAGGCCCTCACCTCCCTCCAGGCCAGAAATGCTCTTGGTAAGAAAGTTCCCAGAGTAAAAACAATTGAAATCAGGAAGAAGCCCACTTGTAAAGCCACGCTTCCTGTGGGCGGGCAGTGGGAGGCAGCGCAGTGAGCTGGCCAGCGGGATGGCAGAGGAGGCTCTGCGGGCCTGGATGGAGCAGGCCGGCCGCGGCCCGCGGAGAAGGCCGGAGCCTCCAGCCCGGGCCCCCCACACTCAGGGCGGCCCCAAGCCCTCTGCCATGAGCGGGGGAGGATCCAGAAATCCCGCTCGGCCTCCCCTGGAGTCCCCCCCACCAAAGAAACCTGCTCTAGCAGGCTGCCAGTGGGCATGTGATGGGTCTCCAATATGCCCAGCTCCGGACCAGGCTTCCTTGGGGTGGGGGTGGAGGTGGTAAGGGCTCCCATTCCTGGGGAAGCGTATTCCGGGAGCCCAGAGACAGAGCGGCCAGCTGCCCACGCTCCAGCCAGAGGGCGATGGGCCCAGCCGGAGCAAGCCGGCAACCCCTGCCTCCAACAGCCAGCCACGGCATCAAGAACCGAGCCACGCCCCTCATGGCACAGGAGGGGCCTGGAGACTCAGAGGCACCCTCGGGTGGGGAGAGGGCTTCCCCAGGAGCCCAGCTAATAAAGCAATCAGCTAATGAACATGTATTGTGGACCAGCACAGTTGGGGGGGGGGGGGGGGAAGATGCACAGAGAAGGTGCCTCCCCTTTGAAAGAAGAGGAAATTCTACCAGGGATGTATATAGGTCAGGCTGCCGTCACCCTAAGCCCAGAGCTTCCTGCCCTTCTCACTTCCTGCCGGTCCTCTCCCTTCCCCCAAGCATCTTCTAATTCTGGGCAGAGCTTGAAGGTCACAGGAGGACATCAAAGAGCCCAGAACAAGAGAAAGAAGGAGAGAAGAGCTGGGCTGATATCCCTGCTCCGCAATCTCAGGCAAGCCATGTTACCTCCCTAATTCTACACCTCCAAAATGGACAAGATGGGGCCTTAAAGGTCCTTCCTGGCTCCAGGGAGCCTTGGGCAGCTTCCTCAGAGGAAGGTTTGGGGGCTGATCCCGGCAGAGAAGAGGGACAGCAATGTGACAATAGGTTCTCTCCTCTCTAACTCTAAAGCATGATGGGTACAGTCACACACACCCCCTCCAGAAATCACCTTCTCCATGAGTCGAGGGGCAGGAAGGAGGGCAGAAAGGCCTCAGTCAGGATGGGGGAAGGGAGCTGAGAGGACAGGCCACCCCCTCTGTCTCTAGGACTCTCTTAGAGGCAGGAGCCCCAGCAGGAGTCCTAGGGCAGGGGTCACAGCAGCTGGCTGGGAGTCCCAGCCCTGCCATCTACTTACTGAAGGTGTGATTTAGGATGGGCCCCTTGTCCTCTTTGGGCAGAAATATTCTAAACTGTAAAGTGACCAGTTTGATCTTTGATGGCAGGAACCCCAAGACCATTAAAAGCAGCAGGAAAAAGGCCCCTTCCCATGGAAACGCACCCAACACTTCTGGGGACAACAGTAAAATGCACTGGAGAAGGGCTACCCATAGTTGGAAAGAGAAACATCATAGGAATCACTTACCAGCTGTAAGAAATGAGGAAAAGATAGGGAAGAACTAAAGCAGAGAAGTCAGCCAAATAAACCCAGCTACTATAACAGTACAAAGAAAAACTACAAGACATCAGCATTCGGATTCATGGGGTGGTCAATAGCAGAAGCCAAGTGGTCTAGCTTACTTCCTTCTACCCCACAGGGAAGGGATGGATTAGGGGGTTGAAATGGTGTGAGCACTGTCCAACCAGCAAGATGAGTCCGTTGAAAAAAACAACTGGAAATTTGAGGGGATGCGGGTCAATTGGGGAAATGCTGAATCAGTTGAATTATATGATTGTGAAAGGATACTATTGTGCTATAAGAAATGATGAGCAAGATGATTTCAGAAAACCCTGGAAAGACTTGTATGAACTCTCGCAGAGTAAAGTGAGAAAAACATTGTATATAGTAACAGCAACATTGTATGATGATCAACTACAATAGAACATTGTATACAGTAACAGCAACATTGTATGATGATCAACTACAATAGAACATTGTATACAGTAATAGCAACATTGTATGATGATCAACTATAATAGAACATTGTATACAATAACAGCAACATTGTATAATGATCAACTAGAGTAGAACATTGTATATGGTAACAGCAACATTGCCTCAGCATTACAATGATTTAATTCCAAAAGGTTCCGCCACCAAGGAAAGAATCAGAGTCTGAGTTCACATCAAAGCAGACTATTTTTTTTTTTGTGGTTTTCCCCTTTTCTTTCATTTTTTCTTTCACAACACGACTAATGTGGAAATATGTTTAACATGATTGTATAAGTAATAATCTATATTAGAGGGCTTACTTTCTTGGGGAAGGGGAATGAAGAGAGGGAGAGAGGAAGAAAAAGTTGAAACTCAAAATCTTACAAAGATGAATGTCAAAAACTATATATGTAATTGGAAAATAAGATACAATTAAGTTAGAGAGAGAGAGAAAGAGAAAGAGAGAGAGAGAGAGAGAGAGAGAGAGAGAGAGAGAGAGAGAGAGAGAGAGAGAACTGGCTTTAGTCAACTGTCTTTGTTTCAAGGTCCTTGGCACTGGAAGGCTACCGAGAAGCAATAATGATGTGAACAAACACAATCCGTAAAATATTTTCGAATTCTAGAACACGCAGAGGGAGGCTAATGCTCCCAGGTCTTGTCTAGCCCTGACTCTTACTCGGCGGAGATAAGCAAAGAAGATAAGTTCCCTGCCCAAACCAGCCCAGAACATCCTTCCATGCTCAAGTCCTCCCAAGGAAAAGCTCTTCAGTGCTCTGGGCCCGCTCATCTTTACAAATTAGCAAGCTTACTGAAGGAGCAGAAACAGATAGGGCCCCTGAAAAACCTGATCAGATAACACACTTCATCTGGACAGGTGTCAAGGACAGGTGACTTACAAGTCTCAAGTTTCCCATCAGTGAACTTGAGCAGCCATTACAATCCCAGCCTCGGAATCTTTGAGTCAGCTTCCATGACCCTGCGACATAATCCCAGCCTCTGGCTGGCTCAGGGATCTGAGGACTGGCCCCTTCTCCCTGCCATCCCCACCTGCCAGTTCCAGGCTAGAAACAGGCTTTCCCTTCCCTCCTCTCATGGGAATTTTCCCTACCCTATCCTTGCCACCCACTTGAATGGGGCTGTGGTTCCAGGGCTCAGTTTTCAGATGCTCCAGGCACTTCATTGTATCTTTATCAATAGATGCTCCCTCCCCTTCAAAAAATTAAAAAAACAATTTAGGACCGTCAGCTCCCTACAAAAAGAAGACCTAATTCATCTTGCTTCTCAGCGTGGTATCATTGTGCTAAACTTGGAGTCAGGAGGTGTGGGTTCAAATCTGCCTTTGACAGTTGACCTGGGCAATCCCTCAACCTTTCTGAACCTCAGTTTAATCATCTTTTCAATAGGAACAAGAGCATGCTTCTCACACAGTTCTTTGTGATGCCGTGCCTGTCAAAAGCTCTGCAAATCCGAATAGAACGTCCCACAGCAATATTAGCTTCTAGTCTCCTGGCTGGATCTTCCTCCAGGTCATCCCCACTAGGTCCGGCCGCCATTCTCCCGGTCAGCCAGGTTCCCCAGCGCAGACTCTGCTCTCTCACCCTACCGAGCCATTCTGCTGACAGCTTGCAGTCTCCTTGTTTCTCTCACGTCCATCCCATTCTGTCCACTCACAGGGTCACGCCATCCCCCTTACTAGACTATGGCAAAAGCCTTCCAAGGAGTCTCCCTTCATCCACCCCTCTCCCTCCACAAGTGTTTAGCCAATTAGCCAAGGTTAGCCGATGGCTAACCTTAAAGTGTGGGCCTGACTTATCAGGTCAAGAACCTCCATAATCCCCGATGGCCTCCCGTTACCTCCAAAATTAATAGCCAAGGCTCTGTTTGGCATTAAAAGTCCTCCACAATCTACATCCTTCCTCCCTCCCTTCCCCACACCTAGGGATCAAGAGATCCCTCCTGGCTCTGTCCCACTAAGTTTCCAAGTCTTTGCCCGGGTCCTTCTCGAGCCCTATAATGCTCTCCCTACGGACTCTGCTCGGTGGAAGCTCTGGCTTCCTCCCAGCCCCGGCCCAAGTCCCACCTACTCTCCAAGACCCTCCGCTGCTAGGGCCATCCTTTCTCAGGTAACCCTCCATCCCCTCCACAGTTTTCTGTTGCCTTCTGATCTATAGCTCTTGTCTCTCCCAGTTAAATATAAGCTCCTTGAGGACAGGAACTGTTTGGGGTGGGAGGGAAGGAATGAAAGGAACTCCTCTGTGAACCTGGAGTAACTTGTCATTGTATCCCACCCCCCACCCAACACTCTGGGAAGCTCAAGGTGAAGTTGGGGGAGGGAGGGGAGGGCGGTGGGGAAGGGTTAGAGGGACAGGGCTGGAAACCTAAGGGCACCTCCTAGGTCCCATGACCCAGAGGTCTCTCCCCCTCTCCAGGCATCAGGATCCCCCAAGGAACCCCCCCCCCAGGGGGAGAGGAGGAGTGACAGGAAGGGAAGGAGGGAGAAGTTGAGGTCAGTATTATCTCCATTTTCCAGCTGAAGAAACTGAGCCTGAGAAGATAGATGATTTCACACAACTAGTGAAAGATTCTGAATGTCGATCTTCCTGATCCTAAGTCGGCATCCTGGTCGCTCCATCTCTTTCCAAAGTGGCCAACTCGACCCCAGACCATCTCACCCCCCCTCCAACTGGACAGGGACCGGGCCCTGACAGGAAAGCTGCTCCTCTCCCAGCAGAAGCCTCACTACCCCTGCCTTTCTTTTCCCGGTGTCTCCCCTCCCCCCCCACCCTGACAATAATATTCCAGACAACATGCCCGCGGCAATTCCAGTGAAAACTTCCTTTCTCCCCAGTGAGCAGGTGCTTCTGGGTGGACTAGACTCGGAATACGCCCAGATTCCCAAGAACAGAAACAAGAAAAGATCACTCTCACTGGGCCGGGGCCAGGGAGGGGACGCCCCCCACCCACCCCAGGAGGGAGAAAATGGCTGGGTGGGCTGGCTGGCTGGCTGGGGAATGCGCATCAGTCCTTGCCCTCCCAGTGAAACCAGGCCCGACGCCCTCCCTCCTTCACCTGCTCAAGGAAAAGGCCCCTTTTCTGTGGCTGGCTCGAGGAGGCTGAATGAAGGCAATAAAGGCGCAAGACCCCCGAATGGGGCTCCAGACGCAGCGGTCCAATCAGAGCCCTTGCTCCCGTTCAGTCCCCACCCCTCTTTCAAGAACCACTATTTCCTGGCCGTCCTGACAGGCTGGGAATCAGGCAGCGGCACGGCAGGGATCTCCACGGGGAGAGCGGCTCTTCCCCTTCCCCCCCCCCCACCCCCCCAGGAGGCTGGCAGCCTAGTGGCCTGGGCCAGGTGCTGGGAGCCGGGCAGCCTTGCCCTCTGGGTGGGGGAAGGGGTGCCGCTGGCCCAGACAGTCACGCAGGGTTCAGAGCCCAGGGGCCAGGCTACTGCACAGTGCCCAGCAACCCTCCCCGGCCCCCCGGCGGCGACCCCGGGCAGGAGCGCGCAGGGACAGGCGACGTGGGACACATCGCGGTCCCGTGCCAGGGCGGAGGGGGCGGCGCGGACACTTACACCGTGAAGTGGTAGAGGAAGCACTTCCAGCCCGTGGGTCTCTCGAGGAAGTTGTAGACGCGCCCCTGGACGTGGGTGCGGGTGAGCAGCGGGCGCCACATGCTGTAGATGGACATGCGCGGGTCCAGGCTCACAGTGGGTGGCGGCGAGGGCGACGGAGACGGCGACGGCGGGGCCGGGGCCCCCCGGGCCCCCGGCGCGGCGGCAGGGGGAGGGCCGGGCCCCGGCGCGGGGATAGGCGCGTAGAACGCTCCGGCCGCCGGGCTCACCTCGGCCAGCTCCGACGGGAAGCCGGCCTTGGGGCTGAGGCTGAGCCCCAGGGACCCGCTGGCCCGACGGCCCCACCCCCAGCGCCGCCGCTCCGCCTGCGGGGGGGAACCGGCCGAGGACGCCATGGGGCCGGCCCGGGAGCGCGGGACACTGGACGGCGGCGGCCCGGAGGGGACGGGACGGCCGGGAGGGAGGAAGGAAGGGGGCCGGCGCTGCCGCCGCCGCCGCCGCTGCCCTGGAGACTGGGCTCCCACTCCCGAGGGGAGGCACCGAGCGAGCCAGGGAGGCGGGAGCTGTCCGTGCCCGCCGCCCGGGGCGGGGCTGGCCCGCCTCCTCCGCCCCTTCTCCTTCAAGAACCCGCAGTGGCTCCAGCCCCAGTTCCCTGCCCCGCCCCTCCCGGTGCCCGGCGTGGGGGACCCGAGCCACAGACCGAGGGCGCCCCCTGGATCCCTGGGGCGCGGTCCCCGCACCTCCCAGGTAGCCTTAATCTGGACCCTTAAACCCTGCGCGCACCCCGCCCCCGACAGCCACACCTAGCCCGCGGGCCCCTGATCTCCTTGCGGCCCCCAAAGCTCCTCCCTCAGAGCCTGCGGGCCTCCGAGGGGCAGCGAGCAGCCTGGCGCAGCAGGTGCGGACAGAGGCGCTTCCAGAGACAGAAAGGATGCGGCTGCCTCTCTCTGCAGCCTTCTCTAATAGGAGACCAACCGTGGACTGTGGGGCTCCCACCCACCGCCCCCTCCTCCTTGGTCTTCAGTTGCAGCTGGGGATTCTGCTCCCACTCCCTCAGCCCGCAAAGGGAGCGGGGACAAGGAGGCAGGCGGTGACCCCGGGGGCCTTGGGGCCAGCTCCGCTCCCTGTGGCCTGATTTTTGCTTTGTAAAGGAGCACAGGCTTAGGGCTGGCAGAGCCCCAGGGGCCGGTTGGTTCGATGCCCTCACTTTACAGATGAGGAAACTGAGCCCCAGAGAGACATGATTTGCCCAGGATCACACAAGTAGAAAATGTCTGCGATAGGATTTGAACCCCGATTCTTCTCCTCCAAAATCAGTGCCTGGAAAGGACTTTTCCACCCTCTTTTTTTTTTTAGTAGCCTGAGAGGCAATGGAGCCCAGAGCAGGGATTTACAATTTGTCCTCCTGTGGGTGCCCCGTAAGTGCCTAAAAGGTCCCTTGAGAGGGATGAGCCTTGACTGGAAATGAGCGTGCCTTCTCCTCCCCCACCCTCCCCTCTTCTCTTCTCTTTTCTGCCCACAGACTCCCGGGGCCTCTGACCTCAGCCCTGGGGCCACCGCTTCCCTGGTTCCCCCGTGGCAAGATGTGGATGGGTCAGCTCAGCGAGGGAGGGCTGGAAGACAAGAACTCAGAGGTCAGTTTGGGACATGTTGCCTTTAAGGAAACCAGACGGAGACAACCAACAGGTCGCTGGAAATGGAAGACAGAGCAGGAAAGAGGCTGGCTCTGTTGGTTTGAGAGTCATCACAGAGATGGTACTAAGTGCATGAGAGGTGGTGAGATCACCCAGTGAAGGACAGAGAACGGAGAAAGAAGAGAAGAGCCGGGCAGAGCCATGGGGGCACCTGTGGTTAAAGAGCATGACCCCAAGGAAGAGCCATCTAAGAAGCATTCGGCTGGGTTTGAACGGTGACACCTGGGGGAGCAGAATCATCGGGCTAGGGGAGCTGTTGCTATTGTCGTGGTCCAGCCTTCCTTCTCAGGTATGACAGGAGAGTTCGTTGATCATTGAGGAAACGTGGATATTTCACCTTTGTGAATCTCAGTTTCCATCTTTGTAATGTAAAGGCAATATCCCGCCCCAAACCGTGGAGACGTGTTGTAGGAAACAAATGGAACATCGTGGAACTCAGACACAGCACGAAGCCTCGATGTGACGACCAGACAGAAGCTGGAAGGACCAAAGTAGCTCGTGGGGGAAGGCCCCTCGCCTCATGTTAAGGTGTGTGCGCAGACCTCTAAGGTTCCTCCCAGCTATGACCTTCTGAGTCTCTCCTCTCTGTGTGGACATTCTATGAATCATGAGCCAAGTGGAGAGTGACTACCATTTGCAAGCCCACGAGTCCAGTGGAGAGTGGCTACTATTTGCAAGCCCACGGGCCCAGTGGAGAGTGGCTACTATTTGCAAGCCCACGGGTCCAGTGGAGAGTGGCTACTATTTGCAAGCCCACGGGTCCAGTGGAGAGTGGCTACTATTTGCAAGCCCACGGGCCCAGTGGAGAGTGGCTACTATTTGCAAGCCCACGGCCCAGTGGAGAGTGGCTACTATTTGCAAGCCCACGGGTCCAGTGGAGAGTGGCTACTATTTGCAAGCCCACGGGTCCAGTGGAGAGTGGCTACTATTTGCAAGCCCACGGGTCCTCATCTCCAGGCTCAGACGTTTCCCAGCTCCCTAGGGCCTCGGCCTGAGGCTAGGGAGGGTGTTGGCTATGAAAAGTGCAGAGCAGAGAGATATCCAGCAAACAGCTTGTCTAGGAAGTAGGTGATTTGAAAGGAAACTTGATTAATGAGAGCGCTTGGAACAATGAGTGACCCTCACAGGTGGCCTTTTCCTTCTTAGTTTCACTCAGACTGGAGGCAGCGTTTGGGACTCCTGCAGAGGCAGATCCTTCATGCTCAGGAGTCTCAGGTCCAAGACTGTAAGGAGTCGGCCCTGAGAGCCCTGCCTGTTAGATCTTGACTCGGAATTGATCTCGGCCCTTTCCTGCGTCAGCCTAGTTCCATCATCCTTCAGGTGTTCGCCCAGTGCTCAAGGAACTGAATATTGGGAATGCCTGACCTGGGAAGGAGTGCCCAGGAGGCCTGGGCAATTCTGACTCTGCCGGTTGAACGAGTAGCTGGCAGCTCTCCAGCTAACACCCCCCCATACACTCCCATCCCACAACTCATTGGTGTTAATCATCAAATCAGAGGCCTTGGAGATCTTTGAGACCAACTCCCCCATTTTAGAGATAGGGAATTGAGGTTCAGAAGAGCCAAGTGATTTTCTCAAGGTCTCATGGGGATTATGAGGAGAGGTAGCATTAGGATGGAGGTGCTGTGCCTCCATTCATCATCCCCCTTGCTCCTTACAGTTCACAAATCCATCTTGTGACAGTTCCTTTATGAGGCAGGAAGCTCAGCTCTTTCCCTCATTGACTGATCAACCAATGAGGATATTCAGGCTGAAGGAGGGAAAGTCCCACCACAATCATACTAGGAAGGAAGGGTCAGAGCAAATCCTGATGGAGGAAACCTAAGAAAAGGGCACAGTGAGTCACGTTTCCAGTCCAGATTGGCACTGGAAGACAGAGGTCTTCAGACACGGAGGGCCAGGTCTGGCCAAGAGGGGTTATGCAACCCTGCAGGACTAGGAGAAGCTATGCAAAAGGAGGCACCAGAGCCATACTAAGGCCCTGAACTGGGAACAAGTATAACTGGCAGCACGGTCACCCACTGTTTATTCCAGATCACAAATACAAGTAGAATGAGGAAGAACTCCGTGCCCACAGGTGGCACTCAGCTGTGGGGTAAGAGCAGTCTTTGCCCTAGCATCAAGTCCAGAAGTCAGGAGCCAGAGGGATGAGGAAACAAAAAAAGAACCCCGCCATGAAAAGCTATTATGGTGACGGAGACACTCAAGTCACAAACTTAGAAGATGAGAATGACTCCCAAACATCTACAAGCAAAGGAAAAGAGAGTGTGGGCACAAATTCAGCTAAAATCCAGGAAATCATTGAAGTTTTAGAAGAGTAGAAAATATTTGTATAAGTAGAATGAGAAATCTTAAGGAAAATATTGAAAAAGAAATGAGAGATACAGGAGAAAAAAATGGATGGGGAATTAAAAGTTTGGCACCAGTAGTACAAAACTTGGCCTAGGCACCAAACTCCTGAAAATAGAATGAACCACACAGAAGCCATTGACTCGATGAAGTAATAAGAAATATTAATAATATAATATATAATAATAATATAAAATAATAAAATATAAAAAAAGCTTTAAAAGACTAAAACTATTGGAGAAAATATAAAATATCTCATACAAAAATAACAGGCCTTGAAAACAGTCCCAAGAGAGAGAATTTGAGAACCACTAAATTACCTGGAAGTCATGACCAAAAAAGATCCTATGTATCATATTTCAAGAAGTCATAAAAGAAATTTGCCCAGATCTCTTAGAACCGGGTGACAAAGTAGAAATAGCAAGAATCCACTGGTCATTCTTTGAGAGAAACCTCCAAATGAAAACCCCCGGGAATATCATTGCCAGAATCCAGAACTCCTATCCCAAATAAAGAAAATGCTGCAAGCATCCTGAAAGAAAGGATTCAAGTAATGAAAGCCATAATCACTCATATCTGGCAGCTACCGCTATCCTGGAGCAGAGAGCTTGGAATATAATATTCCAGATGGCAAAGAACATGGATTTGCCACCAAGAATGATTTGCCCAGAAAAACTTAGTATAATCTTTCAGGGAGGGGAAGAAAAAGATCTTTAATGACGCAGAGGACTTCCAGGCACTCCTGATAAAAAGACCAGAGCCAAGGAGAAACTGTAAAGTTCAAACACAGCTATGAAAAGGAACAAAGAAGTAAACATGAATAAATAGTGATAAAGATTAAACAAGGATCAGCTGCTTCATTCTAATTTGGGGAAGGGAGCCCTCTCTGAGCCCTCTCATCATCAGGGGTCATAGAAAAAGACTAATTAAACAAGAGAGGTTCTGTTATGTCTTGGTTGAGGAGAAGGGAAGAAGGTTAGGGGAAATTATATCACATAAGGAGCATATATACATAGCCATCTATAGAAACAAGAAGTGAGGGGGTGAGGAAGGACTGAAACTTGAACCCCCCTCTTATCTGAACCGGTCAAAGGAAGAAAGAACACACACACACACACACACACACACACACACACACACACACACCATGGGGGACAGAAATATAATTTTAAAAATATAATAAACATTTATATAACACTTATGTGCCAGGCACTCCCAAATCAGCATCTCCCCTCCCTTCTCCTGCCCCCCAGCTTTGAATCCCTGTGGCCGCACTCAGAACTGAGAACGATCTTCATTCTGGGCCAGACTGGTGCTCAGGGAGCTGGGGGGAGCCAGCACAGGGAGAGACCAACCCTTTTTCCTAACCAGACCATCTGGAGCAGGGAGAGACCCTGGGGGTGGGGGAAGGTACTGGGATCTTCTTGAACCTGGCCCAGAGAGATAGTTATTAAGTCTTAGTGTTCATATTTATACCTCAAAAATGGTCAAATACGACAAAGCAGGGCTTGATTTTTGCTTTGTTGATTGTCTAGATTTAAGGATATGATGCAAATTAACCTAAATGTGCTCTGTGTTCATTCTTTCATAGAGTTAGTTGTTAAACATTTACCAGCACACTCCCTTGGTTTAGTGCCTTCCCAGAACATGTCCATTCATAGTGACTGTGGGAAAGAAATCAATCTACAAATATGTATTGAGCACCTACTATGTGCCAAGCACTGCTAAGCTCTGGGAATTTAAATTCAAAGATTGAAACATCCTAGGGGATTACTTTCCATAGGTCCTGTCTACCAAAGAGTAGACACTGAGCATGCTTAAACCTCAGTACTATTAGGACCTTAGGACATAGAACAGACCTGAGGGGGACTTAGTACCTCCTTATTTTACAGCCACCTCATTTTACAACTGAGAAGAAGGCTGGGATTTATTCAAATTTCCATAGTCCTCTTGGAACCTCCAAGCCAGAGGTCTATGTTCCACATCCAAGGCTTTGAAGAGGCCCCAAGTAAGGGTTCAGGAAACAGAGAAGCCAGCAAGGCTGAGATGCTGGAAGTGCCTGGAGGCCCAGGGCTTGGCTCTCAGAGTGCTCCGTGCCCACGCTTTCCCAGGTTGGCCACAGCTGTAGAACTGCAGGCTTTGTGTAAGGGGAAATCCTGCTCCCGTTCTCCTCTTTTCTCTGTTGTCATGGAGGGAGCAACTGGAAGCTCAAGGTGGCCATTTCTTGGGGTTAAATGTTCTTCAGGACATATGTAGTTTCTTCTGTTCCCTTCCTTCTCTCCAATAAGGGGGCTCCAGGGTCCCCATTTGGGGAGTCTGTTCTCTGTTGTGTGACCTCGGAGGCACAGGTCCCTTCCCATCTATGGGACTCAGTTTCCTCATCTGTAAAATTAAAGGGTCCAAATTGGACATTGCCTGGGAATGAAGCAAGATTGTGAGAGGACCACAGACCAGGCTGAAGAGTATTGCTTGAAGAAACTGGGAAGGTTTTAGGCTGGAAAAAAGGAGGGTGGTGGAGGCAGAGATGGGGTGGGGTGATAGTGTCGATGGGTACATGAGCGCCTTCAAATATCTGTAGGCCCCTCACGTGTGGATGAGAGGATGGCTTTGTCCCATTTGGCTCCTAAGGGCAGGAGAACCACTAAGAGATGATAGAAGAAAAAACATTGGACTCCTTATTGGGCAAGGAAAGGGCTGCCGGGATGGGGGTGGAGGGACTCCCTTCCTTGGAGGTCTTCTAGCAGAGGCTAGAGGACTCTTGTCAGGACTAGTGTTAGGGGAAGCCATAGAGGAGACAGGACGTCCCTGAGGTGCTTAACAACCCTTGGGATTTTGCAATTCTACTCTACTCCTGGGGCTCCCTCCAGTGGCCAAGCAATCATGGTGCACATCAGGGTAGAATTTCCCAAGGAAGGCAAAAATGCTTTGCCCTCTGGCCTGGGGTGGGGATAAACTACACCTTTCCTGAGAATAAGGAGGCAAAGAAGAGAAGAGAAGGACCTGTAGGTTAGCATGAGTCACTTCCTTAATCTGACTCTCAGTTTCCTCACTTGTAAAATAAGAACAATAAGTCTTTCATGCCCAATCTCAACAAGTTATCAAGAGGACTGTATTTTGTCACCCTTAAAATGTCAAATAACTAATCCATCTCTGGCCCAAGTCACCTCTGCAGCTTCTCTGATCCATGTCACCTCTGCTGCATCTCTGGTCTATTTCACCTCTACAGCACCTCCGGTCCATTTCACCTTTGCAGCACCTCTGGTCCATTTCACCTCTGTACCATCTCTGGTCCATGTCACCTCTGCTGCATCTTTGGTCTATTTCACCTCTACAGCACCTCTGGTCCATTTCACCTCTGCTGCATCTCCGGTCCATTTCACCTTTGCAGCACCTCTGGTCCATTTCACCTCTGCTGCATCTCCGGTCCATTTCACTTTTGCAGCACCTCTGGTCCATTTCACCTCTGCTCCATCTCTGGCCCAAGTCACCTCTACAGCATCTCTGGTCCATGTTACCTCTGAACCATCTCTGGCCTATGTCACCTCTGCAGTACCTTTCAGTTATACCCCTTCTCTTCTCTGACACTGGTCCCAGACTGTTACGTCTTCATCTTCTCACAGCTGGATTATTGCAATACCTCACTGGAACTCCACCTGCCTTGGCTCTCTCCCCACTCCTATCTCCCACTCTAATCTATCCTCTATTCAACCATCAAAAAGCCATTTTCCTAAAGTGCAGGCGTGACTATATTGCTCCCCTATTTAATCAAACCCAGTGACTCCCTGTCCCCTGCAGGAACTCATCCACTTGGCTTGCAAAATTCTACCACCTGCTCCCTTCCTATCCTAGCCTTCTTACGCCATACTCTTGCCCTCTCAGCACATTCTGTAAGTAAGCTCCGCTGACCTCCTCACTGTTCCTGCACATGATGTGCCATCTTCCGCCCCTGTCTTTGCATCGCCTGTGCTCTACGTCTACCATGCTCTGTCCTCATCTCTGCTTTCTTGGTTTCCTTCAAGATTCAGCTCAAATCCCATTTTCTATAAAAAGTGTCTTTGTTCCCCCCACCCCAGCTTTGCTGTCAGCCCCCTTCCTCTGACTACACCTTCTACTTTCCTCGTCTATAATTTGTTTGCACATTCAGTCAGTCCATCAATAAGCATTGATTAAGCACTTACCATGCTTGGGATACAGAAAGAAGCGGACGGTGAGCATCGATCTCAGAGAACTCACAATCTAAAGGTGGATGACGTGGTTGTTTGCTGGTTGTCTCCTCCACCGGACTGAGAACTCATCCAGGGTAGGGTCTGTCTTTTCTGTTTCTTTGTAATCCTGGGTTTTCTTGGCAAAGATACTGGAATGGTTTATCATTTCCTTCTCCAGCTCTCTTCTGGCAAGTTGAGGCAAAGAGGGTGAAGTGACTTGCCCAAGATCACACAGCTAATAAGCATTTGAGAGCTCAGGTCTTTCTGGTTCCGGAACCACTGTACCACCCAGCTGCCTCTTCTCTACTTCCAAGAGGCATAATGAACACTCTCCAACAATGTTATCCTCAAGAACTTTATTAGGGTTTATTTTGTGGGAGGTTGTATCTTATTTTTTTTTTTTGTATTAGAATATCAGATCCTTGAGGGCAGGGATTGTTTCATTTTATTTTGCTATCCCCAGCACACTGTGAGCATGTAGTAGGTGCTTAATAAATCCTTGGTGATCGACTGCTTTTTTGAGGAGATTGCAGGCTCTAGGACCATCAGGCTTCATGACGTGGTGGCTCCTTGCCATGGCACGGATGGACAGTATAAATTATGGTCAGGAGCCCATCCCTAAAGGCAGGAGGGCAGAAAGCCTCCGATGCCATATCCTAGGGTCTCAGGGATTGGAGGCCGTGAGGGTGACCCTCCAGCTTGAGGGGCCCACTGGCGGCCAGCACGGCGCATGGGCCCAGGTGTGATTTGTATAGGATTTGTTTACAGCCCCTGCCCCTCCTGGAAGGTCGTCACAGGTGGCGTGGTGGGAGAGTCCCCTCCTCCTTTCTTTTTGCCATTTCAATAGGAAGGCCGGTCTGTCTGGACCCGGCCCTCTCCACGGAGAGACAAAGAATCGGCTTTCTCCGCCAGGACCGGGCTGGGTGACCCACCTGCCGGCCTCCTGCATCATGTCAGGCTCCAGAGACGGCAGACAGGTAAGGGCAGGTCCGGTACCGTGCAGCCCCGGGACCCCGGGAGCCCCTCGGCCCGGGCAGGGTCAGGCCAGGCTCGGCGAATCCTGGGGACTTGGGTCGGGAGCCAGGGACAAATGCATTGGATGGCATTCTGCTCTCTCCTGGGGATGGAGTCAGGGTGGGAGAAGATCAGGGAGCGTGGTCCTGGTCAGAAGCTCAAGATTAACACTGACCCGTCTGTGTGCCTTTGGCCCTGCTCTCAGTTTCCTTATCTGCAAAGTGGGAGCTCATAATCCCCTGCCTTGCTCTACCTTCCAGACCACCGGGGGGGAGGGGGAAGATTCCAGGCCACTGAACTGGGAAATATGGGACACGGGAGGAGGGGGCTGTGGCCTTGTGGATGGGGAGGTTCCGGGCATGATTCAGGCAAATGGGGGAGCTGAGGTTGTCTTATCAGAGGCTGCCAGGGAGCGCTACCTTCCATGGAGAATGGTCTGGACTAGAAGGAGTCCTAGGGCCCACGGAGGCCAAAGGGCTCCCACAGAGGAGACAGAAGGCCAGGTGGGGCAAGACGCTAACCTAAAGATACCCAGCCTGTGACTGGACTCGGAGCCTGGCCACCCCCAAGTCCAGGGTTCTTCCTAGTCCCAGGGGCAGCTGCGGGGTTCAGAGGACTCTGCCTGTCACAACCCCCCAACTCTTAGTGCCTCCAGTGGCCCTCGGGTCATTTCTGGGCCCCAAGGAGCCCTGGCCCACTCAGGTGGGACTCAGCCAGTCCTGCAGAGGAGCCTCCCCGACCTCACTGCCTCAAACTTCCCAGCCTGGGCTCGGGTCATTCTCCCAACGCCATGTTCCCGTCCAGCCTGGAAGCGGGGCCTGGGGGCCTCCTGCACCTGCATCATGCAAAGGAAGCCTGCCTTTGCATACGATTCTCTGGGTGCTGCCCAGGGTATTTGCATGGCCTTCCAAGCCAAGGCCTGGGCCCAGGCCCCTCCCTGTGGACACCCGAGCCCCAGGATCCCCCAGCCACCAATACCCCCCCCCACCTTCTCAGGGAAGACGGGCATCTGGTGCCCGTGGGAAAGAGATCAAAGGACCAGAAGACAAAAGCCAGAAAATCAGGAAAGAAAAGAGTATTCTAAGCCAAAGGTGCCCCAAAGGGAGGGGCAGCAAGGCCCAGGGTGGGGGCCAGCTTTGGGGCCACAGGCAAGTTTGGGGATGTCCCCAGCACAACTGGACGAAGGAAGGAAGGAAGGAAGGAAGGAAGGAAGGAAGGAAGGAAGGAAGGAAGGGAGGGAGGGAGGAAAGAAGGGAGGAAGGAAGGAAGAGAGGAAGGAAGGAAGGAAGGAAGGAAGGAAGAAGGAAGGAAGGAAGGAAGGAAGGAAGGAAGGAAGGAAGGAAGGAAGGAAGGGAGGGAGGGAGAGAGGGAGGGAGGAAAGAAGGGAGGGAGGAAAGAAGGAAGAGAGGAAGGAAGGAAGGAAGGGAGGGAGGGAGGAAGGAAGGAAGGAAGGAAGGAAGGAAGGGAGGGAGGAAGGAAGGAAGGGAGGAAGGGAGAAAGGGAGGAAGGAAGGGAGGGAGGAAGGAGGGAGGAAGGAAGGGAAGGAGGGAGGAAGGAAGGAAGGAAGGGAGGGAGGGAGAGAGGGAGGGAGGAGACCCGGACAGAAGAGTTCATTTCTTTTCTCTGTCCTAGTCCTAGATTCTCAGTTTCTCCCTGTGAGCGGGGTGAGCAGCTCAGGCTGGACCGAGCAGACCGGTACTGGCCCTTGCTCCCCCAGTGCCCCCAGGCACGGCACCCTCTTTGATCTCTTTCCCCCTCCTCCATTTCCCCCTCGCCCTTCCCCCTGTCCGCCCTAACCCCCTCCCTTCCTGCTGCCTCCCTGTCTCTCTTTGGTCCTGACTCGCTCTAGCCTTGCCAAGGAGGCCTCCCTTGTGCGTCGGTGACACTGCGCCACCCTCAATAACCCCGGGCCAGAGAAACCGTCCTTGGGCGCGGGCTGCTGAGACCCCCGAGGCCGCTGCTTTTTTCAGGGCCGGAGCTGAGCTTGATCCTGGGGAGGTCAGGGCCCAGTCCGGGTCTCGGCCCTGCCTGGAGCCCTTGGCGGACGCGGCTGCCCCGAGCACTCGGTCACAGACCTTGAGCTGAGGCTGCGCCAAAACCCCCGTGGATGGGCCAGAGAAACTCGAGCCCCCTCAGGGACCGTCCATAAATTATGAGGCTGAGAAGGGATAGATTACCGGCCTCGGGAGCAGGAGAGGCTTTTCAGTCCAGCCCTAAAGCAGCAGAATGGTGGCCCTGAGTCATGGCAGCAAAGGGAGCTGTGGGGAACCGGGGTGCGCTGTGGAGGACGGGGGCGCACCGCAGGGGACGGGGGCGCGCTGTGGAGGATGGGGGCGCGCCGCAGGGGACAGGGGCGCACCGCAGGGGATGGGGGTGCGCTCTCTACTTTATCCTGATCAAAAGCTCCGGCCGGAGGAAAGCCCCAAAGAGCGGCTGCTCTGGCCCCTCTCAGTGCCCACCTGTCCACACTCGCTCCAGAATAACCCACTGTTTCTTCTCAAACATGAGAGAAAATCGAATTGTGTCTCAGCTTCAGAGACCAGGGCTCAACTGCAGACAGAAGAGGGAGGGGAGGCAGGGAGCCCGGCCTCTGCTCGGAGGTCAGCAGGGTGTCCTAACTGGGGGCTCACGGACACGGGGGATGAACTCTGAGAAACTTCTGAAGAGCCCGGGACGAGGAGCTGAGGATTGTGTCCGGGCGGCTCCTCTGCCCGCCCCAGGTGGCGGCTGCTACTGCCCTAGGTCACCCCGGCCCATACACCGGGAGGATGCGGCTCGATTGTGGGCTTCGGGACGGGGAATGGAGGGAGACTTCCAAACTAACGGCCACTAGGACAAGCCCCCCCAAAACAAATTCATAAAGGAAGGTGGGCACCCTCCCCACCTCCAGGTCCATCTCTAGAAGGCCAGGCTGCAGGAAACATGCAGATTTCCACTAAGTCTTCAGGTACAGGACACTTCCCCCAAATAAAACCAGGAATAAAAAACTCAGGTTCATAAGGACAAAATGGGAGAGATTTGTCTAAGGTCATAGTTCATCTGCCAAAGATCTGGAGGTCTGTGTGGACCACAAGCTCAGTATGAGTCAGCAACCCAGACGATGAAAGTGACCTTAGGCTGCATTAAGGGAGGGCCAGGGTCCAGCTCTAGGGAGGGGACGGTCCCGTTCTTCTCCAAGTGCATCAGACGCCGATGGAGGATTGGGGTCACTTCTGGGCACCACAGTTGGGAGGGCCAGGGGTGAATAAGGGCCTGGAGTCTGGGTCTGGGGGTCTTCGATTGTCTGAAAAGCTGAAGAGGGCCGGGGTAGATGCCTTCTGCTGGGGGGGGGGGGGCAGGACAGAGCCCGGGGCAGATTCTCACTTGGTGAGAGAAGAAACTTGCTAACAACGGGGTGGGGGAGGGGGTCCCGGCCATTTTAAGCCCCACAGTACGAGGCATGTGCTGAATGGCAGGGATGCAATTAAAAAAGGAAAGACAGCCTCGCCCTGGAGAAGCTCGCCACCTTAGAGGGAGGGGGAGATGGAGAGGTGGCTGATGGGAGGAGGTTTGGGGAAAGGCTGGTGAGGGGGTGGGTGGGGGAGGAGGGGATTGAGGGAGGGGTGGTAGACTCTCTCTGGAAGTCTTCAAACCGAGGCAGGGCAGGACAGAGCCATTGCAGGCAGGACGGCTGTGCAGGTAGGGATGGGGAAGCCAGAGGGCTCTGGTCCTTCCCACTTCTGACAGGCGGGATGGGAGCCCACAGTTCTTTTTCACGGAGTTTCCTGGGAGGGAGCTCTCCTTGACCCCCTCAGGCCACACTGATCTCCGGTGCTTTGGGACAGCAAGGAGGCTGCCCCGCCCCCCAGGGACCATTGAGGGAGGGATCCTCCTCTTTTAACAAATTTCCTTTGCTTGGCTCAGTTGCTTCTCATTACAAAGTACACAAGTGGTATCTCTGAGTTCTGGCGCTCTGGGACAAAGCTCTGATGGCCCTGCCCTAGTCCTAGAGAAATGCTTGTATTGCTTCTTTGAAGTTTATACTTTGATGTGTGTGCTTTGTTATCGCACATGTGCAACTGTCCCTCCCGGCCCCAGCCCTCGTCCCCCACCCTGGAGGGTTCCTCTTTCTTGTCTCCCCAGAGCCAGCCCAGTGCCTCACACACAGTAGGTGCCTAATCAATGCTTGTTCATTGGTTGGTAGGAGAAATGATGAACTTGCAGCAGAGAAATACAAGCTTTCTCTCACAATTTTCAAGGCAAATCTGGCTGGCGTCAGTTCTCCTGCCAGGGACGGGAGTGAGGCTACGGGCGCTGCCCCTCTGCTCTTCGGGGGGAGCCGGGAGCCTCAGGGGGATCCTGTTGTTTTCAGAGCCTGGGCCTCAGAAGTGTCCGGTGGAAAAGCGGGAGCACCAGAGACAAGCTGGGCGCGTCCTCTCCCAGGTGAGCCCCGAGACGGCTTTGCCAGAAGTGGGGGGGGCAGGGCAGCAGCCGGGGAGGGAGCTCAGGGCGGCTGTTGGCAGGTGAGACCCCCCCGGAAGCTTGGGCCCTGTCCGAGCCCTGTCCCAGCCCCATCCTGAGTTCCGTAAAACAAAACCTTTGATTTGTGGGCCTTCACAGCCCCGGGGGAGGGGGATAATCGTCCTCAGCTGCATCTGCCCGCTCTGCTCTATGGTCTCTGGCCCTCCCAGGGACCTGGGATGTTCTCGGGTCCTTTCTGTGCTTTGGGCTCTCACAGCTGGAGGGGGACCGACCTCGTGTCTGGGGGTGGGCTTGGCCTGGGCTGGAGACTCCACGGAGCCAATCTTCACTCCCCCCGCCCCGACCCCCCTCCCTTGGCAGGACTGTCCCAGAGTGGGGGGGGGAGGCGGGGGGGTGGGAGAAGAGCAGCCCTCCTCCACAAATCCCTCCCGTGTGCTGGGAGAAACAGGACGGGTCTCCCAGAGGAGCCTCAGGGAGCACGGGGGGCCGCAGGGAGGCTGTGGGCCCTGGGCTGGGCCTTGAAGGACAGGCAGAAGCCACCTGTCAGGCCCGTGGGACCCTGGGATTAGAGCTGCCGTGCCAGGACCCCTCCTCTCTCAGGGCCTCCGCTCCGCCTGCATTAGCCCGCCCGGACTCTGCTGCTCTGCTCCTGGACCTTCCACGAGCCCTGTGGCTCTCGGGTGGGCTTGGGGGGAGGGGAGGCGGGAGCAGCTCTCCTCTCAGGGTCCCTTGTTCTGCCCCCTCCCCTTTCCTCCCTTCTGGGCCCCGCCCCGCAGAGAGCGAGCCCCGGCCACGGCCCGTGGGCCCTGTCCAAGGTACCCGCCGACAGCCGGGAGCAGGAGGGAGGCCGGAGGCTGGCGAGACTGGCGCTGTCGGCAGGGAGAGATCCGCTTCGTGGGCGCGGGAAAGAGCCACGCCAAGGTGCGGCCAGGCCTGGGCTGGGCTTCCCCGTGGGGCCTCCTGGCTCTGGGGCCGCAGTCCCCGCCCCTGCAGGAAGCCCCGGTGCGGCCCCTGGGAGGAGGGCCTGGGTCTCTGCTCCCATCATTCGTTTGGTCCCTCGTCCCCTCTCTGCCCGTGGGTGCTGGGCCCCAGGGGGGGCATCTAAGGCCATCAGGGCCCCACGGGGTTCTGGTCCAGCCCGCTCCTGCTGCCAGCAGTGCCCCGAGGGCCCGAGGAGGCACCTTGGGGCTGAGCTGGTGCCAGGAGATCCCAGAGGGCTTCTCAGAGGAGGGGGCAGCTGGGCCCGGAACTTGAGAAAGTTGAGAAAAAAGTAGGAAGAACATGGGGGCGGGAGGGGGGGAGAGCGAGCAAAGTCAGAGGTGGGGGAGTGGCCGTTGTTCAGGACCTGGTGTGGAAACCCAAGGAAACTGAGGCAGCCTCCGGGCCCTTGCTCGGGACTGAGGAAAGCAGACCTGCCTAAGGGCCCGCGTGAGCCCCCCGGGGTGGGCATTGGGCAGGAGGGGCCGGCGGCTCCGGGACTGGTCCCCTCCTCCTCCCCATGGAACCGGGGCCGGCCCTTCCCCAGGTCAGCGCGCCCCCCTCTGGGCTCGGCCCCCTTTTCACTCAATCGCGGTTTGAAAAATGAAAAGAAAAGAATAAAAGAAAGCGGCGGAGTCTGGGGGCGGGAACTGGGAAGGGAGAAGTGGGGGGGGGGGGGGGGAGTTCCAGGCTGAAGACAGGGTGGAGAGGGACCAGAACCCAGCCCTCCGGCCGGACAACTAGGGAGCTGTCTGGGTGCTGAAGTGCAGAGCGGGGCTGGGCAGAGTGGGCAGAGCCAGGACTGGGCAGAGTGGGCAGAGCCAGGCTGGGCAGAGTGGGCAGAGCCGGGACTGGGCAGAATGGGCAGAGCCGGGACTGGGCAGAGTGGGCAGGGCTGGGCAGAGTAGGCAGGCTGGGGCTGGGCAGAGTGGGCAGAGCCGGGGCTGCCACAACTGGACAAATCACAAAGAACCTTAGGCTTGGTCTAAGAAAGACAATAGAGCTGTGTGGAAAGTGTGAAAGGATTGCCCGGGTCCTGTGTGCCCTGCCCCGCCCAGCCCAGGAGTCCCCGGGGCAGCGCCAGCCCCCGCCCGGCTGCGTCCCTGGCTCCCTGTGGGCAAGGGCAGCCAGTGCCAGCTCTCCCCCGGCGGGCACTCACCGGCTCTCCTTCGCCGTCGGCAGTTCCTGAGGGTGCCCAGCGCCCTGCCCCCCGGCGTCCTCTTCGAGTTCATGGTCAGCGAGTGGCACCTGCCCACCCCCAACCTGGTGGTGTCCCTGGTGGGTGAGGAGCGCAGCTTCCCCATGAAGCCCTGGCTGCGAGACGTCCTGCGGAAGGGGCTGGTGAAGGCCATGCAGAGCACAGGTCAGACCCGCGTCCTTGGCGGGGATCCCCCTCCCAGCAGCCCCCGGGCCCACGCCCTCCCGTGTGTGCACACGGTCACACGCACCCTCAGACACATTCTCATCCGTGCACACGCGTGTGCACACTCACAATCACACGCAGATGGGGACCGAGGCTCAGACTCCCAGGGTCAGGCCCAGCTCAGTAGCCATCCTGGCCCAGCTGCTTGGAACACTGAGGCAGGGACTGGCTGGTGCAGTGGGCAGAGAACGTAGAAAACCCAAATCCAGCTTCAAGACACTGAACGGGCCACTTAACATGCGTCTCCTTCGGTTTCCTCATCTGAAACATAGAGATAAGAGTAGATCGTCCAGGGCCCAAACGGGAGGTTTTGGTAATGCCTGGTACACAATAAGTGCTACATAAATGCACATTCCCGCCCTCGTGGTTTTGGTAATGCCTGGTACACAGTAAGTGCTACATAAATGCACACTCCCGCCCCCATGTAGCTCCTGAGGTATCGCCTCCTGGGCTTACCGCCCTCTGTGTCTCTATCAGTCTTGTACACGTGGCTCCCTCCTTGGGGAGATGCCCGGCTCTGAGGGGGGCAATGGCACAGTGACTGCCCCTCCTCCTCCGGGGCACTGCCAAGGACAACAACGGGAGCCCGGTGCTCAGGAGCCGGAGTGCTGACCGTTGTCCCTTTGGGCCTCTCGTGGGCGCGGCTGCCCCGTGATCCTGCCCTCTCAGCAGCCACAGTGCCGGGGGGGCTCTCGCCCGGCGGGGGCACAGTCCCAGTGCCACTTATGCCCCAGCTCCCCGTGCCCACAGCGGCTTTTCTCGATCCCCGAGTGCCCTTTCCAGGTCACCTGGCAGGGCCGGCGTCCATGGGATTTTTGCTCCTTCTTTCATCCCCTGCTTCGTGGTTTGCAAAGCGCTTTGCTGGCAAGTCGGGAGCCTGGGAGAGGGCGAAGGCAGCTCCCCGAGCCGGGGCTGGGAGGGACCCGGGCCTCGAGCTCTCTCAGCTCCAGGGGAGAACTCTCTCCAGGATGAGCGAGCCCTCAGCAGCCACTAAAGCCTCTCCCTCCTCCTGCCTCCTCCCCCGCACCCTCTCCGCTGCGGGCCCTGGCTCGGCTTCTCCTCCCCGCCTCCGTGCCTCAGTTTCCCCCTGTGATACGTGGCTCCACACCTGGGTTCCGCCATGGCAGAGGGCACGGACCCACTTCTCGCTCCCCCTCCCCCGGCAGGGGCCTGGATATTCACCAGCGCCCTGCGGGTGGGCCTGGCCAGGCACGTGGGCCAGGCCGTCCGGGACCACTCCCTGGCCAGCACGTCCAGCAGAGCCAGGGTGGTCACCATCGGGATCGTGTCCCTGCCCCGGGTCCTGCACGCGGAGCTTCTGGACAGCTCTCAGGTACGGGCGCCGGGAGGGAGCGTCGGGGCGGCTCCAGGAAAGCCCCTCGGCCAGAGCGGGAGGGGCCGCCCCGGGAGGCTGGGCTCCCCAGCACCGGAAGGGGTCGGGGAGGGGCCGCGGGACCCCCGGTCAGAAAGGCCGCGCAGGGTGGGAGGCAGGCACTCGCTCAGAGTTTGCTGCCGGCGGCGTCTCCCATGGCCTCCACATGCTAAGCCACGTGGGGGGGAGGGCGCCCTGAGAGTGGGGGGGAGCCCATGCATGTGCTGGGGGAGGGGAGGCTGAGGGTCCACCTCACAGAGGGGTGGTAATAGACCCTAGGAATGCCCCTCTGCTTGGTCCGGCCTCCCGGGACAGAGATGGGCTGGCTGCGAGCAGCAGGGGCACCTGGGACGAATGTAGCGGGCCCTTCCTCTCCCTGGGAGGGACTCAGTTTCCACATTTGCACAATGGGGCCCCTTTGGGCTGTGGCCCTTGACGTTCTCTGTTCTAAGGGCCCCGCCAGCCCCGACAGCCCCACTCCCTGTTCTAAGGGCCCCTCCAGCCTCCTGCTTGTGTTCTAAGGGCTCTTTCAGTCCCCCAGTTTCCGTTCCATGCAGTCCCCCATTCCGAGTTCCTAGGACTCCGCCAGCCCCGCTCCATGTTCTAAGGGCCCGAGGGCCCTTTAATGCCCCTTCGGTGCCTTTCTCGTCCCCGGGCGGCTCAGGGGGCCCTGCCTTGTCCCGGGCGGGGCCACATCCAGCAGGTGGCAGTGATGTCCACAGAAAACATGGCCAGCATCCAGGGCCTTCGCCTGGAATCCCACTCTTGGAGCGCCCAGTGAAGGGACTAAGGGCCGCCAAGGAGTCCGGGCAGGGGCCGGCCGCCGCTCACCGTCCCCAGAGCCTCCCAGCTGAGTCCAGAGCTCAGTCCACCCCACTCCAGAGACGTTCTCTGGGCCTCAGTCTCCCCATGTGTAAAATCAGAGGTTCTTCCGGCTCCGACATGACGACTGACAGTTCCCTGAGCCCCTCGTGTGCCTCGGCCTGTGCTCTGTCACACTAGAAATGGGGATTTCTATGGGAAAGGAGCCGAGGCCTTCGGGCCGGTGAGCTCCGAGCCCCGCCTCAGGGTTAACGCCAACAGCCCACTGAGCTTTCCCTGCCAGACAGCAAGCTGGGGGGAGGCGGCCGCCGGGGAGGGGTCGGGGGCCGGATGCTGCCTTTAGGCCTTGGGGGGGGAGAGGGAGGCTCTCACAAATATGGCCTCTCCCGCTCATGTGACCTGCCCCAGGACGAGAAGCCCATCCTCTACAAGGCGGACGACGGCGGCCAGGGCAGCCTCTACTCCCTGGACAGCAACCACTCCCACCTCATCCTGGTGGACCCCGGGCTGGACAGAGCCCCCCCTGCAGCCGGCACCCCCGGCCACGGGGACCCCACCATCAGCCTCAGGCTCGTGCTGGAAAAGTACATCTCTGAGCAGCGGACGGGTTATGGAGGTGAGTGGGCTCCGGGTTAGGGGGCGAGTGGGCTCCGGGTTAGGGGGCGAGTGGGCTCCGGGTTAGGGGGCGAGTGGGCTCCGGGTTAGGGGGCGAGTGGGTTTTCTGACCAACTTTCTTTCGAACATTAGCCAATGGAAAGAGGGAGAAAAGAGAGAGAAGGGGGGAAAGAAGAGACAGATGGAAAGAGACAGAGATAGAGGCAGAGGTAGAGATAGAGACAAAGAGATACAGAGACAGACGAATAGACAGAGCCCCAACTTGAACGGACGGACAGAAGCTCCCTTAGTTCCCAGCTGTTTACAACGGCCGCCGCCATCTCAGTTTCCAAAGGCCCTCGGGGACGGGGCCCGCTTTGACCCCCGTTTTGGGGACCCCGGCTCCCCGTGGCCTCAGGGCAGAGCCCCCTCCCCTGGATCCCACCTTTGCCAGCATCCTCTTCCTCTTCAGGCAAAGGCAGCATCGAGATCCCCGTACTTTGCTTACTGGTCAATGGGGGCCCGTGCACCCTTGAGGTAAGACCTTATGATGGCCCTTTCGGGGCTTCAGTCGTACAACAAAAGGGCCCTCCCAGCATGGAGCCCCCCTTCAGTGCCCGGCTCATTCTCCTTCCCTGCCAGGCCAGACTGCCCCGACCCCTGGGCAGAGGGAGCCCCCTGCGGATCTCTGGGGGAGCCGGGGGGGCTGCTCCTCTGCCGCTGGGTCCTTCTGCCCACGTCCCCCTGACCAGGCCGGGGGGGGGGGGCAGCGAATTTCCCAGGCGGTGGAGAACTCGGCCCCCTGGCTGATCCTGGCGGGCTCCGGCGGCGTGGCCGACATCATGGCGGCCCTGGTGAGCCGGCCCCAGCTCATCGTGCCCCCGGTCATGGAGAAGCAGCTCAGGGAGAAGTTCCCCACCGAGAGCTTCTCCCGGGAGGACGTCCTGCACTGGACCGAGCTGGTGAGTCCGTCTCCGGGCCGGGACCCTCCGCGAGGCGAGGCCGGCGGGGGCGGGCGATGGGCCAGGCTGCGCCTGAGAGTCTGAGGGTGACGGCGACGCCCCTCGGCCCTCGCCACAGCCCTGGGGAGGAGGCAGGGTGGGCGCCACCATCCCCATTTCCCAGATGAGGGGACTGAGCCTCTGAGGAGGGGAGACGTGTGGGGCCCCGCAGCCAGGAAGGGGCGGGGACGGGATAGGAACCCCCAATGGAGCCCCACCCCCATCCTGCGCCCCAGCCCAGCCCTGGCCCGAGAGCCCGGAGCCCGAGTCCTGGCTGTGGGACGCTGAGCGGAGCTGCGCCTTCTCTGGGCCTCAGTCACCTCATTCGCTCCCTGAGGGGCCGGAACTAGGGAGACTCTGGTCCCCTTCCTAGAGGATATTTATTCCACCTGCGCCCATTATTCAGATGAGGAAACTGAGATCCAGGGAAACGGAGGGATTTGGCCAGTGCCACACGATCAGATCCTATCAATACTGTGAGAATATAAGGGAGTCATGAGGATGGAGAGCATGGGCAGAGTCCCCATTATGGTGCCTCCCCCAATTCTAGAGCCCCCATTATGGTTCCCCCTCCCCCAATTCTAGAGCCCCCATTATGGCTCCTCCTCCCCCAATTCTAGAGCCCCCATTATGGCTCCTCCTCCCCCAATTCTAGAGTCCCCATTATGGCTCCTCCTCCCCCAATTCTAGAGTCCCCATTATGGCTCCTCCTCCCCCAATTCTAGAGCCCCCATTATGGTTCTCCCCAATTCTAGAGCCAGCCTGGCTCCCCGTGCAATCACCCCTAAGCGCGATGCTGCCCCGGCCTCGCCCGGCAGGAGCCCCCTGACCCCCGTCCCTGCCCCGACAGCTCCAGGCCATCGCCGCCCAGCAGCACCTGCTCACTGTCCACGACTTTGAGCGCGATGGCTCCGAGGAGCTGGACACGGTCATCCTGAAGGCTCTGGTTAAAGGTGAGGGGGGCAGGAAGCCTCGGGTTTCTGGGGCCCCTCGGTCCCCTCCAGCCCCTCCGGCCGGTTTCTGGCCCGGGGCCTTTCCAGCGTGTCCTGCCGGGCCATAGTGGGGGTGGGGCTGGCGCGGGAGAGACCCCCACAGCGCCCCCATGCGTGCACAAGCCCATGTGAGCTGCCCGTGCGCACCCACAAACCTGGTCCTCCCCGGGCTCCATAAAAGGGGGGGTGGATACACGGGTCTCAGAGCCCCTGCCCTGGGCCCTCCACCCCCCAACCCCTGTGTTCCCGACAATCCGGGTCTAGAGCTCAGCGCTGAGCGTGGGGCAGGGGGGCAGACCGGAGCGCGCCTCCGGGAAGGTCTGGGGGCTCCCGCTCCGCTCCCCTTTAAAAGGGCTCAGCCTGTTCTGCTGAGTGTGTGGGAGGGCCCGAGATAGGTCAGTTGAAAACCAGGACCGGGTCAGAGGCGGCAGGGGCGGAGCCGGAGGCGCGGTCCCAGCCGGACCTGCAGAACCTGAGTGGGGGGGCCAGAGACTCCGGGCTCAGCCTGTCCCCCCAAATCTGGGCTCGTCGGCCTTGCCCAGACCCTGCGCCCCTTCATCGGCCCCGGGGACTGCCCGGGGGTCGCCGGTCTGCACCCCAACTTCGGCAGGGATGGGGATGTTCCCCGCCGCTCCCGGAACCTTCTCCCCGCAGCCTGTAAGAGCCACAGCCAGGAGGCCCAGGAGTACCTGGACGAGCTCAAGCTGGCCGTGGCCTGGAACCGCATCGACATCGCCAAGAGTGAAATATTCAGCGGGGATGTGGAGTGGAAGGTAGCGGGTGGGGGCCCGGCCTGGGGTGCCCACTCAGCCTGGGGGGTCTGCCCAGCCTCGGGTACCCGCCCATCCTGGGGTGCCCGCTCCATTGCCCACCTTTCCATTTTCTGTCTTCCCTCTCCAACCCCTGCCCCCTCCCAGGGCCCCAGCTGAGAGGCCATTCTTGGGGGTGGAGCCCCTGGAGGAGTCCTTGAGGGAAAGTGAGCCCAGTGGGCGCAGCCTTCAGCCTGCCAACAGGCAGTGCCCCCCAGCATGCCCTCAGGGCTGCCTCCCAGGCCTCCCTCTGCCTACTGCGGTTTACCACCCGGGATCCTGAGGGTGGCAGAGCCCGTGGCCAGCAGAGAATTGTCCGGGGCTGCTCCTTCCTTGATTTGCCCCCCTCTCTTCCCCCCAAGCCCTGGACCCCTGGCTCCCTGTGATCCCTGGCTCCCCATGACCTCTGGCTCCCCGAGACCCCTGGCTCCCCATGACCTCTGGCTCCCCGTGACCCCTGGCTCGGTTGCTCCCGCAGTCCGGAGACCTGGAGGAGGTGATGATGGACGCCCTGGTGAACGACAAGCCGGAGTTCGTGCGGCTCTTCGTGGACAACGGCGCCAGCGTGCCCGACTTTCTGACCTACGGGCGGCTGCAGGAGCTGTACCGGGCCGTGCCCCAGAAGAGCCTGCTCTGCCACCTGCTCCTCAGGAAGCACGAGGAGGGCAAACTGACGCTGGCGGGGCTGGGGGGCGGGCCTCCGGGGGGCCCCCCCTCCTTCTCCCTGCACGACGTGGCCCGGGTGCTCAAGGACTTCCTCCACGACGCCTGCCGGGGCTTCTACCAGGACGGCGGGCCGGCGGGCCGGAGGAGGCCCGTGAGTCCGGGAGGGCCCCCGGGTCTGCCCCCCAGGACACCCCAGTCCGGCCATCCCAGGGCCAGAGGAGAGGGCGGAGACTCGCCCGAGGCCTGTGGCCAGGCGGGTCCAGTGCAGGACACGGAGCTCTGGGTTCTAGATCCCCCTGCCCCAGGCTAGGGCCCGTCTCCTTCCAAGGAAGAGGCATCAGCCCCGTGTCAAGGTTCACGCTCAGAACTTGCCTAAGCACTTATTAAGCACCTGCTGGATACCTGGCATTGTGCTGGGCAGATCCGGAGCACTGGGGGAGGGGCAGAGAGATTGGGCTGGACTCCAGGTCCCAGATATAGCTGGTCCCCGTGTGGGAGGGGTGGGCTCCCCTTCCCTGAAGGTCACCAGTCAGAGGTCTGATGGCCCTTTGGCAGAAGGGCCCAGGGGGTGGCCCTCTGGGCCCGGGACGCACTAGGCTGGAGCTCTTGCTATTCCATCGGGGCTCTCTGACCTTGGGGGCACCGGCCCAGCAGGGGCAGAGCCAAGGGGGGGGCCTCCGAGTCCCTCCTTGTGGTCGCTCCCCTGAGGCCTGTCCTGCTCTTCCCTCTCAGGACAAAGTGGCCGCCAAGCGCCTCGGTGGGCCAAAGTGGGCCCTGGACCTGACCCAGAGGAGCTCAGCACCCTGGAGGGACCTGTTCTTGTGGGCGGTGCTCCAGAATCGGCACGAGATGGCCAACTACTTCTGGGCCATGGTGGGAGAGCTGACGCGGGGTTGGCGCGGGGCTAGTGTGGGGCTGGCACAGGGCTGGCACGGGGTTGGCATGGGTCTGGCACGGGGTTGGCGTGGGACTGGCACGAAGCTGGCATGGGGCTGGTGGGCGCACGGGGGTGCACACAGCAGCCCTTGGGGAGAGCGGTCAGCATGACGCCCCCACCCCCCAGGGGCAGGAGGGCGTGGCTGCCGCCTTGGCCGCTTGCAAGATCCTCAAAGAAATGTCCCACCTGGAGACGGAGGCCGAGGCCGCGCGGAGCATGAAGGAAGCCAATTACGAGCAGCTGGCGCTGGGTGAGCCCCAGTTCTGGGGCGGGGGGGGGGGGGGGGGGGCAGCGACAAGGCAGAGCAATTGGGAGGGGGAGGGGGAAAGACAGGGGGAAGAGGGAGGGAGAGGGAGACGCCCCCGTGGGCAAGCGAGGAACCTGAGACCCCCGAGGGGAAGCCGCGGAAGGAGAGGAACAATTTGAACTCAGATCCTCCCGAGCCAAGCCGCCCGTTCCTGCTGGGGGGAGGGGTGCCCGGTGGGACATCCTGTGATGGCCTGAGCTGGCAGAGGCGGGGCCAGCGGGGGGCGGGGGCTGTGTGTGCACGTGCAGGAGGGGCCAGGCACAGACCCCGAGCCCCGCCCCCAGAGCTCTTCGGGGAGTGCTACAACAACAGCGAGGACCGAGCCTTCGCCCTCCTGGTGAGGAGGAACCGGGACTGGAGCAGGACCACGTGCCTGCACCTGGCGGCCGAGGCCGACACCAAGGCCTTCTTTGCCCACGACGGCGTCCAGGTGAGGGCCTCGCGGCTGGGGGGGAGGGGAAGGGGAGGGGCCCGAAGTCCAACCTGCCTGGGAGAGGAAGCCGTGGGGGAGCTGAGGGAGGGGCCCTCGGGGTGCCGCCCTCCGCCCGCCTCACGGCCTCCCCAGGGGTGAGCCCCCGCCCCGTCCTCCCCAGGGGGTCCCAGGTGGGGAAGTGGGTGAAGAACCCCTCCCGACCCGGGGCAGCTCACAGCCCAGGACCCTCTGGGGGAGGGGAAAGTCGGGGACAGGGGAGAAGGGGGAGGGGGAGGACTACGAGGAACAGGGACACCAAAGTTGGGTCAAGTGATGGAAGGCCCTGAACGCCAGGGAAAGAACTTGGGAGTTTTCTGGTTTTATGACTGAAAAACAGCCCTGAGGTCACTCAGGAGCAAAAGGGACATTGAGAGAAGGCGGAATGATTAAAATTCAAGCTCTCTCCCTAATGGACCTCAGTTTCTTCATCTGTAAAATGGGGTGCTTAGGGGCTCTGATTATGAGGATCACAATTACAGTGAGAAGGGTTGGGGCTTGTCCAGGCTATGTCCCCATTTTACATCTGGGAAAACTGAGTCCTTCCGGTGAAGGGATTTGTCCCAGGTCAGGCAGGTTGGGTGTCACTGACCCCTGGCCTCGCCTGGCTCCTTCCCCAGCTCCTGGCCCCTTCTCAGCCCTTCCCCGGCTCCCGGCCCTTCCTCACACCTCCAAGAGCCTCCTGCTTTGGGGTCAGGACCCCGGACAGGGGAGTCCCCTGGGGAAGCTTCCTGTAGCCGGCTCCCTCTGCTTTAGGCCTTTTTGACCAAGATCTGGTGGGGAGACATGGCCACGGGCACCCCGATCCTGCGGCTGCTCTGCGCCTTCTGCTGCCCCGTCCTCATCTACACCAACCTGATCACCTTCAGGTAGGAGGCGCCCAAGGTGGGAGGGCAGAGCCCGGAAGGCCAGATCCCTGGGGGGAGGGGGCCAGGCAGAGGGGAAGAGGAGAAACGGGGCTCTGGCGGGCGGGGGAGGGCAACGACGGGAGGGGGCACCGAGGGCGGGGGAGGGCACTGATGGGAGGGGGCACCGAGGGCGGGGGAGGGCACCCTGGCCGGGCACCGGGTCAGAGCCGAGGCTGCTGCAGGGCCCGGAGTCAGGGCCCAGCTCTGGCCAATGGAGGCCCAGGAAGGATGCCGCTGGCTGGGAAAAGGCTCCTCCCAGAGGTCCCCGGGAGGGACAGGGGCCTCCAGGAAGGGTCTGCCTGTGGCTGGGCCCGCCGACCGCCCTCCCCCTCCTCACCTCCAGCTCCTCTGGGACCCCCATGTGTGTCCCCCTTGCTCCCAATCGACACCAGTCAATTTAATGAAAAAGCCACTGACCCTGAGCTGCGCTGGGGCCAGGAGATGGGCCTGGCATCGGGGCCTGAGGGGGGCACAAAACGGGGAGGGGCGAGTAGGACGTGCCCACGGGAGCCGGGTGCGAGGGAGCGCAGGGAGAGCCAGACTGGGCTGCAGGGCAAGGTAGGGGCGAGGTCAGGCTTGCGTCCCGCTCCCTCGTCCCTTGTGCCCCCAGCACCCCCCGCAATGCTGGGAAATGCTTTGGAGACAGCCCCTCCTCTGGTTGGATTGCTCGCACCGCGCCCGGGGACACTCGGGGGGCTTCAGGGGCCCCTAGAGCAGGTGCAGCCCCCAGGAAGCAGCTCTGAGGACCCCAAGCCCCTGACCCCTTCTGCCCCGCTCCGGGTCCCTTGCAGTGAGGAGCCCCCCCTGGAGAGTGGGCTGGAGCCCTTCAGAGAGCTGGACAGCCTGGACACGGAGAGGACGCTGCTTTTCCCCTCTCCCGGCATCAGGTGGGGCGAGAGGTTCTGGGCCTGACGGAGGAGGCTTGGGGACGGCAGGGACCGAAGGGTCACCCTGGGGGATGGGGGGAGCCCCCCCAGTGCAGCCAGGGTAGGGTCTGTCAGAGGCTCCTCCTGAGGGCTCAGGAAAGGAGGCCAGGCCTCATTGTCCAAATCTGTAAAATGCCAGCAGTGGACAAGGCTCCTTCCAAGGACAGCCACCCCCCGCCCCGTTCCTGTGCCCCTTCCGAGGCCGCCACCCCCACACCCAGGGGCAGCTCTGGGGCACCGGGCCCTCCTTCGGCCTCTTGCTGCCCCCGAGAAGGGCGTCTTCAGCCGGCCCCGGTCCCGCCTGACTTTCTCACGGTCCCGTAGGAGGGCCGAGGCGCCCGAGGGCCCGAGGGCCGTGTCCAGCCACTTCCTGCTGTCCCGGTGGAAGAAGTTCTGGGGGGCCCCGGTGACCGTGTTTCTGGGAAACATGATCATGTACTTCGCCTTCCTCTTCCTCTTCGCCTACGTGCTCCTGGTGGATTTCCGGCCCCCCCCGGACGGCCCCACGGGGCCCGAGGTGGCCCTCTACTTCTGGGTGTTCACACTGGTGCTGGAGGAAGTTCGACAGGTCAGTCGTGAGTGGCCGGGGCTCCCCCCTCTGCTACTAGATCTTGGCCCTGACTGCCTCTCTTAGTGCCTCAGTTTCCCCTGCTGTCAAACGAGGGGATTGGATGAGATGTAAGGTCACTTGGCCCACTCAATTAACCAGCACTAATGCAGCCCTACTATGTGCCAGGCTCCGGGCTAGGTGCTGAGGGTACCACAAAGGTGGACAAGAGGCCTATCCTCCAGGAGATCGCTCTGGAACTGTGCTCCTGGGAGGCCCAGGGAGGGGGGAGATCAGGGAAGGCGGGCAGGGGGAGGAGGACCAGGGAAGACCTCTGAGCGAGGGAGGGGGCTTGTGGGTAGTGTGGCTCTGACTCTGGGCTCGGGCTGGGTGACCCTGGACCAGTCACTGGTCTGAGCCCGCCACAGAGCACCCCCGCTGCGGCTCCTGAGGGCAGCGACCCCAGGACCGCGCTCCCACCCCAGGGGTTCTTCACTGACGAGGACACCAACCTCCTGAAGAAGTTCAAGGTGTACGTGGAGGACAACTGGAACAAGTGCGACATGGTGGCCATCTTCCTGTTCACCGTGGGCGTCAGCTGCAGGTGAGTCCCGGGGGCCCTCGGTCCGTCTCCCGCCCGGCTGCCCCCCCAGCCGGCCCCAGAGCACCCTCCTCCTTCTCTCCCGCCCCGCGGCTCCCCAGGATGCTGAGCTCCGCCTTCGAGGCCGGCCGGACCGTGCTGGCCATTGACTTCATGGTCTTCACCCTGAGACTCATCCACATCTTTGCCATTCACAAGCAGCTGGGGCCCAAGATCATCGTGGTGGAGAGGATGGTGAGTGGACGGGGGCTCTCCGAGCTGGCGGCCCCCCCTTGGCTGCCCCCCCTCTGACGGGCGTCCGGCCAGCCCCCCCAGTCCCAGCCACAGCTCGGTCTGAGCCCAGGGGGGAAGGGTGGTGGGCGTGGGGGCGAGCTGCCCACCACAGGGGCCCCTCAGCTGCTCGGACTCGAGTGGGCTCCGCCACCGCAAAAGCCTGAGCTTCCCAGTGATGGAGGGAGGCCCCAGGAGGAGCTGCTCTTCTCAAAGGTCCAGCCCGTGGTTCTAGGGCCAATTCATGGTTCTGGAGCCGGCTCTTGGCTCTGGGGCCGGCTCGGGTGGGGATGGGTGCTGAGACATCCTCAGGGATGGCAAGATGGGGGAGAGGGACCAGCCCCTTCCCCCCCGGGGGAGCACAACCAGTCATGGCCGGTCATGGCGGCAGGAACCAGCTTGGGGGGGGGGGGGACATTGCTCACAGAGATCCTCAGGCTGAGCGGGATCTCGTCAGACCGAATTCATCCTGCAGACCACCCTGACCGCCCCCTGGCTCCCCCCACAGTGCTCTGGGGGTCCTGGGGCAGGGGGGATGCTTCCATGGAAGCATCTTCAGCACCCTGGCCAGTTCCGCAGCTTCAGGAATAAGCCAGTGGCTCAATGATGGCCGGTCAGCCCTTCTAGGGCTGGTGTCCGAGATCCCTGAGGCTCCTGCTCATAGGCCTCAGAGGAAAGTCCTCCACAAGCCAGCCCCCTCCTCCCTTCCCTCTCTTTTCACACCTGACGCCCCTGCGGACCCTCTGCCCTCCATGTTCACTCCATCTCCAGCCTCCACACCTTTGTCCGGGCAAGCCCCCCCCCCAAATGTCCAAGCCCTCCCCAGTCCCTTATTTCCAATGTGTCCTCTCTGTAGCTTCCTGTTTCTCCCTCCTTTGTGAACCTAGTGCCTGGCACATAGTAGGTGCTTAATAAATGCTTGATTTCAGATCAAACCCTTCCTCTTCCTGCCTACACCGGAGCTCGCTCTCGGAGCCCAGCCGGGAGCCCCAACCCCCATATACTGGAAGAAGGAAGACCAAGAACCCCCGCTCTGCCTTGACTTCCCTCTGTGCCTCAGACAGGACCCTTCCCCTTATGCTTGAAGCTCTCCGTTCCCCCTCCCCTGCTCTTGTAGCAATGGAAGGACTGGAGGCAGCCGACCGGAATCCCACACCCATCGGCCTCCACTTTCCCCCGGGCTTTACAGTGTCAGTTTTAGCTCTGTGCTCCCGCCATCTAAATGGCTGGCCCTGCTTCCGTTCACTTTCCTCTGTATCTGGGTCCTTCCCCAGCCCTTCTCCATCCCTGCAGGACTGAGGATGGAGGATGCCCCTCCCTCCACGGTCAAAGTGGGGGCTGAGGGCAGGGCTTCGGTGGAGGGGGACCTAACCCCACATGAGGGCGGTCTCAGCAGCCCAGGTGAGGGTGGGGCTGAGGCATTGTCCCGCCTCCTTCCTTCTCCCCCTAGATGAAGGACGTCTTCTTCTTTCTCTTTTTCCTGACCGTGTGGCTCATTGCCTATGGGGTCACCACGCAAGCTCTGCTGCATCCCAGGGACAGCCGCGTGGAGTGGATCTTCCGGAGGGTCCTCTACAGGCCCTACCTGCAAATCTTCGGGCAGATCCCCCTGGACGAAATTGATGGTGAGCTCTCCCTCATTTCCCTCCCCAGGTCCCAATCATCCGCCCCTTAGCCTCTTCTTGTTCAGTCTTCGACTCTTCTTGACTCCTTTTGGGGTTTACTGGCCCTCTCCAGCCCATTTTACAACTGAGGAAACTGAGGCAAAGAGGATGGAGGCCTTACCCAGGATCAACCAGTTGGTACATGACTGAGACCGAATTTGAACTCAGACCTTCCTTCTAGCCCGTCATTTGACCAGTAAAATCCCACCTGGAGTGAAAGTTTCAAAGTCCCTGGCAGGGGTTGGGGGGGGGTGGAGGGGGGGAGCCACGGCATGAATCCCACCTCAGATCCTTGCTGGCTGTGTGACTATGGAGAAATCAATTAACCTCTCTGAGAATTCCATCTTCTCCTCTGCAAAATGCAGATAAGATGAGCCTGCCTCGGTCTTGAGCTCTCTTAAGGCTGGAGGGAAATCGTCTGTCAACTCATTTGCTCATTTCAACACTTGTGTAAAGATCAATGGATATCGCTGAAATGACTGCATTTCAGACATAGGCTCGTGGGTCCAAGGAAGGGGTGGGGGGGAGGGCCTGCATAAGGCTGGAAACTTTTTTTTCATTTCAATTGGGTTTTTTGTCCTTCTAACCTTTCAGTTTTAGGTAGTAGCATTTTTCCCAATTACACGTCAAGACAAGTTGTAGCATTCTTCTTACACGATTTTGAGTTCCCGATTTTTCTCCCTCCCTTCTTCCAAAACCGGTCGGCAATGTGCTGCCCTCGTAAAACATCTTTCTATATTATTCCCACATCAGCTCAAAGGAAAAAACACCCCAAAATCAAATAAGTGGAAAAATAGCATTTTTTCTGTATTTAGAATCGGTTCTTTTTCTGGCATTTCTTTTCATGAGTTCCTTGTACTTGTCTTGGATCATTGTGTGGTGGAGAAGAGCCAAGTCATTCAGAGATGATCATCACCCACTTTGCCGAATCTGGGTACAATGTTTTCCTAGATCTGCTCGTTGCACTTTGCATCAGTTCCTACAAGTCTTGCCGGTTTTCTGAAATCCACCTGCTCATCATTTGTTATTGCGCAGTAGCATTCCGTTGCATCCCTAGACCAGAGCTTGTTCCGTCATTGCCCGATTGATGGGCATCTTCCGATTTCTAATATTTTGCTATCAGGAAAAGGGCTGCTATAAATATGTTGGCACACATGGGGTTTTCCCCCTTTTTTATGATCTCTTTGAGATAGGCTAGTATCTCAAATACTGTATTTCTAAGTCAAAGGGTATGCCTAGTTTGTTTGCCCTTTGAGCATAGCTCCAAATTGCCCTCTACCAGTTCACAATTCCACCAGCAATGCATTAGTGTCCCAGTTGTCCCACATTCTCTCCATCATTTATCACTTTCCTTTTTTGTCATCTTGACCGATCTGATTGATAGGTGTAACACGGTACCTCAGGGTTGTTTTAATTTGTATTTCTACAATCAAAGCAGATTGAGAGCACTTCTTCATATGCCTATAGAATAGCTTTGATTTCTTCATCTGAAAACAGCCTGTTCATATCTTTTGACCATTTACAGTGGAGGAATGGCTTGCATTCTTATAAATTTGACACAGTTCTGTATTTATTTGAAAAATGAGGCCTTCATCAAACATACTTGACATGAAGATTGTTTCCCAGTTTTCTGCTTTCCTTCTAATCTTGGTTGCATTGGTTTTGTTTGAACAAAAGCTTTTTTAAGTTAATATAATTGCAATTATCTAGTTTAGCATTTTGTCGGATTCTGTCTCTTGGTCATAAATTCTCCCCTTCTCCATAGATCTGAAAGATAAACTATTACTCTTTATGTCTAAATCATGCACCTATTTTGACCTTATCTAGATGTATGGTTTGAGATGTTCGTCTCTGTCTAGTTTCTGCCACACTGTTTTTCGGTTTTCCCAGCAGTTTTTGTCAGATAGTGAGTTCTTTTCCCAAAGGTGAGGATCTTGGGGTATATCAAACATTAGTTTACCACTGTCACCGACTACTGTATCTGGTGTACCAAATGTATTCCACTGATCTACCATCTTAGTACCACATAGTAAGACAACCACTTTGTAATATAGTTTTAGAGCTAATATGACTAGACCACCTCCCTTTGTAACGTTTTTCATTCAATCCCTTGATATTCTTGATCTTTTGTTCTTCCAGATGAATTTTGTTATTTTTCTAGCTCTATGAAATAATTTTTGGTAATTTGATTCATATGGCATTGATTAATTTAGGTAGAATTGTCATTTTATTATATTGGCTCAGCCTATCCACAAGCAAGTAATATTTCCAGTGGTTTAGATTCAGCTTTATTTGTGTGGGAAAAGTCTTTTGTAATAGTGTTCATGTAGCTCTGGGTTTTTTCTTGACAGGTAGACTTCTAAGTATTTTATATTGTCTACAGCTATTTTTTCTCTTTCTCTTTTCTCTTTCTATCTCTTGCTAGCCATATATAGAAATGCTGATGATTTATATGGGTTTATCTTAAATCCTGCAACTTTGCTAAAGCTGTCATTTCAATAGTTTTCAAATTAATTTTCTAGGAGGCTCTAAATATACCATCATATCATCGCAAATATGTTTTGTTTCCTCATTGCCAATTCTAATTCCTTCTATTTTGTTTTCTTCTTTTACTGCTCTAGTTAACATTTCTAGTACAATATTGAATAATAGTGATGATAATGAGCATCTTGATTCACCCCCGATCTTATTGGGAAGGCTTCTAGGTTATCCCTATTACAGATAATACTTGATGATGGCTTTAAATACTACTAATCATTTTAAATAATGCTCCCTTTATTCCAATGTTCCCTAGTGTATTTAATAGGAATGGGTGCTATATTTTGCCACATCCTTTTTCAGCATCTATTGAGATAATCGTATGATTTCTGTTGGTTTTGTTATTGATATGGTCAATCATGCTGATAGTTTTCCTAATATTGAACCAATTCTACATTCCTGATATAAATCCCACCTGATCATAGTGTACAATCCTGGTGATACATTGCAATAATCTCCTTGCTAGTATTTTATTCAAAATTTTTGCATTGATGTTCATTATGGAAATTGGTCTGCAATTTTCTTTCTCTGTTTTAGCTCTTCCTAATTTAGGTATCAGCACCATTCTTATTTCATAAAAGGAGTTTTGTAGGACTACTTTTTTGCTTATTTTCCCTAACAGTTTATATATTATTAGAATTAGTAGTTCTTTGATAGAAGTCGTTTGTGAACCCATCTGACCCTGGGATTTTTACAAGACGTAATTTCCTTCCTTATCTTTTTTAATTAGGCCAATTTTTGATTTTGCTTTGCTTCTTTTATTTAACTTCAGCTGAAGCATAATAGATTCTGCTCTAACCCCTTACCTTTACTTTGTGGGTGTCTATGTCTCTCTGCTTCAAGTGTGCTCCTGTAAGCAACATACCATAGGATTCTTTGATCCACTCTGTTATCCACGTCTACTTTATGGAAGAGTTCATCTCATTCACATTCACAGTTATGATAGCTATGTTTCCCTCCATTCTATTTTTCTTCCTCTTTATACTCTTTCTTCCTTCACCCTCTCTCTGTACTAGTGTTTTGCTTCTACCACTTCCCTCCTGTCAGTCCCCCACCCACCCGTGTCTTTACTCCATCTCCTCCCCTTCTAATTTCCTGTCCGGTAATGTAGATTTCTATAACCAACCTGTTAGCTCTTTTTTTATATTTCTTTTGCATCACTCTCATTTCTTTTTCCAATTTTTCTTCTGCTTCTCATATAGGATTTTTAAACTCTTTTTTGAGCTCTTCCATGAGTTCTTTCTGGGCTTGAAACCACTTCCCATTTTTCCCTGGGAGTTTGCACATGGGTGTTTTGATATTATTGTTCCCTTCTGAATTTTTGTCTTTATCATCATCATCATAATATTCACCATATGTGAATATGGTCCCCAATATGTCACCACAATAATAACTTTCTACGGTCAGATTCTTTTTGTTTGTTGGTGGTGTTTTTTGGTTCATCTTTTTTGACTTTTTCCCTTTCTTTTGAAGTTGAACTCTTGTGCCCTTGGGCCAGAGGCCACAGTGTGAAACTGATGTTGCCCTGAGGTCCTTGGGGAATGCTCATGCCTGGTGCTGCGCTGAGGGGATGGAAGGGGGGTGGTCGGAACTGCAGGAGCCCATATAGGTCCGGCCACTTACCCGGTCCTGAGCTGGGCTCATGGTGTCGGCATGTGCTGAGACCCGTCAGGTGTTTCTGAGTTTCTACAGAGCAGTGCCCAAGCACGAAGCGGCCCGGCCTCCGCAGGGTGCCCAGGGCAGTGCCCGAGCACGAAGCGGCCCGGCCTCCGCAGGGTGCCCAGGGCAGTGCCCGAGCACGAAGCGGCCCGGCCTCCGCAGGGTGCCCAGGGCAGTGCCCGAGCACGAAGCGGCCCGGCCTCCGCAGGGTGCCCAGGGCAGTGCCCGAGCGCGAGGCGGCCCGGCCTCCACAGGGTGCCCGGGCAGTGCCCGAGCGCGAGGTGGTTCTCACAAGTGGAATCTGCCCACTGTCCCAGCTATGCTGAAGCATGTGGGGGGCGCCTGGTGTGGGGTTTGCCCACCTCATGACCTGGGCCTCCGGATCTCGTGCCGGCTTGCTGGGACCTTTCCTCCTGCACTGCTCTCCCCTTTTACCCAAGGGAGACAGACCTTTCCTGCAGATTCCAAGTTTCTTGGGCTCAAAGATTGTTCCCCCGCCTCCTTTTGGGGTTTTGCTGTTCTAGGGTTTGTTTTGGGGTGCTGGTTACCTGGAGGCAAATATGGAAGAGTTACAGTGACTTACTGCTCCTCCCTCTGGGCTCCTGGGAGTTCCTTGGCAACGGTTTGGAGGGAAGGGGCTTCCTGGAGGGCAGAGTAGGCGGTGCTGGGGGGGACCCCTACCTTGTCGCCTGGGCCGGAGTGCTGCCGGGGACCCTCTCATGGCTCCGGGCCTTGGGTACTCGTGTGTGATGGGGTCAGCAGGGCTATGACCGAGCAGAGCCGGGGGCTGATGGAGAGAAGCAGGAAGCCTTGTACTCCTTCCAGGGGCTCGGGTGAACTGCTCAGCTCACCCCCTTCTGCTGGAGAACTCGCCCTCGTGCCCCAACCTCTACGCCAACTGGCTGGTCATCCTGCTTCTGGTCACCTTCCTGCTGGTCACCAATGTGCTCCTCATGAACCTGCTGATCGCCATGTTCAGGTGAGCGCGTCTCCAGGCCCCCGCCCGCTCCAGGAGCCCCCCTCCCCCGAAGGCTGAGGCCATGTCCCATAACCACGTCCCATAACGTGAGAAAGTTCCTGACAGAAGGAGGGGCGATGGGCGCCCCCCAGGCCCGGGGGAGCCTTGTTAGCCGCCAGCTCGGAGGCCCTCGGCTCCCCACCAGCCAGGACTGCAGGGAGCCTCCCTCGCGCTCTGGACCTCCGAGAACGTTCTCCTCCCATCACCCCCCACAGGAGAAGAGCACCGAGACCCTCCCCACGGAGGGTGGGTGTGGGGGGAGGGGGCCTGGCAGGCAGTGGGAGAGGGCTGGATACTGAGACAGAGCCCGGCTGCCAAGTGTGGGAGGATGCCTCTGGGCCCGGGCAGAGAGCGGGAGCCCCCAGGCTCGGGCAGCCCTCGGGGGCCGGCAGCAAAGAGCAAAGGGGCGCGGACGCCCCCTGACCCCAGCCTTAGGAGGTCAGAGCTGGGCCGGCCCTTGCCACACATGAGGAAGTGGCTGCCTCTGCCTCGGGGCCTCCCACGGGACCCTGCAGCCGCAGCTTCCCGGTACAACCCCCCCAGTCCTTTGTCCTGTCCATCTGGCCAAGGCTTCGAGGAGCAGTTCTGCTCCCAGCTCCCCCCCAACTTCCCCCTGTCCCCCAGGGCCGCCCCGTCGGGTGCTCCTGCTCTCTGGGCCTCTCAGCTACTTCCCTTCTCATGCCCTGGAGACCCCATTCCCCCTCTACCCCCTCCTCCTCCTGTCAATGGCCCCTCCTTGGCCCCCAGCTCCGAGCAACAGCTTTCAGATGAATTCACACCTCATATCTCCAGCCAGGATGGGAGCTCCCCAAAAATGGGGAGACCAGGCCCCCATCACCCCCAAGCTCGGGACTTCTCAAGCTCTCTGTGTTTCTCTGTCTCTGTCTGCTTCCTCCTCCTCCTCTTCCTCTCTCTCTGTTTCCCCCTCCTCCTCCTCCTGTCTCTGTCCCTTTTTCTGTCTCTCTCTCTCTGTCTCTGTTTCCTCCTCCTCCTTCTGTCTCTGTCCCTTTTTCTGTCTCTGTTTCCCCCTCCTCCTCCTTCTGTCTCTGTCCCTTTTTCTGTCTCTGTCTGGCATTTGAGGCGCCCGGAGGGGGGTCATTGGTGGCTTAGGGTGCGCCTGGCCAACAGGGGGACGGAAGGCCGGGCCGGGCTGGGCCACGGGGGCGACAGGCCAGACGAGGGCGGGGAGGGGCCACTCCCGGGGGGCGCCGGGGCTCGGCCTCCCCCCTGACTGTGGCGTCTCGCTGGCTGTGCCCAAGCTACACCTTCCAGGTGGTCCAGGGCAACGCGGACATCTTCTGGAAGTTCCAGCGTTACAACCTGATCGTGGAGTACCACGAGCGCCCGGCCCTAGCCCCCCCCTTCATCCTGCTCAGCCATCTCAGCCTCGTCCTCAAAAAGGCCTTTAAGCAGGAGGAGCACAAGAGGGAGCACCTGGGTGAGCGGCAGCTGTGGCCGGGGCACAGCAGGCACAGTGGGCACAGGGGCACCTATCACGGCCCACACATTAAGGAAGAGCCAAAAGTCTTGGGAAAACCACCTGTCTGCTTCTAGACAAGGAGACAGCCAAGGGCCTGGGCTAGGGAAGAAGGTCACCCCCCTCCCCTCACACCTGGGGGGCAGAGGAAGCACCTGGAGGATGTTTGGCTATATCGGCCCCCTCCCAGGTGCATGTGCCCGCTGTAGCCCTGCCCAGTCCTGAGCCCCCAGAGGCGGGTCCTGAGCCCCCGGAAGCGGGTCCTGAGCTGCTGCACAGGCTGGGCACAGACTGACCGGCTGGGGCTACGTGGAGGGTTTGGATATTGGGCTAAGCTGGGCTTCAAGTGAATTGGGCCCCAAAAGAGAGAAGAGACAGAGAAAGGGTGGAAGAGAGAGAGAGATGGGGGGCGGACAGACAGAGGAGAGAAAGGAAGAGCGAGAGGGAGGGCAGGCCAGTGGGAAGCGGCTCAGCTCCGAGGAGACTCCGGCGTGCTGGGTCCGCAGGCCCGGGGCCCTTCCCCCCCTCCACGAGCTTGCTGCCCCCCCATGCCCTCAGGGTCACGGCCCCTCCTCCCATGGTGCTGTGCCCCTCCTCCCTGGAGGCCAGGCCCCCTTCCAGCCTCACTTTAGTTTCCAACCCCCAAGTCTACCTTCTCCTTCTGAAAAACTCACCCCAAGTCTTCCCACTAGAGCGAGACTTGCCTGATAACCTGGACCAGAAAATCGTCACCTGGGAAACCGTTCAGAAGGAAAACTTTTTGGCCAATCTGGAGAAAAGGAGGAAAGAAAGTACCATGGAGACCCTAAAGAAGACGTCCCACAGGTGAGCGTCTGTCTCCATCTTTTGGGGGCTCCCTGACAGGAGCGGAGCCTCCGGGGCCCCTCTTTCCTATCGTCCCTAAGGTCGGCCTGGTGGTGACTTGGCCCCGGGACCCCCAATCACCTCGGGTCAGGCCTGAGCACGAGCAGAAGCCCCCGAGTGCTCCAGCCGGTGTTGCACGAGGGCAGGAAGGGGCTGAGGCTCCTTCTCCAGGAGGGGCGACGATGCTGCTGAGCGCAGGTGGACGTGTCCCCCACGGAGGCGGGTCCCCGGGGCTCGGGGCCCCCGGGACGAGCCTCCGCCCTCTGCGCTGGGTCAGCTGCCTTTCCGGTGTGGTTGGGGCCGCTTGTGGACTCTGGCTCCACCTCCTAGAATCAGCTCCTCGTGAGAGCATAGATTTGGCGCCAGAAGGAACCTCAGAGACCCTGGAAACCACCCCCTCGTTTTATGGGTTGTCAAATCAGTGAGCGTTTAGTAAGCACCTACTGTGTGCTAAGTACCCACTGTGTGCTAAACCTGTGCCAAGTACCGAGGAGCTCCGGGGAGACAAAGTGCAAACAGGTGCATCCAGAAAAGCCGGGAGCCGATGGGGTGGAGAGAGCCGGGGGTCAGGCAGCCCTGGGGGCTCCGTGGCACTGCTGGGGTCACAGCCCATGAGCATCGGGGGGCGAGGCTCGATCCCAGGGCTGCCAGTGTTCTACCCCCTGCACCGCACTGCCCCTTCATCGGGGTTGGCCCCTCCCCCTCACCTCTAGGCCCCAAACTTTGGGGGTTCCCCTGAGGTGAGGAGATGATCACATCTTTTATAGTTGAGGGAACTGAAAAGCCCAATGACCTGCAGCTGTGGACGACGCTGGAAACGCAGTCAGAAAACTTGGGTTCAAATCCTAGCACTTGGGCCTCAGTTTCCCCACCTACAAAACAAGAAGTCGGACTCACAGGAGCCTGCAGCGTGCCCCCGAGAAGCCTGGGCAGGAGACCTGGGGCCGGCCAGACCTGGGGCCCACTGGGGCCGTCCTCCCCTCAGGAGAAGGCCCAGGGTGCCCGCCAGCCACATTCTGAGAAACTGGCTCCTCCTCCCGTCCCGGGACCAAACCCGGTGTGTCTGGCCCGGTTCGGCCCGGTCTCCCGAAGGCCTGGGGCCAGCTACTCTCTGCTCCTAAGTTACTGCCTGTTTGGCTGGAAAGCCTCATAGTGGAGGCCGGCAGCCCGAGGGCCCAGAGAGGCAGCCAGAGGGCATCAGGTCCTGGCTCAGGGCCTCAAGGAGCTCCCGACTCACCCTGAGCAGCAAGACCCCTTTTACGCAGGGGGAAACTGAGGTCTGAAGGGGGGGTGGTCAGTGCCCCACCCGGCGTCTCTGTGGGCTAGAAAGGCGCCCAGAAGCACATTGAGGGAGGTTCTGCGCAGGGAGTGCATTCTGCTCCTCCCCTTCCCTTCACAGAGCCTCAGTTTCCCTACCTGTAACATAAAGGCCTGGGTCAGAGGCTCTCTTTTCTAAGGGCCTCCAGCTCTGAATCTTCCCCTCTCGGGCCTGGCCGGGGTCCTGGGGCCGCTCCAGGGAAGGGTCTCGCCCCTGATGCCCACAAACGGGTCTTTGCATTTTTCCTTAGGGTGGATTTCATCAGCCAACACGTGGCAGGCCTGAGAGAACAAGAAAAGCGCATTCGGGCCCTCGAGTCACAAGTAAAGGCCCAGTGCTGGGTCCGGGACTTCTCTTCCCCCATCTCTGGGAGGGGGAGAGGAGAGGGGGGAAGGCAAATGGTCAGGGCGGGACAGCGAGAACCCCGGGGGGACGGGGAAGAGCTTCCAGCCAGCACCGGGTGGAGCACGAGCTCTGTATTTCAGGTCAATTACTGCACAGTCATCCTGTCCACCGTGGCGGACACACTGACCCGGGCCAACTCCGCGGGGCACCAGCCGCCTCCCAAATGCCCAAGTAAGGCCAAGGGACGGGGCCGCGACTCGCTGTGGGACCTGGTGCTCTGTCCGGGGAGGTCGGGGCCGCCCTCTCGGCGTCCTCTGTCTCTCTCAGTGTCCTCTGTCCGGGGAGGTCGGGGCCGCCCTCTCGGCGTCCTCTGTCCCTCTTGGTGTCCTCTGTCCCTCTCGGTGTCCTCTGTCCCTCTCAGTGTCCTCTGTCTGGGGAGGTCGGGGCCTCCCTCTCGGCGTTCTCTGTCCCTCTCTGTGTCCTCTGTGAGGCAAACCTCACGAGCAGAGGCTGTGTGATTATCAGGGTGAGGGGGGAGTCCCCAGGGGCTTCTGACCTTCTTGTCCCCCGGGGACAGAAGCAGAGGGGATGGACCTTGCTCTGGACTCACCTGCCCAAGGGACCTTGTACACAAGCAGCCGTCCCTTCAGGGAAGTGAGCTCAGGTGGGAGCAGGAGGGAAGCTGCCCCTCAGCCTGCTGGCTCTTGGGAGTCAGGTCGTTCACCCCCCACCATCACCAAATGCAACTTCTGCAAAGTCCTTCCAACAAGCCTGGGAGGGAGTGTCATTACCCCCCTTTTACAGATAAATAAACTGAGGACAGAGGAGGGAAGCGACTCACCCAATCAATGAATAACGAGCATGTATTGTCACACAGTACAGAGTACACTGAGTACTGACTCCATGTCCCCAAGCTCCAGATTCCATTTTATCCCCCAATCATGCTGCCTCCTCTCCCAAGGTAACGGCGGCGAAGGAGGAGGGGGGCAAATGCCTCTCCAGGAGGAGGCCTCCAGCCCGTGACGTCCGAGGGGCAGCGGCGGGCACCTTTTCTGGCTCTGGTGATGGCAGTTTCTCCAGCCTGAGACATATAGTATCTACAAGTCGGGTCTTCCCTCGCCAGCCTTCACGAGCAAGGTCAGGCAGCTCCAACCCAGGAACCGGGGACGAGAGAGATGACAGGTCCCATGCGGTCGGTCAGCGGGAACCCGCAATTGCCCCTGCCGTTCCCTGGCCTTTCGCATCTGCTGTCAAACCTACTGGCACCTTTCTTCTTTTTTGTTTGCAAATGAACTTGCTTCGTACTGAGAACTTCCTCAAAAAACACGAGCACTCACTCACTTTCTTTTTTTGATCTGATTCTTCTTGTGCAGCAAGAGAATTGTATGAATGTTTCTACATATTGGGTTTAACATCTATTTTAACATGTATAATTTCTATTGGACCGCTTGCCATCACAAGGCTCTACAAGGGTCAATGTTGAAAAACTATCCGTGCATGTTTTGAAAATAAAAAGCTGCATTAAAAAAGCAAACAAACATGAGTATTTCAGCATTCAGAGAGCAAAAAAGAAGAGATGAATTTTAAAGGGAAATAGCAAAATGGGGCGGCTTACAGACCTCCTGAGCCTTTTTTTGTCTTCTGTACACACAGAATCACATTGAGTCCCCGGGCACACGGCATAGCTTTCCCAGGCTGTTTTTCCTCATGCATCCAGATGACTGACCCCTTAAGACCTTGAAGTATCAGCCTCTGTGGCTCTGGTCTCACAACAATTCCAGCTTAGTTTCCCATTAGCAGGGCTTGGGGTCCCAGTTGACCTGAGAGATCCCAGGCTCTCTTCTGCTTCTCTTCCCACCCCAGTAAATGCATGCGACTGGGTCTGACAGAGACTTCACAAGAAGTCCTGTGGTGCAGAAGGGATGAGGCCTCTAGAAAAACTCAGGAGGGAATTGCCAAGAGGGAGAGTTATCCCAAGTTACTCTTGGCTCCATAAGAACGTATAGACTTTTTCTCAATGGATATAGAGGCTAAATGGCCACTTGTCAAGTCAGGTCAAGCCAATAAGTATCTATTAAACGCTGTATTGCAGGCACTTGCCGAGCACTAGGGATACAAAGGAAGGCAAAAGATAGTCCCTACTTTCAGGGAGCTAACGGGGGACAGAGAACATGCAAACAACTATGTACAGACAAGAAGCAGACCCAAAGATGAAGGAGAGGTCATCACCAGAGAGAAGGCAGTAACATTAAGGTGAAGAGCTGATGGTGGTCAGGGAAGGCTTCCTACAGAAGAGAGAGTTTTTGCTGAGACTAGAAGGATGCCAGAAAAGAAAGTCAGAGGTGCCCGATTTCCACTCATATTCATGAAGTCTGGTGAGCAAAGAAAGAAAATTTCAATGCCAGTCATGGGGGACAGCCCATGAAAATGCTTGGAGTTGGGAGAACAGCTAAGAGACTGGTGCTGCTAGAGAGGAAGATGGAAAGAGACTGGAAAAGGAGGAGGGGGTGGGTTATGAAGAGTTTTGAAGATCAAACAATATTTTGTGTTTAATTTTGGGGGTAATAGGGAGCCAGTGGAGTTTACTGAATAAGGGAATAAGAGTCATATCTGGGCTTTTGAAAAATTGCTTTAATGGCTGAATAAAAGGATGGCTTGGAGTGGAAAGAGATTTAAAACAGGCAGATTCCCTCCACATACACCCCCACCACTTAGCAGCTATTGCAACAGTTCAGGCATGAGATGATGGAGGTCTGCACCAGGATGGAGGGAATGTCAGAGAAGAAAAGGGAGGGAGGGGACTGTTCTAGAAATGTTGTAGAAGTGAAATCAACCAGAGGTATTGCGGAGGTGACATCAACAAGAGATGTCGCAGAGGTGAAATCTACCAGAGATGCCCAGAGGTAAAATCAACAAGAGATGTTGCAGAAGTGAAATCAATGAGATATAGAGACAAAATCAACAAAAGATGCTGCAGAGGTGAAATCAACAAGAGATGTTGCAGAGGTGAAATTAATAAATGTTGCAGAGGTGAAATCAACAAGAGATACTGAAGTGAAATCAACCAACGATGCTGAACAGATGAAATCAAAGATATTGCAGAGCTGAAATTAGCCAAAGATAATGCAGAAGTGAAATCAACAAGAGAGTTGCAGAGATGATAATAACAAGAGAGGCTGCAGAGGTGAAGTCAATATATGTTGCAGAGGTGAAATCAAGACATTGCAGAGCTGAAATTAGCCAAAGATATTACAAAAGTGAAATAAACAAGAGATGAAATCTACCAGAGATGAAGAGATGAAACCAACAAGAAATGTTGCAACGGTGAAATCAACAAATTCTGGACTTTGGGATAGATTATCTGAGGAGTCCAGGATGGTACCTGGGGTAGGCTCAGGGCTAGAAGGATGGCGTTGTCCACCCCGGTAACAGAGAAGATAGACAATCTCCCTAACTCAGCTATGGGTTTGAGGACAGTTGGTTTAGCCAGTTTGCTGAGATGTTTTTGCCAGAGTATGGTCACTGCATACAACAGCTTCTTGTAACCACAGATGAGAGATGGGTGACGGTAAGCACCAAAAGGTTGATGAGCAGCCCTGAAAAGGCCTTGGCAAGCCCTCACACAAGAGGAAGTGGTCCTCCCTTAACTTCCCTCAACAGATGAGAACAAATTGTTCCAAGGGCCGTGAAGCAGGTGCCGTGGAGCGCTTCGTGCTGGGCCATCACCAGTAGTCCTGGCTTGTTTTATTACTGAATGTCAGTGACTCAGGGTGAAGCGGATGGCTTTACGCTCCTTAGCATCACTTAAATCTAATTCACACACAAGTCAAGACATGACCCCGTGACATCTTGGTCCTCAAAAAAGACAATGTAGGGGAAAAGCTGGTGAATTTGGTCACGGAAATGTTGAGTTTAAGATGTCTGTGGGACATCTATTTGGAGATGTCCAGTTAACGGTCAGAGATAGGAGGCTGAAGATCCGCAGAGGGTTGGACAAAGAGCTTAGCTAGTATATTAGGGCTAGGAATGCTTAGTGGGACTACATAGCCCCTGAGGTCCCTCCAAACTCCCCCAATTTATCATTCTGTCATTTCTCCTTGGCCTTGAAAGACAGGACAAATTGCAGAGAAGGCCTTGATTGAGGGAGGGAGGGAAACCTCCACAATGCTGGAATGGTAATGAGCTTCCCTCAGATTCTCATTCATAATGTAGCAGGATACCAAGAGGGTAAATGGGAGGATACGAAGGGGCCCATACAGCTTACCGTTTCTGGTGACCTGAGGGCCAGAAGGGTCTTGCCTCTTATTTTCACTTAGTCCCAATGCTCCTTAACCCTCATCCACCTTGCTCTGACTGCAAAGACACCAACAGCAGCTTTTCTGGAAAGGATCACCTGAAATACACTGAGATGTTGGTAACTAGAAACATTTTCTCACCGAATTAGACAAAACCTAAGAACGATTGCACACGCAATAGGTCTGCCTCTGGATCTGGCCTCCCCTTCCAAGGCAACACACAGATGAAAAGCTCCCAAGGGCAGGGGTCATGGAGTTTCTCCCATATCCCCAAGCCAGTTATATATACAGTGTGGGGGCTAGCTTCAGGAGTCAGTCCATCCTTTCCTGGAAGATAAATTCAAACCAGACTCAATCCCTTCGAGAACACTGATGCTTCCCCCCCACACACACACACACCCTGCCCAACTGTTCTGAAAAAATGAGGGTCTGAGCCCTCAGAGCAATCAGCCTGATTGCCTGGAGATGTTGGCAGCCCCACTCCCCACACTGCCTCTTCCTGACAGCCTTTGGATTAATGCCCTTTTATTAAATTGAATTTCTGGGAAATCCGCCCCCCGGCCCCTGCTCCTGATTGGCTCAGCAGAGGGCACAGTGCCAGGAAGGCACTTGGCAAAGCCGACTCACTTTTATGCTTAGCACCCCTGGCCTTCCTCCTCCAACTCCTTGGAGAACCCGCACTAAAGGGATTACAACCCTTTAGGATGTTCATCAATAATGGACTCAGCTGTGCCCGTGGCCCCTTTGAGTGAGCCGTGGCACTAAGCCCAGCAGCAAGCTTGCTGGGGGGCTGACAGTGCTGGCAACTCCCAGGCCCACACTGACACACCCCACAGTGGGGACTCGGGTCCTGCACCCCAGTTCCCGAGACCCCTTTCTCTACACCTGAATCCTCTACCTATTAGGGGGTCTGAGGCCTGAAGTTCCTTCTGAAGACTGGGGTGGCAGGAAGGCAGGTGCACAATCGCCGGGGACGGTGGGTTCCCCTCTCGGGGTCTTTAAGCAAAAGGTCAGAGAGCCCTTGGTGAGGGTGGGTTGGTCTCATTGTCCTGTCCAGCTCCAAGACCGTGGGAACAAGGGTCCAAGGGCAAGGAAAAGGTGATGCAGACAACAGACACTTGAGCCAACCGGGCCCTTCTGCCTTCAGTGTTCTCCCTTGCACAGCTGAAGTCCCTGGGCACTGACTGCCTGGAGCAGGGGGCACAGCGGGGATGGACTGACATTCACTGACCAAGTGCCAGGAAAGCCTGGCCCCGTGAATCAGGGCTTCTCTCAGAGAACAGGCCTCCTCTGTTGTAAGCCTGGGGGGAGGGGGAGGAACAGTCCCTCTTTGGCCCCAACACAGGGGGGATCTGGGTCCCAGCTCTGCCCCTCTTGGCTAAGCTTCCCCTCCAGGAAACACCTTCCCCTCCTCCACCTGCCTGGGGCCACCCTCAGAGAGCAGGACTTGGAGCCACTCTGGGAATAAAACCCACCCTGTGGGGCTGAGGATGGATGCTCCAGGCCCTCGGTGGCCCCACTGCCAGGGCTATGCCCTCTGCCCCTGTGTCACCTAGCCAAGCTGAAGAGGGGCCGGTCTTTTCCCAGTATTGCCCACGGCCAGCATGAGAATCGCCAGGGACGGTGGGTTCCCCTCTCTGGGGGTCTTAAGCAAAGGGTCAGAGAACCCTTGGTGAGGTTCTCTCCTGGGTTGGCAGCCGGGGCTGAGGGAGCCTGCTGAGGCCGGGGCCCTTGCCCACCTGGCCAGGGAGACACTAGAGGCCCAGACTTCAGAGAAACCTTTTATTGTCTTCACAAGGACAAAGCAAGCCAGAGGCCTGGGGGAGGGATGGACAGCAAGAGGCCGGGTGCATTCCCCTTCCCTGCTTCTGCTGGTCGGGTTTTGCTTTGGATCCCTTGTCTTGGGGGACCTGGGGGAGGGGGGTCAGGACGGTCAGGCGGGTACAAGAACTGGGGCATGGGCTGCGCTGGCCAGGGAGGGCCTCCAAGGGATGGAGCTCGGAGGCTGGAGAGACCCCTCAGGCTTCCTCCTTCTCTTCCTCCCCAGTCCCCTTGGGCCGAAGGTGCTCCCTGCTCCGCTTTTTGCTGCCATGGAAGCCCACGGGCTCGGTCTCACTGGGCTCCGGGTGGGCGGCCTCCTCCTCCCCCATGTCCGCATCCTGGGGCTCCTCTTGCCTCCTGGGGGGCTCCTCTCCCTCCCCCTCTCCCTCGGGACCCCCTGCCGAGCCCAGGTGGCCCAGAGCCACCGGCTCCTCCCCCGGCTCCCTGAGGTCCCCTGGGGGCCGCTTGCGCTCCCCGGTCTTGGCAGGCTTGGTGAACACAATCCTGCCGGCCCCGCGGCTGGAGGGGTCCTGGTTGAAGGAGGGAGAACAGGTGTCTGGGGGAGCGGGGCTCTGAGCCCCTGCCCGCCTCTTCAGGTCCCCGAGGAACTCCAGGGCCACGGCGCGGTTGCTGCGGTCGCTGGTCTCCGGGACATCGTGCAGGCTGTACTTGGTCCAGCGCTCGGGGTGCGCCACGTAGTCGGGGAGCGGGGGGCGGCTGGGCGCGGGCGCGGGAGGAGGCAGGGGCCGCTTGAACGGCTCCCCCAGGGGCCGGGCCGCACCCTCCAAACCCCCGAAGATGCTGTGGCTGCGCAGGGAGAAGGTGGGGCTCGTGCCGCGCAGGAGGAAGGGCCGGGAGGGCGCCGTGGGGGGCTGCGGGGGGGGCTGCGGGGAGTCCCCCTCCTCCTCCTCCTCGTCCGCAGCCTCCGTGTCCAGGTCCGGCCGCTCCCCGGAGGTCAGCGCCGCCGCCAGCCCGTCCTCATCGTCCGAGTCCGAGTCACTGAGCGCGCCCGCGGCCCACGGAAGCAGCCCTACGGAGGCGTCGCCGCCCCCTCGGCCTGCCATCACGGCCACACTGCCGACGCCTGCCTCAGTTTCCCGGCTGCGACCCCTCCTTCCCGCTGCGGAAGGTGGGTGGCCCGGTCCTGCTTCAGGCCTCTGCGGAGGATAGGACGCCGCGCTAGTGGGAGGGGAAGGGAGCAGAGCCTGTGCAGATGGGGAAACTGAGGCTGAAAACAGACACTCTCTGACCAGGGTCAGTCACAGGGAGGGAAACTGAGGCACGGCTGCTCCGGGCTCGGCCCGAATTCGGAGACCTGCCTCGGCTAGAGCAAGTCTCCCCAGGACGGTAGCTACCATCTTGGGCCTCGAGGATGAGACGGCCCCGCCCTCACCCGCACGGTTTTCTGGGAAGACGAGTCCCCGTCCCCCAAGCACAGCGGCCATCTCGGCCCGAGGATCGTCCAAAGGAAACGACAACCCCCACAATGCAACACTGGTGATGTCACAGCCAGGGGATCTCGGCACGTGACCTGCTGAGAAAGCGAGGCCCATGGCCTTGCGCATGCGCCTTGGCTTCTGGGGAACGTCCTCGCGCAGCTTCCGGATAACGGCTTTTCGGTGTTGGGGCGAAGGGGGAGGGGCAGAACAACGAGCGGAGGATGCCCACAATGCCTCGCAAGGCTGGGGGGTATGGGTCGCGGCAGCACTTCCAAAGTACTGGAGTGCAATAGCTCCGCCTGCTGGAACCACCCACGGCTGCATGCTCCTTCACTCCGCCTTGCGGGGACAGGGAAAAGAGACCTTGTATGTGGATGATGGATGATTGACTATCTTTTTCAAAAAGGGAAACTGAGATCTGGGCGGGGGGGAGGGGGAGAGAGGAAGCGGAAGGACTGCGAGGAGAAGCTGGGATCAAGGGGAGGAGCTATAATAAGCCCGGATGTTTTCCTCGGCGCTCCCGTGGGCTGACGTCACTTGCTGTCTTAGCGCCTGGAGGGGCTCCGGCGAGAGCGCACACTCCGAGCTGCCGGCCCTGGGGAGGGGCTGAACCGAGGAGTGAAGGAGGGGTTCAAGCCGTCCTTTGAATGGGAGGGGACTTGGAATGGAGAAATGGAAGGATTCTGACGTCACCTAATACAACCTCCTTCACTGACAGATGGGAAAACTGAGGCACGGAGATATCAAGTGACTTGGAGTCCGTAAACCGTGCGGGGGGAGGAGGGGTTGCCCCGTGACCGCTGTCCAGTTCCCCCACCCTGCTCAAACGCTGACCTGACGTCAGCCCTTTCAGTAAATTACTGTGACTCCCCCTGGCCTCCAGGATCCAGCATTCGAAGAAACCCTCCTCCCGATGACTCCGGGGTGTTCTCCTCCTTCCCCACAGGAAACTTTCCCCGGACGGTCCAATCCTTATTTAGAAGCATGTTCTTAGAGAATAAGGACTGCCGAGGCCCGCATGCAGTAGGCGCTTAATGAGCGCTAGCAGCTCGGCCCCACTGTCTCCCCTCTCAGCCTGACTGGGCGGGCCTCGGCAGCTGCGCCCGAGCAGCCACAGAAAGCCGCGGGAGGCGGGACTTGGCCAGAAGTCCGTCGCTCCATTGGCTAGCGGACCCTGCGTCGCTACATTGTTGCCTCTTGCTTCCGCCCTAGGAGATGGAGACGGTGGGAGGAGGGATTGGGATGGAAGTGGCGGAGAGAACCTGGGGGGAGGGGAGTAGAGGGGCGTCTCCCGTGAGGCTGGGAGAGGGGCGGGGCCTTCTTTTAGTTACTGTAGCCCCTTGTGGTTACTGTAGCCCCTTCTTGTGGTTAATGTAGCCCCTTGTAGTTACTGTAGCCCCTTCTTGTAGTTAATGTAGCCCCTTGTAATTACTGTAACCCTGGTGGTTACTGTAGCCGGGCCCGTGCGTGGGAGAAGCCCCGAGGCTGCCCCGCCCGCCTCCCATAGGCCCCTAGCTCCTGCTTCTAAAGCGGGGTGCCCAGCACCTTCTTGCAGGAAGCCGTGCTTCGCAGTCTAATCCTGACGTTCTAGGTCTTCCCAGCCAGCGGCGCCGACCTGCCCCCCTTCCAGCCTTACGGGGAAGACTGAGGAAGTGCTTGCTCCTCATTTCTCCTCCCCCCCTCCATTCTCCAGGCCTCTCTGAAAGCCCGCCCTGCCCCCCCTTCCCGTGGGGGGCCCCACTGCGCCTGTCTGGTGGGAGCTGGCTTCCCGGAGTCCTCAGTCTCCCTCTCCCGGTCAGGGAATCATCATTGGCCCGAAGGGTCAGAGTCCTCACTGGTGCCCCACCCCCAACCCCGTGCTAGAGAATCTGAGAAAGGACACAGCAGGGTAGCAGGGTGGAACAAGCCCCAAACTCGCTCCTCTGGGGCCTCAGTTTCCATTTCTGTAAACGAGTATTGGGCAAAATTTTTCTGGTTTTGCTTTCTGTTGTGACTCTGTTGGCCCCATTTGGGTTTTTTGGGTGGAGATGCTGGGGAGGGGGGTGGTCTGCCCATTTTACAGATGAGGCAACTGAGGACTTGCCCAGGAGGTGTGAGGTTGCATTTAAACAACCAAGGGAGCCTTCCAGACTCCGGGCCCACTCTGGGCCCAGGGATTACCTTAGCTGGCGGCTGTTGCTCTGAGGCCCAGGGCCAAACTGAGGGCCCTCCTGTGGGAGGGGGCCCAGCGCCAAACTGAGGAGACCCTCCTCTGGCCCTCCCCCATGGAGACTGTGGCTGCCCCCCCCCAAAAAAAAGCAGCAGGCGGCTCACCAGAGTGCTTGTTTTATTGGATACATGGATTGAGAGGAGTCACATGGGGGGTGAACAGGCAGACAGACAACAGCAGGAGCAAAGGGGGTGGGGGACCCTCGGGCCATGCTGTCCCCCCTCCCCCAGGCAAAGCCGGAGAGGGTGAGGTGGGGTGGGGATCACTCGAGGCCCCTCTTTTTCTAGACGGTCTTTCCTGGGTCTATCCTAGGCCCCTCCTCCCCCGGGTCCTGGCCAGGGACTAGTGTCCCAAGCACAGAGACTGCTGGGGGCCAGATGCAACAGGTGCCCCTGCCCCCCCCACCTTCCTGGCAGCGGGCCAGGGGCCACCCCTGGCTGGGATGGCGCAGACACCTGGGGCGCTGGGGGCCACAGCCGGGCGAGGGTGCGGGGCCAGGGGAGACAGGCGCGGGGCCAGGGGGAAACGGTGCAGGGCAAGCATTACTTAGGTCAGTGTGAAGCGCACGCGGGAGGAAGGGAGGAGAAAGGCAGAATCTGGGCCCAGCGGGCTCCGGGGAGGGGCTTGGTGGGCAGGGGAGGGCCGAGCTCGGTGGGTGTCTCCTCCCTGCCCTCCCACCTCGGGCTGCCCCTCGGGCTGGGTAGGTACAGGAGCCCGGTGGCAAGAAGGGATCTGTCTCGGGGCATTGATGATCCCACCTGCCTTTGGACCTGCTGGGGCCTGGACTCCAGCCCTGGGCAGGCAGCCGAGGCGAGCAGGGGTCAAAGGCCTCCCCCCCAAACCCAGCACCTTTGACCCCTCCCAGACGGCCACCCACGGAACAGATGCTCAGGAAGGCCTGGCTGCAGCCCCTGGGCCAGATTTGTGGCCCGGAACATACCGAGAACATACAACATCTATGTAAACATATATACATGCATGCCCATGGTGGCACCGAGAGACACTGAGGGCCCCTGCCCCTCCCCCCACAGACATTCTGGGCAGTTTTCCTTTAAGGCTTTCTAGGACTCCATCACCTGCTGCGCCCCGTCCCCACCGCCCCAGGCAGGACACCCCGGGCAGGGCTGGGGTGGGCTGGGCCTGGGGCCGCACGTGGTCTTGCAGCCTCCCCCCTGCCAGCCCCCTCCCAAAGCAGAGCCCAGAGGGAGGGCTGGCAGGGCTGTGGCCGCCCGGCCCCAGGGGCTCCCGCCAGGCACGGCTTCCGGGGCCACAGCCGGCCCGTCTGGGCCCGCCGGGACCCACCGGGCACTGTCTGGTTCTGGTGCAGGGGCCTGTGGGACGCCCGAGGCCAGGAAGGGTGAGAGAGTCAGAAATGCTGCTCCAACAGTAGGTGGGGACCAAATAATGCAGATGGGTTAAAAAAAAGAAAAGAAAAGGCCACAGCTGTGAGGGGGAGGGGACCAAGGGCTGGTGTCAGCCTGGGAGGGCTGCCCGCCAAGCCTGCCCTCCTCCCAGGACGCCCCGGCTTCACCAAATGCCTGCAGCCCGGCCCGGGAAGGGACCCGTCACCTCGATTCCAAAATCGCCCCCCAGCCCAGCCCCCCAAAGTAAAAATGCTAGTAAGTACTATAGGGTAATATCAGAAACATTTCTATACAGAATTCTCTCCACTTCCTTCAGCCGCCTTCTGGTCACTCGGTGCCAGTCTGGGGGCGCCCCTTCCTCTCCCGCCCGCCCGCCCCTCCCAGCAGCCCCAGAGGCGTGGCCCCTCAGTACACGGAGCTGTTCCGGATGCCGCAACACAGGACCATGCTGAGGATCATCTCGAAAATCTGCAAGGGGAGGGGGCGCATTAGAGGGACCCGGGCCCCATCGCGGCCACCCCCTCCTCGGCTCCTCCAGCGCGGTCTCCGGAAATGCCCTCTGACCCCCGAGGCAGGCCCGGGCCAAGCCCCGGCACTCACCATGATGACGGCCACCACGATGGCGGCGATGCCGATCAGGTACAGCTTCCCCGAGAAGAGCTCGTCGATCTTCTGGTGACAGTTTGCCTGCAGGAGAGCAGAGGGGACCGGTCACAAGAGACGAGGGAGAGATCAAGGTGAGGGAGCGGGCCGAGGGGACCAGGCTGAGAGAACAGGCCAAACCTCTGGGAGCCAGAAACTGCCAATGGGAGGGAAGGACCCAGACCCAGAGAGAGCAGTGCAGAGACCCAGATGGGTGCACATACAGGGAAGGAGAGCCAGTGAGAGGAAGGGGCTCCTGGGCAGAGCAGGGGCACGACCCACGCGGAGATCCCAGGCACAGGCCCCGCTGGGCAGTGCTCTGGCCGCCCCACCCCCGGCCCGATTCCCCACCTGCCTGGGACCTCACCTTGAAGGAAACGGTGAAGACGTTGCTCCCGCTGGGGCAGAGGTCACTCTTGGAGGCTGCTGTGATCAAGGAGGTAAAGGAGTCGGAGCCGCAGCAGCCCAGCTGGAAGAGAGGACGGAAGTGGCCCCGGAGTCCGTGACCGGGCCAAGCCCCCCCACGGGCACCCGGCCACGCCAACCCCTCCAACACCCTCCCCATCCCTCTCCTGCCCCTCTCCCCCCCCTCACCGTCTCATGGAAGGACTTGACCACGGTCTTGGCGTTGCCCGAGTTGCTCTCCATCACGGCCTTCTGCAGCGCCTGGTCATAGAACTGCTTCACGTCCTTGGCGATCTGGGGAGAGAGGAGGGCGGTGGGAGCCGGGCAGGGCCGTGGGGGGCCGGTGGGCCTGGCAGACAGCCCTGGAGCTGGGAAGCCCGACCTCGGGGCGCCGCCAGCACAATAAAGTGACCGTGCGGGCAACCTCGCCTCCAGGTTTGTGATTGAGGGAGCCAGAGACCCCGCGGCCAACGTCACACAGCTCTGACTGGCAGGCTACGGCCAATGGGGGCGGGTGGGAGTGGGGAATGGGGCTCCCGAGGGGGGCGGGCATCCTATTTCAGGAGCCCCCAACACTGACGGGTCAATTGGCACATGTGCCCTCTCCTGCGCCCCATCCTGTTGGCTCCCGATGCCCCACAGCCGCCCGGCCTCGGCGCACCCGAGCCCAGCCAGGGACGGGCTCCTTGGGGGGGGCCGAGGAACCCAAAACCTCGGGAGGACGGAGGATTTCCAGTCACACCCTCCCCGGCAGGGGCTCGTACCCCGGGATGGCTCCGGGCCCTGCCCTGCCCCACAGCTTTGCCCCCAGAGGCGGAGCCGGTAGCTGAGATTTGTAAAAGGAAGAACCTGCCCTGGGCGGGGCAGGGGGTGAAGGACAGAAAATCAAGAGATCTGATGGGCCCCCTCCCCAAAGTCCTCCCCCGAGGAGGCCCCGTCTGGGGCGGGCCAGCCGCCCTCTGCCCGGAGCCCGCCGGGGATACCCTCGCTGCCGCCTGACTCACCGTCCTCAGGAGCTGCCCAGGATGGCCCCGATGCCCTCATGGGCTTGGCAGCCGGCCCTGAGCCACAGCCCGCCCAGCCTTCTATCCAGCGGGCCTCCCAGCGGCCCCCCGCCCCGACCCCAACCATGGCCCAGCTCCTTAACCTGAACCCTTAGGGCTCCGGGACCCCGGGCCGACCCCCCAGCTTACCTTGTCCCGGTTGACAAAGCCCCAGATGCCAGCGGCCACCTCACAGGCAAACAGGATCACCAGGCAGGTGAAAAACTGTCCAAAGGAGAAGGGAGGGGTCACATGAGCCCTGGCTGGGGGGGTGGGGGGGAGAAGGAAGGGGGTAAGAGGGGATGGGGGTAGGGTGGGGTGGCAGGGGTCGGGTTCCCCAAGCTACCTAGTAACTGTCCCCAAATTGGGGGGGCTAGTTCCCCTTGGAAAGGGGAGGGTCTGCACTGAATGACCCCTGGGGTCAGTGCTGCTGTTCTGCCCCCACAAAGGGCCATCTGCCAGCTGGTCTGACAGGAGGATTTGGGTTCAGAGACCCCCGAGGCAGGGGCAACCTTGGGCGGGAACTGGTGGTGAAACCCAGAGGCTGATGAATGGCAGGGCCCCCCACGGCCCAGCTCAGCGGGACCAGACCTTCCCCCCGCCCCGCCCCGGCTGTCTAGTGACTGGCCAGGTGCGGCCGGCCTCGCTGGGGTCACAGCAGCCCCTCCTTCCCAGGATGGGGGGAAGAGGAGGACGCCTGAGGGGGCACTCGGCCCTGGCTCCTTCCCCGTGTCCCCGCTTCGTGCCCACACCAGGCTCGCTCTCCCAGCACCTCCCGGCTGACCCCAATGATGGCCAGGTCCCGCCAAGATCTGCCGAGGCACCTTCCCAGGTCCGGCTGTCCTCCTCTGGGGGTCTTCCTTAGGCAGCGCCCACACCTGCCCGCCTGCTCCCGCCAGCCAGGGCCCGACCACATCCCAGGGGCCCGGCTCTGTGCCTGCAGGAGGGGGCCCCGGACAGTCCTGGGCCGCACGGTCCTGGGCACGCCTAGGGACGGGAAGCGGGTCCTGGGCACGCCTAGGGACGGGAAGCGGGTCCTGGGCACGCCCAGGGACGGGAAGCGGGTCCTGGGCCTCCTCGGGGGGCGGGCAGGTTCCATGCAGGGAGGCGGGCGTTCCTCCGTGGAAGGCGGCTGGCCCCTTACCGTGCCCAGCAAGCATTGGGACTCCTGGATGGCTCCGTAGCAGCCGAGGAAGCCCACGAACATCATCACGGCGCCCACGGCGATCAGGATGTAGATGCCTGGCGGGGGAGCAGACGGGCAGAGACGTGAGCTGGATCCCCCAGGGCCCCCCAGAAACCCTAGACCCCCAGACCCAGCAGCTTGGGGCTCCTCATGGAGCAACATGAGGGGCCGGGGGACTGCCAAAGAGCAGAAAATGGTGCGGGCTGGGAAAGCCGGCCCTGCTTCTGCCCCCAAAGGCCCCGGGGCAGGATGCCAGGCCCACGGCTGGGGAGCCTACTCCGAGGGGTCTCAGCCACAATCTCAATCGACCTCTGGCCCGTGGCCCCCCTCGGAACTCGAACCCACACTCCATGGCTCTCCCAGGCAGAACGAGGGGCCCGCCGGCCTGTCTTGCCTATTGGCGGGCTGTGCCCGAGGCCGCCCTGCACCACAACTGGGCCCGGTTTGCTCTCAGCCGTGTTGGGAGACAGCGAAGGGCGGGGTGGGGGGCCCCGCTTGGGAGGCTCCGCCAAAGACCCCTCAGTATGGATGAAGCGCTCCAGGACGGCCCAAAGGCGGCGGGCACTGCCCACCCTCCACCCCCTGCCTCCCTCGGTCTCTCTCTTTTAAAAATAACTGTAACAGAACAGGCTGGTGAGCCTCTGGTTGCCATGACGATGCCCCAAAATCGCAGCACTGAACTCTCCCAGGGTGCCCAGATGCTCGCTGGGCCGGGGGACGGGGAGGGAGGAGGCGGGAGGCCCCAGAGACTGGGGGGAAGGGCCTGCCCCCCAGGGCTCCCTCTCAGTCTGCATCAGGGACAAGAGGGACTCAAAATAGCCCGTCTGGCCCCACCACGCTTCCTGTTCCCAGTGCGACTGAGAGCAGAGCGTCGGCCAGAAGGGGGGGCGGTCCCCTGCCCCTCCTCTCCAGCCCCCCGCCCGCATCCCGGCCCGCAGGTTCCTCATCTGGCCCCTGAGAAGGCTGGACCGGCCCTGCAGAAAGGCACCTCAGACCCAGTCCCCCCCTTCCCCCCAGAGAGAAGGACTGGGGGGGATCAGTGGGGGAGAAGGGACCACATGGGGAAACTGAGGCCAGGAGAGTTTGCAAGGTGGTTACAGGGAACGGGGATGGGGTTGGGGCGGGAAGGGGACAGAGGAACTCCACAGGGAAGTCAGAGGGGGAGGGCACCAAGTGGGAGGCAGAGCTGGAGCAAAGACTCAATGGAGGGGGGCGCACACCACGCTCAGGGGCCAGGGGCTCTCCCACTATTGGAGCAGAGGCAGGGTGACCCCCAACGCTGAGGGTGAGGAAAAGGAAGGGAGGCAGGGAGGGGCCATGGGAGAATCCAGAGAAGGTAGACAGAGCTGAGAGACAGAACAAGAGAGGCAGAGACAAAGAGACAGACAGAAAGAGAGATGGAGAGAGACAGAGAGAACACAAGAGACAGAGGAACAGAGACAACGAGAAAGAGACAAGAGAGACAGACAGAAGGACAGAGATAAAGAAACAGATGGAGAGACAGAGAGAGCTAGAGACAGATAAGAGAGATGGAGACAAAAATGGAGACAGATAAAATCAGAGCCAGACAGAGGCAGAAGGAAGACAGAAAACAGACGGATGCTGTGGAGTCGGGCCGACCCGCATTCAGATCCTGCCTCGGATATGCACTGCAGGACTGTGGCCGACTCACTTCCCTTGTGCCTCAGTTTCCTCCTCTAAGTCCAGGCCGGAGGTCCTCTGAGAAAAAGACAGGGGGCAGGGGCCCCCCCTGCTCTTCCCCCAGAGCCAGGGCTCTCCCCAGAAAGCTCTCCAGGCCGGCACAATGCAGCCATTGCCCTTCAGACACTGGAGCCTCCCCGGCTGCGGGGAAGTGGAGCCGCGGGCTCCCGGGCCCTGCTCCCCCCACCTTGCCGGCCCCCCCCCAAGGGCTGGCTTGCTCAGCCCCAGGGCGTCCGGTCGGACATTCCCCCCTACCCACTCACCCCCAGAGGCCTGCAGGAAGCTCGGCAAGGGGCAAGGCTCGGGGAGGGGCTCCTGGGGCACTGTGGCCATCCTTGGGACCAGGGAAGTCCCTGACCTCTCTGGCCAGCTCCAAGGGCCCTCCTGAGGCCGCCCTGGCCAGGCCCGGGCCCGTTCTGCAGGACGGCTTCCGCTGCCCTCAGATGGCTGGGGGACCCGGCACTGGGGCTGACGGAAGGAGGGGCCCTGAGCCCTGCGGCCCCCGCCGGCGTCCCCACCTCTCCAGGGCACGCCCCAGTCTGGGCGCCCGACCCGGTCAGCCTGCTGCAGTCAGGGGGCGCGGCCGCCTTCTGCTGCACCACAGCCATGAGGAGAAAGTGGGGGCTCCTCTCAAGGACAACCAGCCCGGGGGACCCCCCATCTGACCCAGGGGAGGACAGTGGGTGGGGTGCTCTAAGGTTACACAACCAGTGAGCACTGGGATTGGGCACTCCCAGAGAAAGGACAGGGTCATCAGGGAAGCCCCCCCGCTGCACCCCCCAGGCTGAGCATGCTGGGGACCAGAGCAAGGACTGACCAGAGGGGCTCTGCCCCACCCAGAACCCACTGTCCCCCCAGCAGCCTCTCTGCTCCTCTTCCCTCCCCCCCCAACAGCCGCTCTCCGAGAGCAGCCAAGAAGCCAAATAAGGCTGTGGGAGAGGGAATGCCAGGGAGGCCCCGCGGCTGCAGGGGGACGTGACTCGGTCCCGGCTCCTCCCTCGGGGCCGGGCCCAGCTGCCTCCCTCCCTCTCTGCAGCGGCTCAGCCGGGGCTGAGCTCCAGGGGGCTCCCAAAGGGATCCAGCTGCCAGGCCGGGGCTCCCACAAACCCCCCATCACACATCACACAGATGGGAAAACCGAGGCCCGCCAACAAGAGGCAGGCAGACCTCCCCACCCCCGCGGGACCCCACTTACCCACGTAGAAGGTGCTGGGGGCCGGCTTGTCATCGAGATTCAGGTGCAGGATGCTGGTGGTCTGGGAGTCATGGCGGAGCCAGAGGGCCACGCCGAGGATGACGCCCCCGGCCAGCTGCGGGCAGAGAGAAACCACAAGTGATTCCAGGGAAGGGGTGTGGCTCCTCCCCAGCCCTGCCCCTGGTGCCCCCAGGAGCTGCCGGATGCCGCCCCGGGAGGGCTGGGACCCTCGGCCAGGGCCCACCCCGAGATGGCTGCGGTCCCTCCCCCCTGCCACGGACTGGGCCTGTGGAGCAGACTTTGGGTCTGGAGGCCGGCCGACAGAGGAGGGGACCCTGCAGGAGGGGCCCCCTTAAAAGAACAGCTTCTGGGGGTCGTCAGGCGGCCGCCCCTCCCTGGGCTCAGCCCCGGACGGGCACCTGGAATGGGGGCTCATGGGACGGCGGCACATGGAGGAGCGTCGAATGCCAGAAGAAGACCGGGGGGGGAGGGGGGGCTCCGCACCAGCCCGTCAGAACAGATCTTGGAATGGCACCGGCCTGGCTCCAGCCTCTCTGGGGCCCCGGGGGGGACCAAGGCACAGAGAGTCGCTGCTGTGACTACATCCCCAGCAACGGCCCCCGGGGCCGCTCCGAGGCCGTGCTCCCTGGGGAGCACTCACACACATCCCACTCACATGTCACAGAAGAGCTGGAGACTTCCCTCCCCAGCCCCACCTGTCTCCCACCTCAGCCTGGACCGAGCCCTGCTGAGACCTGGGCCCAATGGGGCCTGTTTCCTCCCCTCCCCCCCTCCCCATTTATCCTCCCTCTCCCTCTGTCCGGGCTCCTTCTCTTTGACAGACAGACATGACCGGCTTCCTCCGACCTCCCAGACCCTGCCCTCTCCCCACTGTCCTCCTAGACCTCTCCGGCCCCCACTGCAGGGCCCCCCCACAGGGGTGCTCTACCCACTGCAGGGGCTCTGCTCTCCCCTTCTGACACTTCTGAACCCCCTACCCCCCTTACCACACCTTCCAACCCCATCCTCGACCAAACTCCTCTCCAAAGTGACCAGTTTTCTCACCCTCGTTCTCCCCGACCTCTCGGGGCCCTCCCCGATTCTCTCTTCTCTGAGTGTTTCGGGCTCTTCCCAAAAGCCCCCCTCCCGGTCCCTCCCTCTCCCATCACTCCTCTGACTCCTTTGCGGGATCCTCCTCCCTCTGACCCTAAGGGTCTCCTGCCCATCACGGCCCCTCCCCTCCTGGGCAAGCGGTGGGCAGCTGGACGACCCCAATCTCCCGCCCCGGCCCTTGGCTCTGCCCTCGGTGGGGAGGAGGCCGAAGGGTGTGGCCCCCGAAGGCCGGCCCCGAGAGGGCCCGCCCTCGCCTCATCGACCCCTGGGAGGCGCCCAGGTTTCCCGGGACCCCGAACCTTACGGTTACTAAGCTTCTTTCCCTACGCCGGGCTGATCGGGCCACTCCGAGGCGGTGTCACAGAACACTCCGTGGGGGAGCCCCTCGGCGCCCACCCTGGGCCCGCCCATACTGAAGGGAACCAGTCAGATGAGCCACCGTATGCAACACGAGCACAAAATCGGGAGTATGATAGCAAAGAAGGAAAAAGCAAGAACAATCTAGTCGTCACTAAGCACTAATTAAGCACCTACTGTGTTCCAGGCCTGGGGCTACAGACACATGGAGGCTCAGGACCAATGTGGGGGGGGAGGGCCAGTGGGGAGCAGGGGGGTAGGACCAGCAGAGGCTCTGGCCCGGCCAAGCACAGCCGAGATCCTGTGGTTGTAATTGCTCCGGTAAATGTCTTTCTATCTCTGTGTCTCTGTGTGTGTGTCTCTCTGCGTGTGTCTCTCTCTGTCTCTGTTTCTGTCTCTTTCTCTGTCTCTGTCTCTGACCCTCTCCAGCCCCTCCAGCTCCAAGCTCCTGCTTGGAGGCCTGGCAGCTCATTCAGAGGCATGAAGTGGGCCGGGTCCAGGAGGGCGCCCCCAGCCCCCAGCCTCCCACCTCCCACCCTCCCTTCCCCCCTGCCTCCCGCCTCCCACCCTCCCACCTTCCCCCCTTCTTTCCCCCTCCCCCTCCCCCCCCCACCTCCCTGCAGTGAGGAGCCTGACAGGAATAAACAGGCGGCCTCCCCACGGGCCCAGCTCCCTTTGGGAACCACCTGCCTTCTTCCGCCTGCTTTGTTTGGGGACAAGCCCCGCCCCCCAGTTCTCTTATGAAAATCTAAGCTCCTGGTTCTCCCCGGCAGAGCTGGGCCCTCGAGGGGCCTCCCACGTTTCCCCGGGGCCGTCTGAAGGCGAGGGGGCCCCTCCCAGAGCAAGGTTCTACTTCTGCTTCCGCTTACGACTGAGCTCCGGAGCTCCCCGAATCCCAGCCCCCCAAGAAAACTGAAAGGGGGAGGGGGCCTGAACGTGCTCCCCACACACACCATGGGGGGCAGGCGCTCTCTTCCAAGGGAGCGGCCCCTTTACCATGTCTTCCCTCACAAGGTCACGGCGGGTCTCTCTCTCCAAAGATAATTATCCCCATTTTCCAGGGGAAGAAGCTGAGGAGCTCAGAGGGAGAGTGAGCCTCCGGGGGGGCGGGCTCTGACCAGAGAAAAGCGGCAGGTGGGAAAGAAGTAGGGAAACCTCAGCAAGGGAGCTCAAGGGGCCAGGCCCCGGGCGGAACGAGGGTGGGCCCGGAGCCTGGGACCAGGGCGGAAGTGCAGATGGAGGCCCCAGGCCGGCCTGTCCAGGCCACAAGCGGTCCCCGTCCTCCTGAGGGACCAAAGGGAGGCAGGTCACCTGAGCTGCGGGAGCCAAGCGGGGTCAGCGGCCCTGGCCACCATCGGCCTCTGCGCGCAGAGCCGGCCCGGCGGGGCGGCTACGCGAGGCTCGGCCCCAAGGGGGCGCTGGGCCCAGAGCCAGGGCTGATGGATGCGGCTCAGCTGCCCACACAAAGTGGCTCCCGGGGACGGGCGTGCTAGGGACACCTTTGACGGCGGGAGCCCGGCCTGGAGAGGTGCTGGCACCGAGGGCATCCATTCGTGGGAACGGGGATGGGGGACGGGGGGGGCGGGGCTGGGGGCAAGGCTGGGCTC